>NC_061798.1:40650065-40974232 GCF_021462225.1 Girardinichthys multiradiatus | reverse complement strand
TTTGTATTTCATTTTGGGGTGATTGTTGTTGCATTTCCAGTAATGTTTCATCTTTTAGTTCCATTGTTACTAGGAGAAGACTACTTGGTTGTTGTTCTGCAGCTGCTTTAGCAGTTTTATCAGCAAAGGCGTTGCCTTTAGTCACAGTGTCTGTTCCTGTGGTGTGTGCTGCACATTTGCATATTGCAAGCTTTTTTGGCAGTTGGACTGCTTGCAATAGCTCTGTTAATAGTGCTGCATGTGTTACAGGTTTTCCAGTGGAGGTAATCATACCCCTATTTTTCCAATGTTGTGCAAAAGTATGCGTTGTTGCATATGCATACTGGCTATCAGTGTATATTGTTGCACTTTTTCCTGTCATTAATTTGCATGCTTCAGTTAAGGCTACTAACTCAGCAGCTTGCGCTGAGTAGTGTGAAGGGAGTGCTTCTGCTTTTAGTACTTTATTAAGAGTCACTACAGCATATCCGGTTTTTGTTTTACCTTTCTCATCCTTTTTGGAAGACCCGTCTACAAATAATATTTCTCCTTCTGTCAAAGGAGTATCTTTTAAGTCTTTTCTGCTTTTTGCTATTTCCTCAGATAATGTTTCACAATCATGAGTTTCTCCATCCTCCTCTGTGGGGATTAATGTTGCTGGGTTTAGTGCTGTACACCGTTCTATTTTGAGATGTGGTTGTGACAGCAGGATAGACATACAGGAAAGATGTCTTGCAGGTGACAGAAAACTCATTTTAGTTTGCAAAAGCAGTGCTGAAACTGCATGAGGTACTTTCAAAGTGAGTGGATGGAATAGTACAACATCTGCGCTAGACGTGACTGCTAGGGAAGCAGCCACCACTGCTCTAACGCAATGTGGAAGGGCACACGCCACTGCATCCATTTTGGTTGAATAGTAGGCTACTGGTTTATATTTACTTCCATGTAGCTGTGTCAACACGGAGGTCATGAAATTTCCTTTGCAGTCTACCATTTGTACAAAGTCTTTGTTGTAATCTGGTAATGCTAACACACAACTTCCCACCATAGTTTGTTTCAATTTACAGAGTGCATCTTCTGCTTCAGAACTCCATTTTAGGTAGTCAGACATTTTAAGTTCCTCTTTGTACATCAGGCTTTGCAAGGGTGCTGTTAGCTCTGCATAATTTGGCACCCAACTTCTACAGTAATTAGTGAGTCCTAAAAAAGACATCATTTGTTTCTTTGTCAATGGTTTTGGTGCTTGCAGAATTGCAGTTTTCCTTTCTTCCATTATTGTTTTTCCCCCTGAACTGAGCTGATGGCCCAGATATTTCACACTTTCCTTACAAAACTGTAATTTGTTTTTGCTGACTTTGTGGCCTTCTTTAGCCAAATGTTTCAGGAGTGCTATGGAGTCTTTTTTGCATTTTTCTTCGGTTTCAGATGCAACTAGTATGTCATCCACATACGTGAGCAATTGGCTCTGTTGTGGTGGGTCAAAAGTGGCCAAGCTGGATGTAAGAACTTGGGAGTAGATGGTGGGGCTTTCACAATATCCTTGTGGTAATCTGGTATAAGTGTATCTTTTCCCTTTAAAGGTGAAAGCAAACCAGTATTGACTGTCTTTGTGTAGTGGTACAGAAAAGAATGCATTGCTTATGTCCACCACAGTGAAGTATTTTGCTTTTGGGTTCAAAGAGTTTAATAACGTGTGTGGATCTGCTACACACAGAGATCTTTGTATTACTGCATTATTTACCGCTTGTAAATCTTGAACCATCCTCCATCCCACAGATGGGGGTGCCTTTTTTACAGGGAATATTGGTGTGTTACAGGGTGATTCAGCACACTCAATTAATACTCCAGCCTTCTTTAAATCTTCAATAACAGGTTCTATTCCCACCATTGCATCTGGTTTTAGAGGATATTGTTTAACTCTGGGTCTGTACTCTGTTTTTGGTCTTATCACAACAGGAAGTGCTCCTTTTACCAGGCCAACATCAGTAGGTCCTTGTGACCATAGTCTCTCAGGAACTTGTTTAAGTAGTTCCTCTTCTTCTTTTGTGAAAAAGATGTGTCATTTTTGTTTTGGGTCTAGGTGCACTCCAGCCTGGACAGTTACTGTCCAGAACAATGCCTTTTTGGTCATTTCAGTGGACTGGCTATACCATGTGTTCATGCCGGTTACCACCCAATCCCTTGCTCTTTCACCTCTGTCCACTAGTTTTGCTAAGTTTTTCCATTCTTCCTTTTTGTCTTTGCATAAGGATATGTGTGGCCCAGAAAGTTGTCTGAACAGTGGTTTGACAGTTTCTGGCAATATTACTGCAGCTGCTGCATTTGCTTCTACATCTGAGTACACATATGAGACTGTTATCTTTGTTGGGGTCATCCTGTTCAGTTCACTCATGTACTTGGTGTCTGGCTTTGCAGTATACCACATTGTCACATGTAATTCATCTGGTGACATAACATCTTGTGGGCTCCGCATTGATTGTTTGCCTTCATCCACTAACGATGCCCCTGTTGCAGTTGGCGGTTTGTTAGGGATGTCTAAAGTGTAGTAATAATTTGGTGTTCCCGTCCCTTGTACTACATAGACTTCCTCAGGTTTGCCTCTGACCACTCTCAAACCCTCTGGGGTTGGTGTTAGGCTTAGGCAGAGGGCTATTAAGCCATCTCTTCCTAATAGGTTCACTGGACATTCTGGTAACATCAAAACTGATAACTGACATGTTTTTCCTTCTGGATCTCTGATCCATAAGGGTTCTGTTTCATTTACTTGTTTGATTTTACCTTGTGCGGCCTGAACTGTGGTACATTTCCCACTGGGTCTCACATATGGTAATTGTTCTCTAATTGTTGTCCTGCAAGCTCCACTATCACAAAGAAACGTGATAGGTGTGCCTTGTACCAGCAGGGTTATTTCAGGTCTTATTTTTTCAACATAGAATAGGTCATCTAAATTTAGTATTTCCTCATCTTCTGAGGTGGTTTTCTCTTGTATTAAATTTTGATCCAATTCTGTCCCGTTTGTCTCACGATCTAGTCATGCATTTTTAGTTTGTGGGGGAGGACCTCCCCTACAATCCCTGGCTAGATGTCCTTCTTTACCGCAGGACCAACATGCTCTAAGATTTTGTGCTCCAAAGTGTCCTCTACCTCTTCCTCTACCTCGGCCTCTGCCTCTTCCCCTGCCCTGTGACTGTTGATAGTACACAGTGTTGTCCTCCTCTTGGTAAAACACTGCGTCTCTGACTGTGTCCTTTTTACCCTTTTTACTTTTTATAACTTTTTCAGCATGCAGCGCATGATTTATGTAGTCTGCAAGCGAGCCCCCACTCATTCCTATGTAGTGCCGGTTCACCCAGCCATGTATGTCGGGTGTTGAGCCTGAGTGGAGTGCATTTTTTAGTTGCTGCTGATAAGCACCATTTTCATCCTCGCTTGGTTCCAGTCCACTGTGAACTTTAAAAACTTTCGCCATTCTTACTCTGTATTCATCAAAAGGTTCATCTGGTTTTTGTTTACATCTTCCTATTTCAGTGTAATTTGCTCTCTTTTTATATTTTCCTTTTACTCTATCCAGGAGAGGATCTAACTGGGTTGTTAGCTCTCCGCTACCAGCTGCAAGAGGTGCTCCTAATGCAGTTGATGGATTATAACCTCCCTTCACGTGATACCAGTCAGGGCCTAGTTTGCACATCCATGCTTGTTGGACTTCCATTCCATTCAGATGGTAGGCTTTTCTAAGATCCTCCATCTGCCTCACACTCTCATCCACATCCTCTCTAGGGTGTGGGATTCCTTCTACAGCCTTTTTAACATCATCTTGGGTCCAAGTTCGATAAACTCTAATTATGTCTGATTGGCCTTCTGCGCCTGCTCGTGGGTTAGGGAGTTCAATGAGGGGAAAAGTTTGCACATCCCCTCCTTCATCTAGGGTCATGGGACTAACCCTAGGTAATGGAGATAATAAATGTCCCAATGTTGCAGACCATTTACCCACTGCACCAGTGCTTCGAGTAGCAATTGGTGTTCGTGGTGTATATCCAGGTGGTGATGGTGGTGGTGGAGCAGTGGGTGCATCTATATCATTTCTCCCCACTGCCCCTCCCTGTTGCTGCAGTAACTGCTGTTGCAACGCTAAGTAGGGACCAGAATATTCATTATCTTCCCTTCTGTGAAACATTATGTTCTCATGTCCTGCTTCTTTCCATTTTGCTTCCTCTTTTTCTCTCTTTTGCTCTTCTTCACTTGCTTTTTTTTTCTCTTTATTTTGTCGCTTCCTTTCCTCTCTTTCCTGTTTTGCCAGTCTTTCTCCTTCCTCACGTTGTTTTGCTATTTTAACCCAGACTTGAGTCTGTGCATAACCTTCCTTTCTCATTTGTTTTTCATTATTTTTGCATTTAATTTTTATTTTATTCTGTAATTCTGTTAGGGCACTTGTAGACAGCTTTCCATTATAATTATAGGTTTTTATCCAATAACATAGGGGTTCTACTGCATCTTGATTTTCTTTTTCTACCGCTTTCCAATCTTTGCATGTAAGGTTATCAAGTAACTTTTGTTTCTCTTTACTTTGCCCCTTTCCCATTTTGAACTAAATTTAGATCCAGTATGTTTTTTAATACCTGGTGTATTCTAAATACTGGATTTATGTATTTGAAAACAGGATGGTGATCAAGAAGTCAGTTGTGGTAAAATCCACTTCAACCCTGTTCAGGTGGGATTTTCTTGCCTACAAGCATCCACAAAGGCTCACCATTTACTATCTGTTTTCAGTTTATATGAAAAGTAAGGACCTAATGGTCATTACGATTCCATTCACTCTTCCACACGTTTTTCAGTCACACTTTTTTACGCGTTTTACTCTTACTGTAATTACTTTCACAAAAACATAACAGAGGACTCCGCCGTCCTGTGTAGAGTTTAATTAGTCTATTTCAACTAAGGGAGTCTACCCTCCTGCGGAATTTAACTGTCTATTTTAGTTCAACAGAGGACTCCGCCGTCCTGTGTAGAGTTTAATTAGTCTATTTCAACTAAGGGAGTCTACCCTCCTGCGGAATTTAACTGTTTATTTTAGTTCACCTGATAGTGTCTAGAATTGTCAGGGTTTCTCTATACTGTACTATTTTAGGTCATTTGCATTTCATCACTCATTCCTTTTAAATGAAAGACCTACTCACTGGTTCTCTGTGTCCTCGGGAGTACCGTCAGCCGTCAGACCCCAGCCTGTCAGGGAGGGACCAGTCCCGGAAAGGGTATTAGTACTGTGGCCACAGATTTGTCTGGAATCTCACTCACCCACTGGGATCGTCAAGCGTCTTGGTCTCCGGCTCGAAGGACCATTTATGTTAGGTTTAAACACCAAACACTTTCACAATTCTGCACAAAGAAAGACACAGAGAAGTTAGTTCATTTTAACCTGCAGGTGAGAGTGTTTCAGAGGCTGCTCAGTTACAATCCTCCACCAACACTCTGAAGACAGCCTCTGCTCCCTCTGCATTTTATTGATAAGAGATAAGAGAAAAAACGCCCTGGTTACAAAATGCTCCAACCACTAAAGGGAGGGATGCACACTCATAAGATTGGAAACAGCTGCACCGACAGAATGTTCTAGAACATCCTGTCTCTATCTTGCAGCTCTTGTACATATAAGATATAATCACTCTGAACAGCAAGCTTCACTTCTATTAAAGTTAAAACATATATAATCATTAATTAACCCTAACATAAATAAATGAATAAAATGACAAAATATGACTATGTTTGGACCATGTGCAAATTTCATATCCAGAAATCATATTTCTGTATTAGATAATCAAATCAAGGCATAATCTGTACCCCTTAAAAATCAGCCTAATCATCTTTGGTTTCTTCAGCATGGACAAAAACATAATTTACAAAATGAGACTGTGCAGTTTATTCTGGTTGTCTTGCAAACTAGCACAGATAAGGATCTTCTCTAACATGTTTAGCTTCATAAGTGCTGGTCAGAGGATTTAGCTCACTTTAGGTGCCACAACAGCTGTTTCTTCTTGCTTCCAGAAAGACTGGCACATTTTTCAAAAATTCCTGTATTTATTGAAATCTTTTCTTAAGATTTGATCAAGACATGCTTCCAGCTTGCCAATCATAGCAGTGACGTGGAGGTCACAGTCTGCCTGTGCTGCTGCAGCATTGGGTGGAAAATAATACATTTAAACTTTGTTTTTGAAAGTTAATATTAGAAAGATTTGGTGTGTGTCTGTATTCAGCCCTCCTGGGTCAATTATGTAGAACCACCCATTGATGGCTCTTTTGGGACATGTTTCTGCTGGCTCTGCACATATAGAGTCTGAAATTTTTGATATTTCATCTTTGCAAAATAGTTCATACTTAGACTAGATTAAGAGCAACTGTTTTCAAGTCTTGCCACACATTCTCAATTGGATTGTGGTCTATGTTTTGACTGGACCTTTTTAATACATGAATATGTTTTCATCTAAACCATTCTCTTGTTATGCCCCACATTAACCCCTTAAAACCTCCAGTCTGACCAGCTTCCCTGCCCTTGCTAAATAAAATCATTCATAAACCATAAGGTCCCATCCATGCCACCATCCACGATTCTCCTGTGGGGATAGTTTCTCAAGGTTCTGTCAATTGTTATATTTCCCCCTATCCATACCATTTTGCATGTAAGCTAAATGTTATATGGTCTTGCCTGAGCATAGCACTTTCCATCCACGTTGGCATTGTGCTACATGTGGTTTGTGGCAAAGACAAGACCTCTTTTGGCTTTCTTTCAACAATAGCATTCTTCTTGCCACTCTTACAACAGAGCAGATTTGTAGAATGCACAATTAAAAGTTATCCTCTCAGCAGATTCTCCCACTTGTATTGTGGATCTCTGCAGCTCCCCGAGAGTAACCATAGTTCTCATGCCTGCTTCTTTGATTTGCTTTCTGTGCTTGGTCTTTATTTGTGCAACAATGCCAGTAACTGTTCCACGGTGCAGTTCACAGGTTGATCGGGCAGTATTGTTTTGGTATAATGAGGCAAACATTCCACAACTTTCAGTCTTATTGTTTTCAACCCATTCTCAGAAAAACGTTTACTGTTGGACTTTCTCCTAGCTCTAACTCAAAGTTAGACCATCTAAGGATCTTTTTAAAGAAAGTTATGTGTTTTGGTTAATCTACTGTTGCAGAATTACTTGCAAGTCTGTGAATCTCTTTAAATCAAGGAAAAAAATATTCAGGTGTTGAAAATTCAGTGGGGAACAAGTTGCGTTTCCTGAACTGACAGCAACTGGTATGGGCACAACAGAAAGATGCATCTGTATTGGCAATTCCTATTAATTTAATAGTTTATTTCAAGGTTGCCATTCATCAGGGTCAGACTTCATTCAAACAGCTGTGTCATAAGGGTTGGTTATAGACTTGGTCAGTGCATGGCTGTGTCAAATTCTCTTAATGTTTAACCTTCTGCTAACTGAACCCAAGGGCTCACAGCTGCACTTAATTCAATTTCTTTTTATACAGAGTAGGGAGAGCGTGAATATTAAAGGAGGAAGGAAAGTGATGAAGCAGAGAGACCTGCAAAGGAAGGGCTATCATGTAATGTTCTCCTTTTTTAAATTTCATGCCTTCTGGAATTTTATTTTACAATATTTTCAAAAGTGTACACATCACTGTTACAATGTTGGGTTTATAGGCTGTAAAACAAAGAAAGCAAGATAAAGTTTTTCCACCTTTATTATGGCATAAATCCTGGACAATTTAAGTAAAACTAGAGAGAAAAAAATATTTAAAAATATGCATTAATCTGGTTGAATAAGTATGCATGCCCTTAAACAAATACTTTGTTGAATCACCTTTTGATTCAGTTAATTCTAACACTATACATAAAGGTGTTCACCAATTAATCGAGTAAGTATTGGACTAAGAGATATTGCAAAATTCTTTGCAGTTGATTAAAAGACCAGATTAAACTGATGGAGGAGAATGACAAGAGGTCAACAACAACACTGAAGGAGTCACAGGAATTTCCAACAAGCACTTATGTTCTACATGTAATAGGAGCCTTTATTCTCCATATGTCTGGACTGAGAAGTAAAGTTGCAAGTAAAGAATAGGGAATGTAATGATGCTGGTTGGAACGTTCAAATCACTCTGGTGAGTCCGGGTAGAACCCAAAGATAAATCCAGTCACACTCCAGTGTTTTAAAAGCTTGAATTTCTGTTTATTCCTCACTTGACAGAACTGTGTGGTTCTCAAACAAACAAAGAATAAGAACATAACATCAGTGTCTAAGTCAATCCAAACTACTGACTGAAATGATATCAGTTACGTTATTACTGATTACAATAGTAACGCTCAATATATGTTGTAAACAAATGTTACACGCGAAACCTCACGTTAGTAGCTCTCGTCAAATGCGCACACGAACGAGCATGACATCGATTAAAAGTAAACAAGAATATTCTGCCAAGTAAACTACATTCTTAACTCTCAACGTTACTAACTTCAATTTCCACGCACACAAGGCAAAATAAGGTGGAAACAAGCGGTGAACAGCAACGGAAGCAAACAAACTTTAACTGTAAACCCTAGTGCAGCTCCTTTCTCATCTCTGCTCTCCTTGTCTGCCTGCTGCTCACTGACTCACATGTGTTAAAGTACCTCTTTAAAGAGGCCTTCTGCGCGTTCGTTTATTCACCGTAACCTGGAGGAATTCACAACACATTAGAATAAATCACACAGAGACAGCTGTATGTTATTCAAAGTACCTGGACCAGGGGAAGCTCTCATGTGATCAGGACACACACCGAGACGACTTCGGAGCTTCCCACTGGGCACATTGTTTTTATTAAAACACACATTGTTTTAATAAACTGTTTACAGTTTTTTTCTCACATGTAGTCACGTACACACTTTTCCGGCTTTACCATATTTAGACAGTCATTGTCCACCAGCTGCACCCCGTATCTACTGATATGAAAAGGGAGTAAGTCAGTCTCTACTTTTTCACACACTCCTGCAGTTCTTCAGTAATTTTCCACTTCACCTCCTTGTGAGAAATACTTTTGCAGACCCCACAATACACAATGTCTTTATACTAACACATGTTATACATTTTATTTCCCACACTGGTTATGAACATAATAATAATGATGCACACACATAATATATCTCCACAATTTCCCCCTTTTGAAGTCTCCTAAGACTTCACCACTTACTTGAAGATGCTTCATAAAAGATTTGAACAGTCATTACAACCTGTGGAGAAGAAGGAAATGTTCATCATCATGCTTTTTGACCCTGCCTCCAATGCCACGCCATGTGCCCAGGGACTATTGCCTGTCCGGCCTTTGTAGTCCCAAGGATGCTTACAACCTTCTAAGTCTTGACAGGGAGTATTGACCCCTCTAACTGGAGGGTGTCTATCCGTGCTTTATTCCATAGTCTGTCCAAATATGCCAATATAATATTCTACCATCCTTCTGCTCCCTAGACAGTAATATATATCAGACGTAACTTACTTAAGAAGTAACTTACTCTTACGGGTTAATCTTCGTCCTCCTCCTCGTTAGCATCCACCGCAAGCAAAGGCATCATATGGGAAGGAGGAGGTGCGGTTTTCCCTTCAATGGTTTTAGTAATAAAGCGAACAATCAAAGATCTTATACATGGTACACAGCAACATCCACAGGTAACCATAATAGCTACAAAAACAGCAATGGATATAAACAATGACATAATCAACCCTTTCCAGTGTCCAAACATGCCCGTCATCCAGTCTTCTAACGGATTGTCTATTCCTGAGTGCTCATGCATGGTCGCGGAAAGTGTTTTTAACCCTTCTAAAGCTTTTGAGACGGAACCAGCAGGTGCACTGTTGTTGGGAATAAACGTGCAACACATATCCCCAAACATCGAACAGACGCCCCTTTTCCTGCTAACAACATATCTAATGCCATTCGGTTTTGCACAGCCATGAGGGAGGTTGGTGCCAATTGTTCGGACAGGCCTTCTACTGCATCCCTGGTTAGGTTAGCTAGACGTAAAACATTGTAATGGATGTAGTTGATGCGGTCTACGTTTTTATTTGGGGTCACCGGAAAAAAGGCTGCAATTATTGGGATATTTTCAAAACCTGCTGAGATTTGATCCGCGATTTTATATTAATTTGGCACTCCCCGAGGTACTCCTATGGCATCAATGTAAGTGGGGGAGCCTTGACTTAGGTCAAAGGTTCCTGCGCTCCTTTTCATGACGTGCCTTCTTCTTCTACGTGTTAACGCCCTGGTCTTATCATGAGTGGTAGTGGCAGATGTTATATTAGGTCCTATCAGGACCAGTGGTGCCTGTAGCCTAACCATGGCACACAATCCTACAGTTTCTTGTGGGATATTAGTGAGCAGTCTATGGTCTCCGCAATAATAGTAGAGTCCTGATCTTGCCCAACGTCCAATGCCCGTGCCTGAAGCTGTCCTATCACACCAATCTAAAGGGATCTGTCCCACATTGATTTTAGGGTTCTGAGCAGTAAAATTAAAACAAGTATAAGTACCATTCCCTTTTTGAGGGGTAAATGGTCCTGTTTTGGTGTTATTGGGAATGGGAGGAAAAATGCTGGCTAGTGTGGCGCAGTTAGCTGGTATGGCCTCCTTAGTTAGTTGTATCATACAATTGTAACCCCACGTGTCCTCTGGATACAAAGGGGCGGGATCTGTGGTAAGATGTGGTCGGGCCGAGGCACAGGCCACACACTCAGCTCTTCTTTGTTCTTTTGCTGTTTGTGTTATCCACTGAAGCCAAAGGTTATCTTCGGTATATCCTGTGGCCATTTGGATTACCTCTATAGGTTTCAATTTGGAGTAATCAAGTTCCATCACCTGGAGTTTATTTTTTGGCCTGACTGTCGGTGGGACGGTAATTGTGTTGTCCTGGTGCACAGACGGTGTTCGAAAATTAATTTTTATTGGTCCCCATGTGTCTGTTCCTGACTGCCATACCCCAAGAGTAAAATACTCTACAGAGGTTCGAGTGCAGTTAACGTTCATGGAGAGCATAAGGGGGTTACGTTCGTTGGTAATGGCTCCACCTGGCGTGCCGCGCTGGATGCTGATAATTGTCAAATTACCGGGTACTGCCTTTTTATCAGGAGTCTATCCCGACTAGTCCAACTAGTCACCCCGCTCAAAGAGCCACATGGTAGGGGTATGGGCCAGGAGTCCCCCCATTGTTTACAGTGCTTAGACCATCTTTCGTCCATGCATAAATAAATGGCATAACCTTCCCACCCGGTTCCGCCATTCCCACAATTCACTACCAGACAGAGGTCAAAAGAAAAGGTGATGGTGGCCCCACAAACATAATTGAGCTCTATCCCCTCGTATTTAGCCTGGCACCAGTCCGCTTTTCCCTTATTGGTTGCGCGTTTGAACATTTGCTCAGTTTGGCGGCTGTCAGAGCATGTCTGGAATGGAAGTTCACAATACAAACCTAGAATCAATGTGACAATGAAAAATGCTAAAACACCTATACCTCCCGTGACCCAACCCTTAAGGGGCCTGGGTCCTAACTTTTGATCTCCCATTTTTTTCAAAGGTACCTGTAAAGGAAGATAAGGATTAACAATATGGTGAAACACAAAAGACCTCTTTTTTTAAGGTTCAGAGTGTTCAGTTCAGTTCTTCGGTGGGAGAGCAGCTATGACCACCAGTGAAAGAGAGGAAACTCAATCACATCCACCTCTTCTGTGTGATGTCCTGGTCTTCACTCACAGGTGTAGACTGACCTGGAGCTAAGTGGTCTCACCAGGGGATTATTCTGCCCCTATGGGTGGGACCACTGATCTGACGGTGCACCTAAGGTGTAGACTAACCTTTAGGTGTAAATGAACACTTTCTCACCCTAGGGGATTATTCTGCCCCTTGAATTGGGTGAGAAAGGTCTTCTGGTGTGCTGGTGTTGTCCCTCAGGTCCTGCTGGACCTCTGGCAGTGATCTCTGTGGTGCTTCTGCTGCTGCACACTGGCTCCAATGATACCACGTGTCTCCTTTGCCCTTGACCGTCACTGCATGTGAGGTTCTCTCTGTGACCTGGAATGGACCCGTCCACCTGGGCTCTGACCACTTCCGTTTGATGACTTTCAGAAGGATCCACTCCGCGTCCGAGGTGGTGACTTGAACCTCGGATGGTTGGGCGGCCACCTGTTTTGAGAATGCTGCAACCAAGCTGTGGAGAGATCTATAGTAATCACGGTGAGACATAGATTGTTCACATTCAGTCAAAAAAGGTAACCTGGTTTTTGGGCCTGGAAAAGGTCTTCCAGTTTGCAGTTCATGGGGCGTCAACCCATGTATCTGGCTCACTGAGCTTCTTACTGACATCAAAGCTAAAGGTAATGCTGTGACCCAATTCATTTTGGTCTGTGCACAGATCTTAGCCAACCGCACCTTCATACATTATTTTGGGAGTTTTGTTGTCTTTCTTCTTTTCTGCTTTCTGCTTTGCTTTGGCTAACTGCATTTTTTGCAATTGGGTCTGCAGGGTCTTAAGTTCCTCCTCATCTTTTTTATGGTCCTCTCTTATTTTGGACAGGTGGTGAATCAGATGGCGATCCCAAGTTCCAGTGTCCGCTCCAAGCATGTCAGGATTGTCGTCCATACTGGCCTTCACCTGCTGGGGTAGTCCTTTAAGGACAGCATCTCTGAACCAGTCTCACTGTGCCCCCTCATTAGCTGGGTTAGTTCCTGTCCGAGTTTGCCACATGGATTTGCACTGGTCTAGGTATTCCCTGGGGTTAATTTTAGGGTCTCATTCAAACTTAGGAATGGTGCGTCCCCTGGTTACAGGGTATGCTTTTCTCAATGCATCACCTAGCCAGTGGACATGCTGGGTGAAGAGGTCAGAATCCGGGGCTCCTGAGGTGTAAGCAGCAGTCTCAATCTCTCTAAATGTATGGTGTGGCATGCACCGTCCTGCCACTGCTCTATAATCTCCCAATGCTAGCGTGGTGCCTGCCGTCAGGGTGTCTAAAGTCTGGAGCCACACTGCTGCTCCTTCAGTTATGGGGGGCAGTTTGTCACAGAGAGCCGTAATGTCGCCCAGAGAGAAAGGTTTATACCTACAGAGGGCTCCAGAGCCTTGCTGCTGTAAAAGGGGATAATTGGTTTTTGGGGCATAACTAAAGCCTTCTGGTTTAGCTGCAGCTTTGCGGGCTAAATGTTCCCTTAACTGTCCAACTGTGTGACTGCGTATTGGGGATCCGTCCTCAGGATGGTTTTGCTGCGGATCTGCTCTGTCTTCTCCATTTTCCTGTGGCATGCTGTGCCTGCTTACCTGCACCTCTACAGCTGGGGTAGAGGTGTAACAAGGTGTGGGTGTGAGAAAATAAGTGGGACACAAAACCCTATCTGGCCTCCAGGATCCACTTAGCATTAAAGCCACTGAACCTTCCGGATCAGTCCCTGCTCCTTGTAAGCCAGAGCCTGGCCCCCGTGCCCCAGCCTCTGAAATTAGAGAAGCTGTTTGGGAGGATTGTTGTGTGGGTGGGCGAAAGGGATTTGTTTTGCTCAGTCTTCTTTGATGTTGTTCTTGTCTTTCTCTTACCTCTCTGTCCTGAAAAGCTGCTTTTTCTGCATCCTGAAATGACCTATCAGATGCTGGCATAGATAATCCGGAAGTTCCACTAACAGATTCATTCCCCTCTTTTGGAATGTCCAATCCATGCAATACAAGTGTCCCATTTTCTACTTCCAATATGGGGTACAATCCACCAGGGGGAGGTGTGGGTGCACCAGTGAGGGAGCTGCATGGGGAGGAGGGTCTATATGGAGGAGGTGTGTCTGGGCCCATCTCCTGAGCTGATTTTGACCCCTCCTTCTTGTCTCCTCCCCTGGGTTTTTTCCGCTGCATTGTGTGAATTCCTCCTTGGTAAATCAAAAGTATATCTCCCCAGAAGCGCTCGTCTTTTTCATATTTATGTATGTTTGTGTTGTGCTTACCTTTGGACCAGACAGAAGCGTCATTCAACTTACCTTGTGCTACCTGTCTGTTTTTCTTCGCTGTATTCAGTTTCTTTCTAAACCAATCATCTAAATTCCACTTGTCCGTCAAATTAATTCCATCTGCCTTCAGCGTTTGTCTTACCTTTTTTTCGATTTTGTCTTTCATTTTATCAGCGTCGTCTTTACCCCTCGTTTGGAGAACCAGTGCTTGTATGTTATTTAATTGTGTTTCTAAATCCACCCATGCTGTTGTGTCCAGAAATTTACCTTCCATGTTGTTTAAAATCCTGTGAAATGAATGTGCAATCAACTCTTCACAATATGCATATAAAATCCGCTTATCACTGTATTGTCCTTTGTTAACAACGCAAGGTTGAGCAGACAATACAGTGTATTTAATAAACAGCCATGGCAAGCCCGCTCTGTGCGGGTGTCACCCAGATACACACACACATACAATCAGTCAGTCAGCGCTTGTCACAGTCATTCCCGTTTAATATCAGCAAAAACACTTAACATTCACATTTCTTCTATAATCCGCACCACAGATAGTTATATCTAGTACTTTGTCTTTTATTTTATCCCAAATAATCATCCAGCGTCAGTCACACACACACATTCCAGCTCGTACTGCCTCAAAATTCAACACAACAGTCTGTGACAGACACTCGCACACAGGAAATATGCACAAATATGCAGGAACAATCCACTACAAGCCACTTCACCCTATATTCAATAAATGCATTTCATTTTCCCTCAAATAATCAAAAATCCAACTGCATTTTTAAGTCAGAATGTGTGTTCAAAGATTTAACATGGACTGCACTCCTAGTCAGTTGTGTAATTCCTCCGTTTGACCACTAGATGGGACTCTAACCCTTCATAAGATTTCTGAATGAAGCAGTCACCTTTTTGACTTCTAATTGTTTGTGTTTTGCCAAAACACAGGACTTAAACCTAGCTATATCTTATTGATCCGTCAATCAATAATTAGGGACGCCACACCCAGCAATTAGGACTTTAACCTTGAAGGACTTTAACCTTTATTCAGCTTTAAATGAACTTTCAAGCTGCCTTATTTTGCCGACCCTGTCAGCAAATCTTATTTGACTCCATTTTAACACGTCCAGTTAACGCACACTCTTTCACAGTTTTGCAGAGTAAAATGACATTCAGAATCAACTGACACCTGGTTAATTTAGCCTATACATAAATTCAATCGGCAGAATTTAATACAATAGGCTGTGCCTACCTTTGAGAGGATGTAATGGGCGCCCGGTGTCAGAAGATCTGTCACACTCTCTTTTTGTCCATGTCGGGGGTCGCCAAATTGTTGAAGTACCTCTTTAAAGAGGCCTTCTGCGCGTTCGTTTATTCACCGTAACCTGGAGGAATTCACAACACATTAGAATAAATCACACGGAGACAGCTGTATGTTATTCAAAGTAGCTGGACCAGGGGAAGCTCTCATGTGATCAGGACACACACCGAGACGACTTCGGAGCTTCCCACTGGGCACATTGTTTTTATTAAAACACACATGAAAATGGGCAGCGCCCTGTTTACAGTTTTTTTCTCACATGTAGTCACGTACACACTTTTCCGTCTTTACCATATTTAGACAGTCATTGTCCACCAGCTGCACCCCGTATCTACTGATATGAGAAGGGAGTAAGTCAGTTTCTACTTTTTCACACACTCCTGCAGTTCTTCAGTAATTTTCCACTTCACCTCCTTGTGAGAAATACTTTTGCAGACCACACAATACACAATGTCTTTATACTAACACCTGTTATACATTTTATTTCCCACACTGGTTATGAACATAATAATAATAATGATGCACACACATAATATATCTCCACACATGACAGTCCCTTTTGGCAGCCTTTTCCACAGCCACCCCCTTATTCTCTTGTAAATACGAACAACAACAAAAAGGCTGCCAAAAGGGTAGATTAATCGTCCTTAGGCAAGGCAGGTAGGCTGACAAGTCTTGCCACAGGTCGAACATGAGCTCTTCCCTTTACAGTCACTTCAGCTGATCTGATCCGGGTGTCTGCTCCAGGAAAAACTTGAGAAACCTTCCCCACAGGTCAAAGGGCCCGCGGAAGCTGGATATCCACAATCATGACCGCATCTCCTACTTGTAGGTTGACCGATTTAGTCTGCCACTTCTGGCGGGCTTGGAGTCCTGGCAGATAGTGCTTCAGGAAATGATGCCAGAAATGGTCAGCTAGAGTTTGGCTGTGCCTGCATCTTCTTTGCCCGAGAATCTCTGAGCCATCATAGACGACTTGTGGCAGTGAGGCTTCCCGCCGCCCCATGAGGAGATAGTTGGGGGTAAGGGGGTCAGGATCTGCTACTTCAGATGAAGTGTAGCCCAGGGTTTTTGAATTGAGCATCCCCTCAATTTCAATCAAAACTGTATGTAACTCCCCTTCAGTGACAGTTTGCGCTCCAATGATGACTTGAACAACAGTCTTTAGCGAGCGGATTTTTCGCTCCCCGCAACCTCCAATGTGGGGGGGATCCAGGAGGATTGAAGGCAAATTTGATTTGCTGGCATGCTAGCTGCTCTTTGAGGTTAGGATGAAGTGCTTGAAATGCTTCCTGCAGCTCATGTTTTCCTCCTCGGAAGTTCGCCCCCTGGTCACAGAGAATCTCCTTGGGTTTCCCACGCCTAGCTATAAAGTGTCTCAGAACCAGTAAGAACGCATCTGTGTCCATACTGGGGTTCAGGTCAAGGTGGACTGCTCTTGTAGTTAAGCATTTAAACAATATTTCCCCCTTTTCTCATTACTGCGTCGGATCTTGATGGTGTACGGCCCAAGACAAACAACACCTGTGGAAGAGAATATCGGCTTGAACAGGCACAGTTTGGCTGGAGGGAGGTGCGCCATCCTGGGTGGATTTGGGTGACCTT
Organism: Girardinichthys multiradiatus; assembly: GCF_021462225.1. NCBI lineage: Eukaryota > Metazoa > Chordata > Actinopteri > Cyprinodontiformes > Goodeidae > Girardinichthys > Girardinichthys multiradiatus. Next base: position 40,957,336 of record NC_061798.1, on the reverse strand, counting down.
TCCACCTCTTGCACTCAACACAGGATCTCTGATGGCGGCGTACTGCTTCATGTCCACCCAGGATCTCCTGATCTCAGCAAACACCCTTTCTGGCCCAGGATGCCAGAGCTTATTATCATAATCTTGTATGATGAGTTGGGTCAAAGCGTGTCTGGGGTCCAGAACAATGGGGTGCACTTCATCTACAGCCAGGTTAAGATTGCAGCATAACCAGCCTCCTACGCTGATGAGGGTAGTTTTCTCATCAAACTCAGGTGCTAGTAGAACAAGGCGACTGGATTTGGAAATGGGTTTGCCAGCCTCTAACTGGGTGACTTCCTCAAGGAATGACTCTCTTTGGGCTTGTTGTAGCGCTTCTAGCTCAGCAGCAGTGTAGGAATCAGCAGTGAGAGGGTGGTTGGGGTCAGGCTCCTGTGAAGCTGGTGTACAGTGGCCTCTAAGAAGCTATTCCAAGTCTGGTACTGCCATGGATCTGGAACACCAGAGCTGGACATAGAAAGACAAACCACTTGTCATTTCAGCTCACTTTCAGGTTCACTCTGGGGTGGAGTTGGTAGATCGGGCCAGTTACGTGGAGCCAGTTTCAGGAATACAGGTCCATCTGTCCATCTGCTGCCTTTACCTGTCTTGGATAATGAGGCCACGAGTGATGTCGTCTGCCGGGTTATCTCGTGAAGGCACGTCCCTCCATGTGGCAGCTTCTGTCAGCTCTTGTATTTCCGCTACACAAGTGCCCACGAAGACCTTGTATCTGCAGGAGTCTGAACCCAACCAGTTTAGAACAGTGGCTGAGTCAGACCACAAGATACAGCTGCAAATGTGGAGGGTTAACTCAGTGCTGTTGACCTTGTAAAGCTGAGCACCTGTTAGAGCAGTGCACAACTCTAGCCGAGGAATATATTGTTGCTTCTTAGGAAAAACACGAGACCGAGCTGCAAGAAAGGCGACCTCAACTTCTCCCTCTGGACTCTCTGTCCTCAGATAAGCCACTGATCCATATGCCTGTTCAGAGGCATCACAGAACACATGGATGTCTCTCTTACAGTTGGGACTGGTGTAGCACCTAGGCAGGGTGATCTCGTGCAGCTGTGCCAGCTCTGCTTCCCATGCATGCCACCTTTGCAGGAGCTTCTCAGGGAGTTGTGGGTCATCCCAATCCCTCCTTTTCTCCCAAAGGTGACACACAAAAACTTTGGCTCAGGTGGTATAAGGGACTATGTAGCCAAGAGGGTCATACAGGCTAGCTAAAACTCTATAGATGTTCCTCATTGTAGCCACTGAGCAATCGATGTGTCTGTGTTTGTAAGTGAGGGTGTCAGCCTTACAATTCCAATGTAGTCCGAGGGCTGGCTCTTGGATGTCGGACTGACCATGACTGAGCCACAACTCACAGCTGGATGACTTGATTTCCGGAGGAAGATGGAGAATGACATTTGGATTGTTACTTGCCCACTGCCTTAGCTCAAACCCCCCCATCAACCAGAAGATTATGCAGTTTGTCCACAAGTGTCATGGCGGCTACTGGACATGGGAGACTCTGTAAACAGTTGTCCATGTAGAATGACTTGTTAATGGCAACACGCACGTCGTCTTCTGGTTGGTTGTGGTTTGTGACATGTCTCTGCAACGCGAACGTTGCACAACAAGGGCTGCAAGTAGTTCCAAAGGGAAGTACCTGCCACTCGTAGACATCAGGGTGAATGTCTCGCTTCATGTCCCGCCATAAAAACCGCAGCAGGGGTCGATCTGCAGGTAGGAGCCTCACTTGGTGGAACATGCCACGGATATCACTGCTGAAGGCCACAGCATGCTCCCTGAAGCGTAGTAACACGTCTAGCAAGAGAGGGCCAAGAGTGGAACCTGGTAGGAGGAGCTGATTCAGGTTGTAGTCTTGGTATTGGAATGAGCAGTTATACACTACCTGGTTCTTCCCATTATGCTGAACTATATGATGAAGTATATACCAAGCTTCAGCACTGGTCTTCAATTGGTGGTCCACCAACTTCACTGCATAGCCAGCTTAAACAAGCTTCTCGACCTCTGATAGGCAGCAGCTTGTACTGGTGATTTGGCAAGGCGCTTCTCTGTGCCTCTCAGGAGGGGCAGCACTGCTTCTGGAGTGGCTTTCAGGGGAGGCATGTTCTTAATTCTAAGAAGGGGTGTGGCATAACGCTCAACGCCACAGACATTGACTCTTGTTGTCTGTTCCTGCAGGAGCCTGACTGCCTCTTGGTCTTGTCATGACCTAATTGCTAACTTTTCACTACAGTAAGGGAGCACATCCATCTGCCATATTTTCTCTACACATGAGAACAACTCTTTGAGTGATGGTGCAGATGTAAAGAGGCAGTGACTTACATTAGTAGTAGACTCAATGGTTTGTGCTGGGCCCTGTAGTGTCCACCCGAGGAGCGTCTTCACAGCTGCTGGCCCACCAGGTGGTCCTAGTCTGACTGGCTCTATAGGTGTAATGAGGTGTGTACAGTCAGCACCAATGAGCAACATGGGACAGACTTTGTTTAGAGGAGAGAGTGGCAAGCCTGACAGATGTTTATACTTCTGTTGGAGTGAGGCAACTGGATGGGAATGCTCTGCTAGACTCAGTTGCTCGGCTGTAAAGGCATTCTGGATACTGTACATTTTGTCAGGACTGGCTGCTGGAGAAATTGTAAAAGATACTGCTGCCCTGTGAAGCTTCTCCACTTCTTGTCTGACTGTACGGAGAGCTAACACCTCCTTACGTCACTTAAGGCCCAACTGTTTGGCAGCCGGCTGGAGCAGTATTGTCCACTCAGATCCATCGTCTAAGAAAGCATACGTCTTGAGGGACTTGTCACCATTCCTCAGGAGTACCTTACTTATCTTCAGTAGTACCTTGCAGTTCTAGACTGGACGGTCAATGTACATGACTTTGTTGGCAGTATTTGTTGGAATAATTGTATATAGATTTATCTTACATTTGCTCTTCTTACATTTGCTCTTCTATTTATCTTTGTGCATGTATTTTAGGTTGTTTGAACCTGACATTTTTGGTCCTTCGAGCCAGATTCCAATACGCCTGAGGATTCCAGCGGGTTGGTGGAATCCAGTAAAGATTGTGCGCACGGCAGGCTTCATCAGGGAGATTCTCAGACCCTTTCCGGGACTGGCCTTCGGCCTGCCCGCTGAGGTCTGACGGAACTCCGAGAGAGGGGAAAGACAAGTGGCGAGTTGAGGTTGGATTAAAAAGTGTGACGAATGACTGGCGGTCATTGCGTGATGTAAAACCCTGTGTATCCTAGGCACTAAGAGGTGAAGTAGGACGGCGGAGTCCTGAAAAAGTATTAAGAATTAATACTGAAAATTTCGTGTTTAAAACGGGATGGCAGAGTCCTGATAAGTATTTAAACAAAAAACACTAAGAAAATTCCGTGTTTAAAAAAAAATAAATGTGTGTATGTGAGAAATGAATGGAGGATTTAAACCACTAGGTTTGCCTCATATCAAAGCAGTAGGATTGTAAGTTACTAACTTTTGTGGAAGCAAAGGCAAGAATTCTCTACTCGAAAGAGTTGAAGTGAGAATTACCACAAAAGGAGATTTTTCTGTCACCCTATTGAGCAGAATAATCCAGCATTTAGAATACGCTAGGTATTTATATACTGGACCAAATTTTTCAAAAATGGGAAAAGAGGCAGTAAAAATAAACTAAAAGACGAATTACAATGCAAAGATTGGAAATTCACAGAACCACAGGATCCAAACAAATTTAAATATTTAGATAAATGGATAACCATATATAATTATGATGCTCGATTAAACTCTCAAAAATTTGTTAATCTACAGATGCAATAATTAAAAGTACAAAACGTGACCCAAGAAAAATGGAAAAAGGTTATGAGGATGTAGATTATTGGTTAAAAGTAGCTAAAAGGAGAGAGGAAGGAGTAAAGAAGCGTAAAGAGGAAGAGAAAGAAAAGGAAGAAGAAAATCATAGGAAACAATTAATGTTTCATAGAGCGGAAGACAATGAGACTGGGTGTGTCGGGGCTCGACGGAGACAACCAGGAAATGCAGCTGTGCTACAACAAGAAGAGCTTTTTGAAGAATATAGGATTAGACTGACAAAAGTGCTTAAAATACACAGTGGTCTACAAGAAGATGAAAACGAGCAAGGAGCTTATCGACAGCAGTTAAAAAATGCACTACATGCTGGTTCCAGGGATGCATTTTATAGGGTTCCCTACAGCAACTCTAGAGGACTATGTTAATCATGCCCTCCATGCGGAGAAAGTAATGAAGGATAAGAAACAGAAAAAGATAGCCAGCACCTTTTTTCAGCAAAAAGAAGAGGAAGAACAGATTTATTATCAGAACAACAGAGGAAGAAAAGGATTTAGAGGCAGAGGACAAAAGCGCAAGGGTCAGAGAGGAGGAGTAGGCAGAGGAAACTACAGACAATATACCTCAGGTGCTGGTGCTGTGGAAAAGAAGGACATCTGGCCAAAGACTGTCCTGAAAGGAGAAATAATAATTCAGCATGACTAGGACAGAAAACAAGAGAAAATATTCCTAGTACCTCAGACACCAATGATACCAAAGAACCAAAAACACAGGGGCAGGACGTCCTCCTAAATTTCCAGGACCTTCTCTCCCTAGATAGCATTAAACCTGAAGTAACCTTACTGTTGAATGGGAAATCAATTACTTTTCTTTGTGATACCGGAGCATGCAGGACCACCTGTAGAGAAACAATCCCAAATTTCAGACTTAGTGATCAGCAAATAACAGTGAGGTCAGCTAGTGGGAAATTGACACAAGTCTGTGAGTCTGAACCAGTTTGGATAAGGGATCCCAATGGACAGTCATGCCAGCTATCTATTCTAATGTTCCCTGAGTGTCCTGTAAATCTATTCGGACGAGATGGACTACTACATCTGGGGTTAGCATTAATTCCAACCCCAGAAGGATACATTGTAGTAAAGAGAAAACCAGAACTCAGCCAAGGAAATTTTTTTGTGTTGAAAGGAGTGGGAGCACCTTATTACTATTACTCACTGGATGTTCCAAACAAACCACCTTTAGACTTAGGGACAGCTTTATTAGCAGAAGGAAGAAATGCCATTTCTAGACTACAAGATCAGATGACACCAGATGATCTACATAAATACTCCTGGACCAGATAAAGCTTAAAACTTGGTTGGTCCGCTGCTCCCCTGTGGCTTGGTCCATAGACTGGCTAAGCTCCTGTTCTTGCTCCTCATCGTCCACCAAATTCATCATGTCAAAGCTCTGGCTAATTGGTGATGTTGAGATCTTATGGTTGGACGCTCCGATGTTGTTGGCTCTACAGATACTCCCAATGCAGCTGTAACTGCCGTCTGGAATTTATTCTGAGCCCCAGGTCCACTTAGGTCATAATCTGATAGGTAGGAAGGGACTGACATTTGTCGATTGGGTTGAGTGTCCATTGCTGATGACTCTGAGTTTTGCATCCTTAAACAGCAAACTGCCTCTCTGGCTCGAAGGACCATTAAAGAATAGGGAATCCAATGATGCTGGTTGGAACGTTCAAATCACTCTGGTGAGTCCGGGTAGAACCCAAAGATAAATCCCGTCACACTCCAGTGTTTTAAAAGCTTGAATTTCTGTTTATTCCTCACTTGACAGAACTGTGTGGTTCTCAAACAGACAAAGAATAAGAACATAACATCAGTGTCTAAGTCAATCCAAACTACTGACTGAAATGATATCAGTTACGTTATTACTGATTACAATAGTAACGCTCAATATATGTTGTAAACAAATGTTACACGCGAAACCTCACGTTAGTAGCTCTCGTCAAATGCGCACACGAACGAGCATGACATCGATTAAAAGTAAACAAGAATATTCTGCCAAGTAAACTACATTCTTAACTCTCAACGTTACTAACTTCAATTTCCACGCACACAAGGCAAAATAAGGTGGAAACAAGCGGTGAACAGCAACGGAAGCAAACAAACTTTAACTGTAAACCCTAGTGCAGCTCCTTTCTCATCTCTGCTCTCCTTGTCTGCCTGCTGCTTGCTGACTGTCTAGTTTCCGCCCCTTAAAGAGCCAGGATGACAGTCCCTTTTGGCCGCCTTTTTCCACAGCAAGACATGATTTTTTTTCCAAAGAAAACATCCAGGCCTGGATAAATCTCCCAGAACCTTGCAGAGCAATTGATTTAATACGGCCAAACTTAAACTTTTAAGACAATTAAAAAAAGGTAAAGTTCACACAAAACAACAGTTTACATCACTGAAAGAATACCATGTCCACCGTGAAACGTGGTGGCCACATCATGATCTGTGGTTACTTTTATTCAGATGGAACTGAATTTCTGATCAATGTGGATGAAGTTATGAACAGTTCCAAATAGAGACAGTTTGGGTCCAAAGTCTTCAAGTATCTGTTAGATCACAGGGACTCCAAGCATTACATCCAAAACCATAAAGGGATGAGCTCATAGGATAAAAAAGCTGTTGCATCGTTGTTATTATTTTATCCCCCCTCTAATAGATTTGATTGCCTTTTCAGATGCAGCATACAGAACAGTGTACATCACTGTTTTGAAAGGATTTGTCATGTTCTTGTTTTTTAAATCACAAATACCAGATTTTTTACCAGGGGCGTGCAGACTTTTAAGAGCCACTATACACTTGACACTGTCAAAAAGGAGCGGTAAAACGTGTGCTGTGGGCAATCGAAGCACTGTACTACAACCAAGCAGGTGGCACACTTTTAATGCTGTTAATGTTGTAGCCAAACCAAATTAAATTTACTCCACAAAACCAATGGCTCATTTTGAGGCCGTGAATTTTTATTGCTTTTTTTATAACATCATCATAGCTGGAGGGTGTATTAAAACCTGACCAGGAACAGAAAAAGCATCACTGTGAAGTTAAAACATTTTTTACATGTCGTACAAACATGTTTCATTTGATGAGGATGAAAATTATTGTCACATAAAGACTCACTGAAATAACTACAGATGTGTTGGAACCTATTAGCTGTTACAAGACACTGAAGTGAGGATGTTAGTTTGAAGAGGATGATTGTCTGTTCGCATACGGGATCTGCCTCTCTGAGATGAACTTCCAACGAGTATGTGAACCTGCAAATGCTTCCTGCTGAACTATCCCACTCCATCGATGTATTTTTAGGTCCCCCTTGATCACTTAAAAGCCACAAGTGCACTTGTTTCTACTGTTTTCTATTAACAATGATGACTGTGAAAAACCACTTACAATCATTTTAATCAAGGGAGCAGCTTAAGAGTTTTGGTGAATAAACACGCTGCAGACTTGCAGGAATTTATCTGGAGGGGTAACTCCCCGGTTGTGAGGATGAATCCAACAATGAGACAATAACACCAGCACCCAGTTCGCTCATTAGCCAACTGCTGATTGTGTTTCTACCTTGATGGTCTGAAGCTGGAATCAGCATAATAGGTTAATAAAGAGAAAACAATCAGTTGTTGCTACTCTGGGGGTAATGAAAGACTGTTTTTTTTGTTTTGTTTGGGTGGCAAAAAGCAGAGATAGAGAGCAAGAGACACTACCCTTTTCTGTTTGAAAAATATAAGAGGGGGTAATTATAGAAGTACAAAACTAAGAATTCTCTGGTCTATTAACTGAACTGGAAGCACTGGTGCAAGGATATACTGCCAATAAAATTTTGCATCAATCAAGGAATTTCATCATAGACTCACTTTTGCTTGTCTTTGGTGCCAGCCTTGGCAGCAGCAACTGACATCAAACATTTGCAATAACTAGTAATTATTCTTTATAATGGCTATGGAGGAATTTCTTGAATTCTAAAAGAAGTGGGCTTTTGGAGGGTCTTTGAGTATAAACGTCTGCATCTCAGTGGGATTTAAGTCTCTTTTTTTTGTCAAGCAACTCCAAAACCTTTTTTTCAGCCATTCAGGGATAGACTTGTTGGTGTGCTTCAGATCACTGTTCTGCTACATTATTCAACTGTGCCTGATCTAATCATCACAAACTGATCTTAAAAAAAGTCCAGAAGTTCTCCTTCAGGATTTTCTGCTAGAGTGCAACATTTATTCATCCATCAATTATGGAAAGTCGTTAAGTTCCTGAAGCAGCAAAGTAGCCCCAGACCATTAAACTACATCCCCATGTTTGACTGTTGGTAAGAAGATATTTTTCTTAAATGCTGCTAGTTTTGCATCAGATTTAACGGCATGCACACTTTCTAAAAACTTCTATTTTTGCATCCTCAGACGCCAGAATATTTAGCCTCTTCTTGGGGATTATCAAGATGTTTTTTTGGCAAATGTGAGGCTGGCTTTTGTGTTTGTTTTGGTCACTTTTTGCCTTGGAACTCTCCTATGGATGACATGTTTATCCAGACGCTTTCTTAAATCATGAACACTGACCTTAACTGAGGCAAGGGAGACCTGCGCTGGTTTAGATGTTGTTCTGGACTTTTCAATGACTCATCCAGGGACCTCCTGGATGAGTCATTGATGTGCTCTCTAAGACATTTTGGAAGGCCGGCCACTCCCGGGAAGGTTCGCTTGGCAGTGTTTTTGGGACGCTCCACCTGTTGTTTAATTTCCAGATTCTTTTGCAGAATTTCTCTGCATTATCAATTATTTACAGTGGTGAGAACAAGTATTTGATACACTGCTGATTTTCCAGGTTTTCCCATTTGCGAAACATGTAGAAGTCTTTAATTTTTATCATAGGTACGCTTCTGTGAGTGACGGAATCTAAAACAAAAATCCAGAAATTTTAAGTAATTAATCAATTTTATTGCATGACATAAGTATTTGATACATCAGAAAAACAAAACCTAATATTTGGTACAGAAACCTTTGTTAGCAATTACAGATATCATATGTTTCCTGTACGTCTTGACGAGGTTTGCACACACTGGAGCAGGGATTTTGGACCATTCCTCCATACAGATCTTCTCCAGATCCTTCAGGTTTCAGGGCTGTCACTGGGCGATACAGACTTTCAGTTTCCTCCAAACATTTTCAATAGGGTTCAGGTCAGGAGACTGGCTAGGCAACTCCAGGACCTTGAGATGCTTCTTATAAAGCCACTCCTAAGTTGCTCTGGCTGTGTGCTTTGGGTCGTTGTCATGCAGGAAGATCCATCCATGACCCATCTTCAGTGCCCTTACTGAGGGAAGGAGGTGTTGGCTAAGATCTCCCGATACATGGCCCCATCCATCCTCCCCTCAATACGATGCAGTCGTCCTGTCCCCTTTGCAGAAAAGCCTCCCTAAAGAATGATGTTTCCATCTCCATGCTACATGGTAGTGATGATGTTCTTGGGGTTGTACTCATCCTTCTTCTTCCTTCCAACACGGCGAGTGGAGTTTAGACTAAAAGGTTCTATTTTTGTCTCATCAGACCACATGACCTTCACCCATTCCTCCTCTGGGTCATCCAGATGGTCTGTGGCAAACTTCAGATGGGCCTGGACATGCGCTGGCTTGAGCAGGGAGACCATGGGTGCACTGCGGGATTTTAATCTATTGTGGCGTAGTGTGTTACTAATGGTCTTTTTGAGACTGTGGTACCAGCTCTCTTCAGGTCAATGACTAGGTCCTGCCGTGTAGTTCTGGGCTGATCCCTCACCTTCCTCATGATCATTGAAGCCCCACGAGGTGAGATCTTGCATGGAGCTCCAGACCGCGGGAGATTGATCAACATCTTGAACTTCTTCCATTTTCTTATAATTGCGCCACCAGTTGTCGCCTTCTCACCAGCCTGCTTGGCTATTTTCCTGTAGCCCATCCCAGCCCATCCCAGCCTAGTAGACCTGCCTTGTGCAGGTCTATTATTTTATCCCTGATGTCCTTACACAGCTCTCTGGCTTTGGCCAGTGTGGAAAGGTTGGAGTTTGTTTGATTGAGTGTGTGGACAGGTGTTTTTTATACAGATAACGAGTTCAAACAGGTGTAGTTAATACAGGTAATGAGTGGAGAACAGGAGGGCTTCTTAAAGAAGAACTAACAGGCCTGTGAGAGCCGGGATTCTTACTGGTTGGTAGGTGATCAAATACTTATGTCATGCAATAAAATGCAAATTAATTACTTAAAAATAACACAATGTGATTTTCTGGATTTTTGTTTTAGATTCCGTCACTCACAGTTGAAGAGTTACTATGATAAAAATTTAATATTTTTAAATTCTTTGCAAGTGGGAAAACCAAGAAAATCAACTGTGTATCAAACACTTGTTCTCCCCACTTAATTAGTGGAGTCATTTGTTTTGATTTCTTTGTAAGTGTGGATTACTTGGGTTTTTACTGACATCTGGCTTGAATTGCATATCAAATGCCCCATGCGACAGATATTTACTAAGAAAATTGTTGACATGTTTAATACATATTTCCCCAGATGTATATATGCATTAGTTTTTATTAACTGTAATGCATTAAATCTTCAGAAGCAAGGGCCTTATCTTAAATGACTCATGACTTAAATGTAATGAGGAATACAAAATAAATCTCAATCTAGGCATCTGGCAACCAGACACACATGCAGACACATCTGTGTTTTACTGTTAAAAGACAAAAAATGCTTCTCACTCAGCAGCAAGTACAAGAACACACACACACACACACCTTTATAAATTGATACAGCAGTATTTTGTTGCCACATATGTTCATGTCTGATCAGTTGTAGGGCCACATTAGCATGGCTCTGGTGTTTGTAAGTATTGTGCATTGTGCAATCTCCAACAACTGACTGTTCTTCTCTACCCAATGGCACAGAAATGTTATAAATTGTGATAACTTAAAAAATGCAGATTTTAAATGGTTGTTGGTGTAAAAATCACACATACTTTAGTTATAAAGGCACGTAACAGAGGATAAAAATATAATGAATAAAAGAGCCAGTGAAGTGAATCTAATCTCCAAACTACTCAGCATTTCTGCTCTCCATGCTGGTAAATGCTTCTGTTGTGCATAATAAAGCAGTTGAAAAATTAGTTACCTTGAGTTCGCAGATGACACTGCAACATATGCTGAAATCTGTGTGAGTGATGAGTGAACAAGTAAAAGTGTCAGGCCTAAATCAAGTGAACTTACTCCAGCTGTTCCTTAATCTTATATCCTACTCTTTCCAGCTGTTTCTTTTGAAAAACATAATCATTTATGCATTTCTCACAGAGGGGGAGGGGGGTTCCATAGTGATGGGAGACAGAAAGTGTACATAACATTTGCAAAATGTTCATGCTGAGTGTGGAGCCGTTTCAGGAACGAAATATTTTAACTTTTATTGAGTCAATTGTTGCCATTGGATTTCAGCATCTGTGAAAAACCACAGCCATGAACAATTATGTTCATAAGTATGTAGTTAAAATGACAGTTATTGCAAATAAACATCAGGGTGTTCAATTAAAATAAAGTTTAGTCCATTATATTCCACATAGCCTAATTTATGGACTTGCAGTTGAAACCAGATCTTAACAAACAACATAAAAAGACACATTACTTTTTTCTCACTGTCTGATATTAAATTTCTTCTAACCATTTTCCGGTAGTTTGCTAGAATTTTCACAACTCGCTAAACTGTCAGGTTTGTAGGCAACTTTACTCACACACCTTTATAGCACTGCCCACAAACATTCAATACACCTGAAATCATGGCTTTGTGATGGTCACTCCAAATCACTGACTTTGTTGTCCTTAAGCAACATCATTCTTAGGGCAATCGTCCATTTGAAGGACCCCATTGCGCCCAATCTTTTACTTCCGGGCTGATGTCTTGAGATGTTGCTTTATTATTTTAACATAATGATCTTTCCTCATGATGTGATCTATTTTGTCAAGTGCATCAGTCCTTCCTGCATAGAAAAACACCCACACTGCATGATGCTGCCACCACTATTATTCACAATAGGGAGAATGCTCTCAGGCTTACAAGGTCCCCTTCTTTTCCTCCAAAGACACCAATGGTCATTATGGTTAAACACTTTCCTCAGCCCACAGGATATGTCTTCAAAAATGAAGCTCTATGTCCCTGACTGCATTTTCTGTGTAAGTGTTTCTGTTGTTTTTGGAGTAATGCCTTCTTCCTTTTTGATTGGACTTTCAGCCCATGTTGGTAGAGGACTTGTTTAATTGTGGATAATGAGACTTCCTTACAAGCTTCAGACAGCTTTTTTTATGGTCTTTCGGTTTTGTTGTTTCATGGATGTGCACCAAAATAAGGAAAATCCGTCTCCTTCCTGAACAGTATAATGACTGGACATTCCTTTGGAGTTTATACTAGTTTCAACACATGAGGGTGGCCCCTTCACCCATCTGAAAATGTTACCCAAGAATAAACTAGACTTGCGAAGGTCCACAATTGTCTGTCTGATGTCTTGGCAGATTTGATAATTTTTTCCAATATTATTACATAAGGACGTTGTCTATTTGCAGTATTACATCAACAGATGTGCCTCTAATTCACTAAACACCTGAAATAGAAAAAGTTGTTTGATTTAATGCAACACTGAGGAAAAAAAAGGTATCTAAATATGTGATTTCATCTGTATTTGTATTGATTTTTATGTATGTGTGGATTAACTGTAAATTAAAGACATCTGATTTGAATTATATGTCAGTAGGCAGACTTGAAAACAATGTGTTCAATCCTTATTTTCCGTGCAGTTTATGTATGGCACAGGATGGACGCAATTGAAGGTATCATCTTTAATGTCAATACTTTATAAACAGTCAGTGTTATATTTGTAATTTTGCATATAACCTTAGAAAAAATATTTTTATTTCCCTTGAGGACAACATCTCCATAATCCCCGCTGTTTTGTCAGCTCTTAGTTGTAGTCTCCTCAAAAAAATATTTTGTTTTTGCCATTTGAAATTTTTTGCCATTGAAATTTAAATCAAGCCAACAACAATCCTGCACTGGGTTTAGCAGAACGCTGCTGGATGAAAGCAATTTAAGAAGTAAAATACATATTCAAACAGCTCAATAATCTCATCTCAATCTGAAACACTTTTGAAAAACAGTCTCTTGTTATTTTAGCTCTCTAGCTGTGGGAAAAAAAGCAACTTGATGCTACAAATAATTATTGTAGGTAAAACCGCAGAGAAGGAAAGTTTGGACAGCGCTGTGATTTATTTATTCAATACCACCATCTGTCTGATTCCTCTGAACAACTGATTTGAAGCCAAATAAACACACTACTCCTGTGTGTGTCTGTCTCTTAATGTGACAGCTGCAGTTTACACTTTCCCTGTGTTGTGAAACTGATACGGACTGTAACCAGGTCTAACCAAGTCAGGCTGTTGTTGGAAAGTGTTACAAAGAAGCACCAGGGGCTTATCAGACATGACAAATCTCATTAATTTTTTGTTTGCTTGTTTGTTTAGCGGAAAGCAGTGCATGTCTGAAAAAGGGGTTAATATGTCAGTCAGTCAGTCAGTCATTTTCTACCGCTTATTCCATAGTGGGTCGCGGGGGAGCTGGTGCCTATCTCCAGCAGTCTATGGGCGAGAGGCGGGGTACACCCTGGACAAGTCGCCAGTCCATCGCAGGGCAACACACATACAACCATGCACACACTCATTCATACACCTAAGGGCAATTTAGAGTGACCAATTAACCTAACAGGCATGTCTTTGGACTGTGGGAGGAAGACGGAGTACCCGGTGAGAACCCACGCATGCAAACTCCATGCAGAAAGACCCCTGGCAAGGCAACAGTGCTGCCAACTGCGCCACCGTGCAGGGTTAATATGTTTTATGAGGAAATTGCATCACAGAGGAAAGCAAAAATGGAGAAAAGATTTTAAAGATTATGTAAATAAACAGAACTGATTTGAATATTTCTATCCAATTTTATATTTTATTTCTTAATGTAACAAAATAACAGAAACATCTGGTGAAACACTGGTAGCTAAGCCTTTACCGTGCCCAAATGTTATATTTGATAATCAAATGATAATCAAAACTTGTTCTTAATAAAAGAACGATCCTCCTGAAGCCTACAACCCGCTACGCTTTGTATGAAATAAGTGCACAGCTCCCTGTTAGTGAACTTTCTAGCATGCTTACTTGTAAGCAAACACTTTCTTGCAGAGCAAAGACCCTCTTAGCATTTTTTTTTTATAAAAAAAGCAAAACAAACAATGCATAAATAATGTCTAAATGGTATGTAGACTTCAAGGTTATAGTTGATAAACACTTGGTCTTAAAGTGAAAGATTTTACCTGAGATTAAAGGGCATAAAAACAAGATTTATCTGGGCTTAGGCTTGGAACTTCTCAATTACTGAGACAACTTTATTAGAAGACCTATGCGTCTGAACACTTTATTATGCTTAAATAATGTTTTTTTTAAAAGTTACACACATTTCATGTGCACCAATTACGGTTCATTATCTGTAAAAAAACGTTTTTCTACCTGCCGGTGGTTGATGTCTCTGCCCGCCGGTGTACTTGTGGTTCTCGGTATCCGGGGCTGGGTGCTTTGGTGTGTGCTGGCTCACTCCCGGTGGCTGCTTGCTGGGGCCTGGACCCCTGGGCTCGATCAGGCCTCTGCTTAGGGAGTGGTATATCCTGGGGTCTCGGGTCTCTGGGTCCATGGCTGGATCTGCTCGGGCGTACACGGCTGCCGACGGGGCCTGTGGGCTCGTCGCTGCAGCTCCCTGGGGCTTCTGCACTGTGGCTGCTGGGTGGTTCCCCTGGGATTCTCCCCTGCTCCTCTCTGGGGGTTTACGGTAGTCCCAGCAGTGGTTCTCCTGGGGTTCCTGTGCTCTGGGGGGCCTTTGGATGTCTGTTTTGGGTCCAGGGGGGCGGGTCTGTGGCTCCTCACACTCACTATTGCATATTTTTATGGAAAAACTTTATATACACAAGTGGGCTCACACTCAGACCCGGAGGTGTTTAGATTCAGGTGTTAACAGATACACAGATGTTCTATATTGAGTTGCATTTACCACTAAATACATCTTGAATTCATAAGTACCGTGCACGTTTCGGTAAAAAAGCTGGTAATATGAACGTTTCTGCAGGTGTAGAAGCAAGCAGGGTGTTATCTTGTGTTGTCTTCATCCTTCTTTCTTTCCTCCATTCTGTTCTCCTTCTCTCCCCTTTTTCCTTTTTGCCCCCCTTTCTCTCTTTTGTGCTTCTTTGTTTTTTTTCATTTCTGTCTCCGTGTCCGTAATAATTAAAATAATCCCAAAGCAGTTTCTAATAAATTCTCTTTTTATGAATATCAAGCAGAGCTTTAAAGCGTTAGCTGTAATGCTCCACTTGTGAAAGTAAATCTGTGGGGCTTTTTCTTGGCACTCAAACAACAATTCTGAGTGCTTCTCTTCCGGACAGGACACTTTAAAAAAAACAACAAAAAAAACTTTTTCACAGACTTTTCTCACATATACAAAATAAACTGCATCTATTCTGTCAGCACTGTGTCATCTCTGTGTTCAGCAACTCCGTTTCAGAGTTGCTGCCACATTGTGACAGTGTAGCAGTTGTAGTTGGTATATGAGGTTTATGCTGAAAAACTCACATTTGGCTTTTAAGGAATTAAACTAAACTTTATCACTGGTGATATCCAGAAAACATACAGCTGTGCAGCTGGTACATTGTTTAACAACACTAAAATGCTTCTTGGCTCCATCCACCAGTATACTACACATAAGTTAATATGTCAACATATTTATCATTTGTTTTCAATATTCTCTCAATTTGTCCATTTACTCCTCCAAAATTAAACAAAAGACTAATTTTTAATTGTTTGTGTGGGATCTATAAATATACCACATATATGGCTAAGTTTTGCTTCTTCTAAACACAGATGAAATATTAAAATCATGGTTAAATAAAGACTTACCTCTGACTAAATGAAGTCTACTTGTGGCCTCAATGTTAAAGCAGGTCTGTTACTCAGTGGGTATGCATTTACAAACATACAGGAACATCAAATACTACACCCTAATTGGGATAACATATGCATAATGCTTCCTCCACCCTTTCAAAGATTGCATCTCTGGTACTAACTAATATGATAGCTTCAACAACTCCAATTTAAGAACCTAAACGTTCAGAGGTGTATCAGTAATTAAACAGTAAGTGCATGTTGTTGAAAAAGATCAGGCACAATCTCGTGCAACTCAAAGCAGATGCAGACCCCAGTCATAACTTTAACACCATACATCACTGGATTTGGGCTGTCATTGTTTTGAGAAATACATATGGCTGGCTTTGTATGTGTTGCAGTGAAAGGGCAGCCTTGGAGCCTCACTAAAGCAATATTAGGGAAGATAAAAATCAAATTTAATTTGATGTTGCTTTCTTTGCTTTGAAATCTGTTGAGCGTGCATTTAGTTTTTATTTTACTATTTCAAGTGTTAAGGTATGAGAAAGCCAGTGATTTAAAGACTGAAATAGTATGTAGTGATGAGGGGATGAAGCGGATTGTAGAGAAACAGAAAAACTGAAAAATAATTGATCATTCATTATAAGTCTAATACCACAATTTATTTGATTAAAACCTCTAAACAATTACCAAGTTAAACAGCACAGACAGGTTGGGAAACCATTTACCCATCATAAAAAACATAACCCCAGTGGTCTTCATTTGTTTAACCCAAAATCATACCTGATCTGCTCTCATAAGGGCTGTTAATCATTTCCTGAAGCCAAGCTTTCTTCTCTGGTGGTCGGTCATGGCCGAACTATAATGTGTGGTAAGGATCTTCCTCTGGGAGCTTTTTGTTGACTGAAAGAATTTTCTGTGTTTGCATTTAATTTACACTCTTCAGCCACATTTATCTTGATTTATGATCTGCTGATAACTGATGGAAGCTGAACCACTGATTGCAGGAACAACCCAGTTTTAGTTTGGGTGCATGCTCAACACACATTTGTTCACTTTACAGATTTTGATCTTCATCTGATTAGAAATACATGTGCAACAAGCACTGGAGTATTACAGGAACATGACAATATACCGTGTTTACACAACAACGATCCAATAAAAACGGGATTGTTTTTCCCATTACTGTTAACACGTCTACATGACAACATTTTAGTTACAATCTCTGTTCAAACGGCAACAGTAGAGACGTGAAAATGGTGTGTGCTACTGATTTCAGTCATAAGAAAGATTCAATTTTTCCCATATAACCAATGACAGAGACCGGGACATTTTCAAACCATTAGTCTCTGGAACCCATTCTCTCATGTGCCACTTTCAGAAAAAACGTGCACCATTATCATGTAGACGAACAGTAGAAACGCAACTAAGCTTTTCCATTTTTACAGGAAAACGTTGTCATGTAAAGAGAGTGACAAGTATGAGATTAGTAAAAGAAAAGGAATATAAATATGTTACATGCACAATTTGTTATAGTAAACTATCAGAACTGCAACTTCTGCTACCTTACTAGAAGTTTTACCTACTATAAATGCACATCAACAAGCACCATTAAGAAGGTAAAAAGGGTCTGTGCAGCAATGTGTGATCAAATGTTTAGTGGCAGTAGCAGCTTCCAGTAGTGTGAGTACACATTCTAAGCTGTCATTTATTGAACACAATAATCCACAGGGATATAGTATCAGATACGTCTAGAGAACCTTTAGTGTTTAGGGGTAGTATAGTATGTATGTTACATCAAAAAAGTTTGAGTTTTGGTGGGAAAAGGCTGTACAATCTGCTATCAACATCCCTGTCTAGTTCGGTGAGATACTTAAAAGTCATAACTGTTGACACATACAATGTGTATAAATAATACAATCTGTATAAATAAGCTTCAGCCAGGACCCGCAAGCAGGTTTAATGTTAGATCAGTGTTGAAACGTGTTGCCAAAATGAGTAGCACATTATTTGGCTTTCTTTCTTTTGCAATTGACTAGGAAGGCTTGTCTTCAAAATTAAATAAGTCACTTATAAAAAAGAACAGGAAGCAAACCAATGTTAAAGGGCATTATCACTTTAGCAAATTCATCCACATGCAAACAAATTGGGTTAAGTAAGATGTGTGCTTATCACAAAGGTACCAGCATACAATTATTTTACAATAAATTTGAACTCAGGCTTTACTGCATGACCAACCCAGACAAAAGCAATAATAACAATGTCCATGGATTGATCCAATTTATCCAGTGAGGAAGTCAGAGGAAATGCTGTCTGAGAGCAGTAGCTTGAAGACCTAACAACCAGCACCCTACCCAGGAATTTAAAGGAACCCCCTGTTTTTATGTAATTCACCACAATGTTTAAAGACTCCCTCTTACAAAAAGAAAACACTTAATTTCTTGCAACATTGAGATAGTGATTGTAATTTCTGCTCCGGTTCTGATGAGTATCCATAGTCTGATTCCTATGGGCATGAGACAGCACTTCAATTTCAACCAACTACTTTGTCACCAGAACAGCTTAGTTTATATTAGCAAACAATCGAGGGGTTGTGCAAGTCTCACATTTCTTCACATAATCACTCTGTTTTAGTGTTAACAACACTATAGTAATGTCACAGTCAAAAAGCTTCAGAAAACGCCATCTGTCACGTCATATAAACACTAAAAGTCCATCTATAGATTTCCACAGAAAAATGTTATTTGACCCAAAAAGGTCACTCCAAACTATCGCTTCCACATATGGTAGATGGAATAGAAGTTCAAACACTGATATACAATCACAATGCAGCTGCATTCAAATGCTTCTACTTTATTTGGACCAAAAGAGTCGTGGCCTAAGATAATTGGTTAAGTTAAGCACGAGTACAACGTAAAAAACGTTACAAAAGATATCACTTTCTAAACTTTATGCTCACAAACAGCAGATGTGGTCACCTTGGCTATTTACTCCTTGCTCAGTATATCTGTTCTAGCTCACCAATGATTCCAGCATTAAGTACATTTGTACCAAAGGTCATGAGTCCATCCTTTTTCTGTGTTGCCAATAAACAGTCACACATTTGTAGAAAATATCTCTCTCGAAGAGAAAGTGCTTTTAAAATAACACCTGCATTGGAGAAAAATTGAAATACCTGTGATTAATTTTTGTTGTATACTTTTAATGCCCATAAGTTTAGTTGCTATAAAATATATTTGCCCTTTAAATTAAATATGCTGTGACATAAGAGATGCAGGTTGGATGCTCTAATAGCTGATAAAAATCACTGTGCACTTGTATAAACTTTATTCGTACCAGAATGTTTGTGCAAAGTATACCTAAAGCAATTATTTCTGCATACCTGTAAGAAGCCTTGTTAAACCTATGTTATCTGCCTCACTCTTTCACTGCTTTTTCAAGTAGTTTTTGTCTCGAATATGGTATTCACTTAGAGTGAATAGTGTCTTAATATTACACCTGCACATCTGAACCTCAGGGCTCATCACCCAAATTTGTGTCTTTTTCTCATTATTGACAGATTTTTTATTTTATCGCGGAGACATTTTGTCTCGTCATCTTGTCATTTGAACAACATTAAAAACAATGGCAGTCCATTAAGGAGAGATGGTTTCTCTTTTTGTGCCACTGCATCCCTGAAATATGAGCCGTAAAAAGGTCTTCTGCATCTTCCTGCTGTCTCCTGTGACCCTTAACTGCTGGTTTTTGAACTTTTGAAAATCTGCCCGTTCTATTCTGGCTTTGTTTTTTAAGGTTCAGGACCTGCTGCTAACCTGTATCCTGTCTTTTGATAATCACACCTTTGTCTTTCTACTCCTACCTGTGTCAGGTTTTTACAGTACAAATTGATGTTTTATAATCTGGAAACAAAAAGTGAAAACTAAAGCAATGATAAAGACAGAGCAGTATATTTTAGCATTAATGACTACTGTATAACAAATATTTGGGCTATGAGCAGTTCTGAATCCTGAAACATCATAACACTTGTACCTGATCATTCCCTTATTGGATATATCTTAAATAAAAAAACTCTAGATAGTCTGTTGCAGCTTTTACGCAGCAGGATATCCCACAGAGTTTCTCACTGCCTGTCATTTCACACACATTACTTGCCCACTGAAGCTGTATCACTCCTGTTAAAGTGAGAACTTGGATTTTGAGACTATAGGGATAAAGAGCACTACAACCATAAAC
Source organism: Girardinichthys multiradiatus (assembly GCF_021462225.1). NCBI lineage: Eukaryota > Metazoa > Chordata > Actinopteri > Cyprinodontiformes > Goodeidae > Girardinichthys > Girardinichthys multiradiatus. Next base: position 40,937,279 of record NC_061798.1, on the reverse strand, counting down.
ACAATGGCCAGAATAATGGTAAATTGATTTTCATCCATCTATCTCTTGTAGTGACAGCAGGCAAACCATTTTAGCTTCAACATACATCTATCTCTCTGGCCTGTGGATCCTCCTATTCCTCTTGGGGATTGATTTTCAATCTTTATTTAACCTTTACCTGTCATAGACCACCAATAAGAAACAATATAATTTGGCGAATGAATTATTTAAGTTCATATCAAAATGGATGGCACCATCAAACAACGAGTAAAAGGTTTTTGTTTGAAGTATCTACTGAATACAAATGTACTCACACTGTCAAGAAGCCTGAAGAACAGTTAGAGAATATATTATATAACTGAAAATAAATGTCCAAATTATAATGGTTGCATGGAAAGTGTAAACAAATCGCATCTAAAATATCTTTGCCAACAACATGTCATGTTTTTCTGATGTGCTTAAGGAGTATATTGTGGATCTGATGAGGCTGACTTAAATTACCTTGCAAAATTATTCATACCTCTTAAATGTTTTTCACCTTTTGTCACACCACAACCACAAAACTTCTGTTTATTTCACTGGGATTTTTTGTGACACTGAAAAAAGAAATATAATTTAAAGTGAATGGAAAAAATTATAAAATTCTCAATAGTATACTGTGCATTTGTATTCTGCTCCTGTGAATCTGTATTTTTACTGCAGCTACAACCAAATGTCTTTTAGAGTATGTCCACCAGTTTTGTACATCTGAAGAGTGCATTTTTTCACATTTTTCTTTGCAAAATAGCTTAAGCTCAGTCGCATTCAATGAAGAGGAGATTAGATGGCAAGAGGTGAGACAATTTTCAGCTGTTCATTCTGAGTTTAGTGGTCACCTTCCCTCAGTTTACACCTAATCAGGGTTCTCCTGTTCAAATGGCTATGTTTTCCGCAGCTCCTTTCCCAATAACTCTTAATAACCAACATGTCTTGTCGGTGCAGGGTTCCAACTCCTCAACAGAACAAGACAGACTAAAAATCCTGTCAACACATTTTCCTCAGCAGCTCCTCCACAGTTACCATGGGCCGCTTGTCTGCTTCTCTGATTAATTCTCTCCCTGCCCAGCCAGTTTAGGTGGATGGCCATATCTGAGTAGGTTTATAATTGTTGATCTTCTCTTCCGTAATTTTCAGATTATGGATTGGACTGTGCTTTGTAAGATGTTTAGAGTTTGTATTTTTCTGCAGCCTAAGTCTGTTTAAACTGTTTAAAGCTTTCTATGGGAAGGAAAAGTAAATGTTAATGGATGTTGCTCCTTTAGTCGTTTCACCTAGAAAGAAAGAACAGATAAACTCTAAGCCAGTTTTCAAGGTTAGAGTCTGAAAGAGAGCACATATAATTAGTTACAGTAAAAGCTCAGTCAATCGCCATGTCTAGGAGAGAGAAAGGGTTAAACACTGAAAGACAGGGCCATGTGGATCATTGGTAGAAGGTGAGCATTAAGTTGTTTCCACTAGAAGCTTGGAGGATCCCCCTCTCCAGAAAGGTGTCACAGGTAGACACAGAGTCAGACCAGGTGTAGCTTCTAGAAAGAGAAAAGAGAGAGAACAAAGTTAAAAGCTGAAATAACAGCAAATAATGCAAAATTGGAGAGTAGTGTGAAAATGTAGCGAAGAGGGTGAAAGTGGTCATTATGTCCTCCAGCAGCCTAAGCCTATAGCAGCATAACTACAGAGATAGCTCAGGATAACATAAGCCACTCTAACTATAAGCTTTATCAAAAAGGAAAGTTTTAAGCCTAGCCTTAAAAGTAGACAGGGTGTCTGCCTCAGACTAAAACTGGGAGCTGGTTCCACAGGAGAGGAGCCTGATAACTAAAGGATCTGCCACCCATTCTACTTCTAGAGACTCTAGGAACCACCAGTAAGCTAAAGTAGGGGAAATATGATCTTTCTTTTTAATTTTCATCAGAACTCTTGCTGCAGCATTTTGAATCAGCTAAAGGCTTTTAGCTGCATTTTGTGGACATCCTGATAGTAACGAATTACAATAGTCCAACCTTGAAGTAACAAATGCATGGACTAGTTTTTCAGCGTCACTCCTGGACAGGATATTTCTAATTTTGGCAATGTTCCGGAGATATACAAGGAAATCCTAGAAACCTGTTTAATATGGGATTTAAATGACATGTCCTGGTCAAAAGTAACACCAAGGTTTTTTACTTTATTATCGGAGGTCAATTTAATGCCATCCAGGTTAAGTGATTGACTAAGCAGTTTCTTTTTTAAAGACTCCGGTCCAAAGACGACAACTTCTGTCTTGTCTGAATTTAGAAGCAGAACATTTTAAGTCATCCAAGTTTTTATGTCTTTTATTTTTAATAGAATCAATTTTATTTAAGAAGAATCCCATAAAGTCATGACTGCTAAGAGCTAATGGAATGGATGGCTCAACAGAGCTATGACTCTGTGTAAGTTTAGCAACTGTACTAAAGAGAAACCTAGGATTATTCTTGTTCTCTTCTATTAATGATGAGAAATAAGCTGTTCTAGCTTGGTGAAGTGTCTTTTTATACACCATTAGGCTATTTTTCCAGATTAAGTAGGAATCCTCTAGATGTGTAGAGCGCCATTTTCTCTCCAATTTTCTAACATTGTGCTTTAAAGTACGCAGCTCTGAATTAAACCAAGGAGCCTGCCTCCTATGAATAATTACTTTCTTTTTCAAGGGGGCTACATTGCCTAATGCATCATGCAATGATGAAGAAACACTATGAACAAAAGAATCAATTTGTGAAGGGGCAGATACAGAATTATTGCCCTCCACTGTGTTTTTCAGTGATAATGAGGAAATTAAAACTGGAACAGATTCTTTGAAGGTTGTTACAGCATTGTTTGATAATGATCTACTATAATGAAAATTTATTTCAGGTGTGGAGTACTCGGTTAAATTAAACTCAAAGGTTATTAAGAAATGGTCAGACAGGACAGGGTTATGAGAAAATATTGTTATGTCTTTACACTTAATGCCATATGTCAGCACAAGGTCCAGAGAATGAAGACAAAGGTGGGTAGGTTTGTTAATGTTTTGATCAAAGCCAATTGAGTCTAAGATAGCATTAAACGCTATATTTAGGCTATCACTTCAGCGTCTACATGAATGTTAAAATCCCCCACTATAATAACTTTATCTGTATTTAACACTAAATCAGATAAAACGTCTGAAAACGGATCTAAAAATTGAGAGTAAGGGCCTGGTGGACGGTACAAAACAACAAACAGAAGTGGTTTTGGTGCTTTGCAATTTGGATGAGGAATTAATTAATTAATAAGGATTAAATATTCAAAATAGTTGTAGCTTTTGATTGGTCTGGGACTAGTCAATAAATCGGACTGAAAGATTGTTGCTACTCCTCCTCACCCAGCATTTCGAGGAATGTGAAAATTTAAATACTTAGTAGGAGTTGACTTATTTATAGTAACATAATCCTCTTGCTGCAGCCAGGTTTCTGTGAGGCAAAATAAATCAATCTGATTGTCACAAATCAGGTCACTAACTAGCAAAGTCTTTGAAGAGGGAGATCTTATGTTCAGTAAGCCACATTTAATAGTTTTCTTTTTCTTTTTACTCTGAGTTGTGTTTATTTTTATTAGATTTTCCTGATTTCCTCGTTTTAGAGACACTGTCTTAATAGGGTAATGGGTGGGTAGCAGTACAGAAGCTGCAGAGAGGAGTGTTAAACTACGACCCTGCTTCCTGGTCTGGACCCTGGGTTGTCAGAGGTTTGGAGAACTAATAAATTCGGCCAGATTCCTAGAAAGAATAGCTGCTCCATCCAAAGTGGGATGGATGCCGTCTATCCGGGTCAGACCAGGTTTTCCCCAAAATGTTTGCCAATTATCAATGTAGCCCACATTGTTTTCTGGACACCACCTAGACAGCCAGCGGTTGAATGACAGCATGAAGCTAAACATGTCGTCACTGGTCAGATCGGGGAGGGGACCAGAGAAAATTACGGAGTCCGACATTGTTTTGGCAAACTTATACACCGAAGCAACACTAACTTTGGTGACCTCCGATTGACGTAACCTGGTGTCATTACCGCCAGCGTGAATAACAATCTTACTGTATTTACGCTTATCCTTAGCCAGCAGTTTCAGGTAGGATTTGATGTCGCCCGTTCTGGTCCCTGGCAGACATTTGACTATGGTCGCTGGTGTCTCTAGTGCCACGTTTCTGACTACGGGTATTTACGGGTATTACACTAAAGTGGACAGTGTACAAAAGATTTACAAATCTTTATTTATAAAATTATTTCGAAAAACACATATCACCTTCTTTTGCACTTCAGAATTATGCTAGCTGTGTGCTGGTCTATCACATAAAATACATTGTATTAAAATACAGTAATATACGTTGAAGTTTATGGATGAAATGAGTCATAAATGACAAAAAAAAAAAAAAAAACAGTGAGGTTTTTAAATTATACAGGATCCTGAAATGCATAAGAATCAGTACAAAGACATTGATACAAAAAGCAGGCATTTTTTACGTGATATGACCAGTACATTGGTTTCAAATCACAGACCACTTTTGTGAAAGCAACAAATCTGCCAGGTCTGAACCCACAGGTTTCCATTTTGCTACAGGTCTCTGCTTTCCAACGAAGTAAAGCAAAATAACGACGGGTATGGCTGCGGCTCCACTAAAAAAAGATCTGAAACTGTAATTTGGCTTCATATGACACACTCATGGAATTTATGAGCTTTCATATGAATTCCATATCTGTATTTTTTCAGTGCCAAGTAAGGTGTTATCTCTGTTCAGCAGCAGAAAACATAAAAGCATGATCTCAGATCCAAATGGCTCCTGATGATCAAATACTCATCTGCTGTGCAGGAGGAAACGCATGCTAATTTCATCTGTTGGCCCAAAGCTACAAAAGGCAAAAAATTGTTTCAATGTTTTGTTTAAAAAAAGAAGAGGAGTTCAAATTTGCACAGCTGCATAATGTCAGATCCCTTTTTTTAAACCACAACTGTGGGAAATCTCATTTGTTTATGTTTTAGTTCTGAATATCTTCTAAAATACAGAGAAAAAGCTGACCAGAGAAATGCAGCTTACCCTATTTCTAATCTTTTTTTTGTGTATAAAGTGGTTGTGTTAAAAAGTGTTAATTTAACTTTGTAAATTGAGAAGACAATCTATGAATCTACAAATCAATGCAAATCAATTAAATGCTAATCATACAGAAATGATGAAAGGGTGGATAATAACAACATCTACATTATACTGCTCTGTCATTTATCATATTTAACTGATTCTTCCTTATAGTAACTCCAAAACAGAGATGTCAGTTTGTCAAATCTCTGTCACTTCGATGGCTCTATCTTCCTATCCATCCTCAATTGCTCTAGGGTACAGCTGGTTTATTGAGGAAACTAAAGACTTTTTCTGGCAAATAACTTGGAGGTCATTACAGAACAGGAAGAAGAATAAATCCCTAATAGAAAGCATTCAAGAGAGTAATCCATCTTCCCACAAGAGGACCCTTGGATAATATTGTTAATACTTTAGAAACCTTCTAGAATGTATAATTGATAAAAACTACATCTGAGACTCTAAAAGCTTTGGCTACCATGTTGAGTATTGAACTTAATTTAGGAAAATTAGAAAAAAATCCTGAACAAGCGTATTTTGTTTTAAAGGGTTGGCAGCAGAAAGTCTCTTGCTTCAGATAAAGGAAGGGAATAAAAGTGCAAATAAAGTGCATCTGATCTTAAAGCCTATGTAATAATGTCATGTGGGTCAGCAAAATGAAAGTCAGGATGTTTAATCTTAATGCAGAGCATCAAACTTTAGCAAAATGTATACAAATCAACTAAATTCCCTGATTCCTAACGTTTATGCATGGTGGTGGAGGTGTAATAACGTGGGCTCGTTTTGCAGCCAGGTGACTATGGCTCATTCAGGTAATAATTAGTTTTGTAGAGGCAAATGTGAGGCCATCTGTCTGAGTGTCTATAAGCTGGGATAAGAGTTAGCTCCTCTGCATCTGAGACCATGGATGGATGGATGGATGGATGGACGGAGGGACAGAGGGAAGGAGGGACGGACGGACGGACGGACGGACGGATGGACGGACGGACGGACGGACGGATGGATGGATGGATGGATGGATGGATATTCCCGAGAGCATTTCATACATTAAAGCAGACATTAAGCTTTGCACCCAACTAAAATTTAAAAAAACCTTTTTACACACAATGTTTCTAACAAGACTAAACAAAATCATACATATTTTAAGGCCCTTTGCTCATCCCATTAGCTGGTTAAAATTTCCCCAGCTAGGGGAAGAGAAATAGAGTTTTGCCGACACTCAATTATAGGTCCATAAATATTTTACATGTTTTTGGGGAATGTGTAGGCTCAGAAACTGCAGATATATCTACAGGTGAATAAATAAACAATTGAATAATAATTCATTCGTTCCAAATGTCCCAGACATTTATACAATGAATATATTTTACATATACATAAAAATACATTTTGAAAGTTTTGAAAACGTTTGTGCCATTTAGTTAATCCTACATTAATGTATGTGTACTGTGCAAAAAAAAAGTATTTATTCCTTTATAGAATTATCTTGCTTTTTCTTTCCGTTTTACTTTGAATAAACACTTTTTTGGATTAAGAAATCTCCTAAATGGGCCCTGTCTGACAACATGAAGTAAGATAAAAGATCTGAAAATGCAACATATTATGTCCTGATTTTAATAAATTTAACAACAGATGAGAAACAAAGTTATTGAAATCTATCAGTCTGGATAACATAAGAAAACAATTTCTAAGGCTTTGAGACTCCAGCGAATCACAGAAGGAATCATTATCAACAAATGGAGAAAACATGGAACAGCAGTGAACAGTGGTGAACCTTCCCAGGAGCGGGCAGCCTGCTGACATTGCTTCAAGAACTCATCGACAACTCGTCCAAGAGGTCACAAGTAACCTAAACCCTAACACAGCATTCCAGCAAAGGAACCTCACTCTGACAGTCAAACATGGTGGTGGTAGTGTGGTAGTCTGGGGTTGCTTTGCTGCTTTAGAATCCTGATGATTTAACCGATGGAGCCATGAATTCTGCACTCTAACAGAAAACCCTGAAGGAGATTGTATGGCCATCAGTTTGTAACCTTAAGCTCAAGAGCATTTGTGTCCTGCAGCAGGATGATCAGCATATGGGCGAGTCTACTTGGGAATGGCTATATAAATGAAGTCAAAACATGGACCTTAATGTGAGATGCTGTGTTGTGACCTTAATTTATTACCTATATTTAGACATTTAATAAATGTCTAAATACATGAAATATGTGGTAAAATATGTGGTGAAAAATAAAAAGACATGATACAATTCAGAGGCAGTATTTTAAATATTAGAAAGGTTAAATAGTATTAAAATGCAAATTAACTCAGTATTTCTTGCTTTGGCATTTTGATTACTTAAAATTATTAAACCATGTTTGTATTTTACTGTACAAATGTTTTCTTTTGGTCAACATGTCTGTTTAAAGCTGATGTGTTAATTTGGACAGCTTTAAATTTAAACAAATAAAAACACTGATGTTCATTAGGTATTCTTATGTTGCCCTTGGCTTGGCAGAGGAACAATATTCCCATGCTATCTATGAGCGAAGTGTGAGACAATAAATCTTACTAGTGAAAGGAAAAAAGGGAGGTCATGAATTTTAAGTGGGGACAGCCGACAGGATGAGTAAACGTCCCGTGTTACTTTTTTACAGCACTTTCAGCAGCACTTTTAAATGTTGTGTGGCTTTTCCTGACAAAAAGGTTCATAATTTCCCTGCTGCAAGTCTTCCCTCCTTCATACAAATCATCTAACACTTACTCAAACTATCATAAAATCATTGTAGACATTACTGCGGAAGCCGAGAGTGATCGTTTTCCGTGTATTCTTTTTCTCGATGGTTTTCTCGAGATAACGAGTTCATTTTCTCGTTATCTAAAGATAACAAAGACGTTTTCTCATGATAACGGGATGATAGCTTTTTCTTCAATGCTCATAATCAGTTTCTCAGTGTTCTTAAAACCTTGCCAAGAAAGGACTCGGGCTGAAAATGTCACATCGTGGAGAAAATGGCATTGATCAAGGCATCAGACTTTACGTCTCTCGAGGTCTAACACAGGCTGAAATAGCAATTTGTCTGTTTTGTATAGATAACTTTCATATCAGTCCTCGTCATTTAAGGAGACGACTGGCCCGATTGCAGCTCAGTAGGCGTTTACACTTAAGTGATCCTGCTAATATTGTAAACTTCATCGGCGACCAACTGAGGGGACCACTGAATGATGCACGAGAGGTGCCGAGCAGCAGGGCTGCGTGTCACTAGAGACCTTGTTTGTGAGGTTCAGTCCTGCCTTGACCCAGAGGGTGTACAACTACGGCGAGGGAGACGACGTCGAAGATGAGCATATACTGTTCCTGGGCCAAACTACATGTGGCATATGGATTCTTATGACAAGTTGACTCCTTTTGGCATTGGGGTAAACGGGTGCATAGATGGATTTTCACGTCATATCATCTGGATGCAAGCGAACTCATCAAACAGTAATCCCAGAATAATCGCATCCTACTTTTTAAGCACTGTCATATAAGTAGGGGGTTGTCCAAAGATTATCAGATCTGATTTTGGAACTGAAAATGTTCATGTAAACAGGCTGCAACAGTTCCTGCGAGAAGATGACAGTGGGGCCCTTCACGGACCGTGTGTGTTACAAGGACGTAGTACATCTAGCCAAAGGATTGAAAGCTGGTAGGGAATCTATAGAAGACAGAATGCGAACTACTGGTGAGATGTGTTCCAGGAGTTCCAAGCATCGGGCGAATTTATTGAAGATTTAATAGATAAAGATCTCATTCAGTTCTGTTTCCTTAAAATAATCCAGGTAAGTCTACCCTTTGATGTTCCGTTTTCCTTTTTCTTTACACCAAATATTGTTTAGAATAAGTTGCTATTTTTGCTTTCTGTGATACTTGTACAGGGACATAGATTGCTCTTGTCCCCCTGATAATAATCAACATATTAATTTCTATTGTATTTTAAGTTACTATTGTGCATCTTTCAGCACCACAAAATCTTGGATAGCGACAAGAAAGAAAGAGATGTGCTGCTCTTTGGGAAAACAAGCCCTCATATTTAAATGTGTGCAGGGTCAATATAATACACTATATGATTATTTTAGGTGTGCTTGATAATTATTCATACAATTTTGGAACAGGAAGTACTTTTTTATTTGTGTTTTTTTTTTTTTGAAAAATCCACATGGCTTCAGCGACAATTTGGCTTCAATGCGGCGTGGCATGGAGGCAATCAGCCTGTGGCACTGCTGAGGTCTTATGGAGGCCCAGGATGCTTCGATAGCGGCCTTTAGCTCATCCAGAGTGTTGGGTCTTGAGTCTCTCAACGTTCTCTTCACAATATCCCACAGATTCTCTATGGGGTTCAGGTCAGGAGAGTTGGCAGGCCAATTGAGCACAGTGATACCATGGTCGGTAAACCATTTACCAGTGGTTTTGGCACTGTGAGCAGGTGCCAGGTCGTGCTGAAAAATGAAATCTTCATCTCCATAAAGCTTTTCAGTAGATGGAAGCATGAAGTGCTCCAAAATCTCCTGATAGCTAGCTGCATTGACCCTGCTCTTGATAAAACACAGTGGACCAACACCAGCAGCTGACACGGCACCTCAGACCATCACTGACTGTGGGTACTTGACACTGGACTTCTGGCATTTTGGCATTTCCTTCTCCCCAGTCTTCCTCCAGACTCTGGCACCTTGATTTCCGAATGACATGCAGAATTTGCTTTCATCCGGAAAAAAGTACTTTGGACCACTCAGCAACAGTCCAGTGCTGCTTCTCTGTAACCCAGGTCAGGCGCTTCTGCCGCTGTTTCTGGTTCAAAAGTGGCTTGACCTGGGGAATGCGGCACCTGTAGCCCATTTCCTGCACACGCCTGTGCACGGTGGCTCTGGATGTTTCTACTCCAGACTCAGTCCACTGCTTCCGCAGGTCCCCCAAGGTCTGGAATCGGCCCTTCTCCACAATCTTCCTCAGGGTCCGGTCACCTCTTCTCGTTGTGCAGCGTTTTCTGCCACACTTTTTCCTTCCCACAGACTTCCCACTGAGGTGCCTTGATACAGCACTCTGGGAACAGCCTATTCGTTCAGAAATTTCTTTCTGTGTCTTACCCTCTTGCTTGAGGGTGTCAATAGTGGCCTTCTGGACAGCAGTCCGGTCGGCAGTCTTACCCATGATTGGGGTTTTGAGTGATGAACCAAGATGGGAGTTTTAAAGTTCTCAGAGTTAACTCGTTGATTCAGATGATTAGGTTCATAGCTCGTTTAGAGACCCTTTTAATGATATGCTAATTTTGTGAGATAGGAATTTTGGGTTTTCATGAGCTGTATGCCAAAATCATCCGTATTAAGACAATAAAAGACCTGAAATATTTCAGTTAGTGTGCAATGAATCTAAAATATATGAATGTTAAATTTTCATCATTACATTATGGAAAATGATTAACTTTATCACAATATGCTGATATTTTGAGAAGGACCTGTAGATAGATAGATAGATAGATAGATAGATAGATAGATAGATAGATAGATAGATAGATAGATAGATAGATAGATAGATAGATAGATAGATAGATAGATAGATAGATAGATAGATAGATAGATAGATAGATAGATAGATAGACAGATAGATAGATAGATAGATAGATAGATAGATAGATAGATAGATAGATAGATAGATAGATAGATAGATAGATAGATAGATAGATAGATAGATAGATGATAGATAGATAGATAGATAGATAGATAGATAGATAGATAGATAGATAGATAGAGAGATAGAGAGATAGAGAGATAGAGAGATAGATAGATAGATAGATAGATAGATAGATAGATAGATAGATAGATAGATAGATAGATAGATAGATAGATAGATAGATAGATAGATAGATAGATAGATAGATAGATAGATAGATAGATAGATAGATAGATAGATAGATAGATAGATAGATAGATAGATAGATAGATAGATAGATAGATAGATAGATAGATAGATAGATAGATAGATAGATAGATAGATAGATAGATAGATAGATAGATAGATAGATAGATAGATAGATAGATAGATAGATAGATAGATAGATAGATAGATAGATAGATAGATAGATAGATAGATAGATAGATAGATAGATAGATAGATAGATAGATAATCCCGTTATCAAGAGAAAACGGTCTTCGTTATCTTTAGATAACGAGAAAATTAACTTGTTATCTCGAGAAAACCATTGGGAAAAAGAATATGCGGAAAACGACAGCTCTCGGCTTCTGTACATTACAGAACATCCTGTATCATTCTTATTTAGTTGGAATGACCTTCCCTGTTAGGTGAGAAGCTCCATAAAATACATACGGAGGCCTTTTTATTTTCCTAAGTCAGCTGCCCTGATCCACACTGGGGACTATGCTCCCACTGGTGTTGCCACTCTGTGAATCTTTGAAATCCAGTGCAACCCTGAGTCCTCACATCTTCAGAAACGCTGACATGACTCTGCAGTTGAGAGTGATAGACAGAAGTCTTGGTAATTTGAACTTTATTATCCCTTTGTGACACAAACAACTGTGATACAAACTCATTTCTAAAATGAATAATAAAAAATGAGCTGAGATAAGTCAGCGGGAGGAGAGGGAATAAACCATATTGTGTCTGAGAGGTGGGCTAGGAATGGTAGAAGACTACAGAAAAGCATTCACCTTTGGGTTTGGGCAGCAGCACTGGAAGCACGCATTCGATGCAAATGTCTCAGAGTATAAAACTTAACATTACATAAACTTTAAAACATAACAGATGACACAAAAGACCCCATTTCTGCCGGCAGTAACCTCGTTCGCTTTTACTCTGATTTCTTTAAATAAAATCAGTGCAACTAATTGCCATTGAGTAATTTAATCTCAGTATGTAATGCAGATGTTCTTTGAAGGCCTCCAAGGTTTGTTAGAGATCAGATCTGTAGAGGTCTACAGCTCAGAAGGGAGAATCTGTTGACAGGACAACTATTAGATATGCACAGTACAAATCTATTATTCCGTATTAGAGTGCCATAAAGAAAGTCATTAGAAGTCCCATTTGAAATCTACCATAAGCCAGGTGGAAGACATTTTAAACATGTGGATGAAGGTGCTTTGATTAGATGAGACATGCAAAATACTATGAGTGGTCAAAAACTAATACTGTAAAACCACTTGAACACCACTTTGCCACTGTGAAATACGGCGGTGGCAGCATCATGCTGTGGGGTGTTCTTCTTCAGCAGTGGCACAGAAGCTGTTCAGAGTTGATGAGAAGATAGATGGAGCTAAATACAGATGGACAATGAGCCCAAGCATCCAGCCAGAGCTACAATGTAGTGGTTTAGATCAAGGCCTATCATAAAGGCACGGTCACAGTCTAAATCTAAATCCAGTTGAGAATCTGTGGGGAAACTTTAAAATCTCTATTCACAAACTCTATCAATCTAATCTGACTGAGTTTAAGGTATTTTTTGAAACAGAATGGGTAAATATGTCATCTAAACATGGGGAAAGTATTGACTTGACACTATTTTAAGATTTTTATTTGTAAGATAATCAAAACAACAAAAAAACATGTGCCATGCTCCTCTGACTTCCTTCCACTTGACAATTATGTGCCACTCCCAAATACTGAACTTATATGTGATGTTACAAAGTGTCAAAAACCGTGGAAAAGGTGTGCAAAAGGTGAAATGTACCTGACCTTTACACGCTCTTGTTATTCGTTTCATTAACAATATACTGCAGAAATTTAAAATCAATATTAAGTGTTTTTAATTCAAGTTACACTGAGCTTTGAATAAAAGATAAAAATACAAAAAGGTCTAGTTTTGTGAGTGGCTAAAACAAACTCACAGCGGGCTGGAATACAACAGCAGTCAGGTGTGTCTCTGAACAGGGAGGGGTTCCATATTTGAAAAACTGATGCTTCAGCCACAGCAGGGATTATTCGAAACTGATGGACACACAGCGGGGCTCTCGCCGCTCAGACTGCCCTGTTAGCCTACACTATACGGCCTTTCCAGGTGGAGCCCCTATTACTCAGATGTGGAGGTATGTCCCCCGCTGTTTTTTTTTTTCTCCCTCCAATCCGGTCTCTCTCCTTCTCATCTGTCTGTGGGAAAATCTTTTCAGTTTCTTGATGCTGTCCTCCACACAAGCACACACCTGTCCCTCGGTCCCAGCAGAAGCTTTCTACAGCCGCCCTCTGACCTGAAGTGGAGTGTGGATGTCTCAGAGCAGCTGTTCTAGCTAAAGACTCGGCTGACTTCTTCAGGAGGAAAACTAATGTCGGTCATTCACTCACTGGCTACTGTTTCACTTTTTACTTCACTTGTGTTTCAGTTTTGCAGATATAAATGTATTGATCTAACATTTGAACTATCTGTTTTAAAATCCGAAAACTTGCTCTGATCTCATACATTGTCATGTTTCTCCGTTTCAGTGGAACTCTTTGAATGAATGTTGCCATGGGCGAGCCCTTCCTGGTTGGATTTTTTTACCAAAGCAAATTAATGCTGCATAATATTCAATTAAGATCAATTTAGTAATATATCATAATTTTACCACAAATGTCATCTCAGGCCAAACATTATATTTACAAACTATTATGTTTCCTTAAAATGTTTTAATTTCTATTGGCTAATTTTAAAAGTGCATCTCAATAAATTTGAATGTTATGTGAAAATTAATTGTATTTCAGTGATGCAGGTTCAAAAAACAGTAATTCAGTTTCTTATTAAATTAGAACACAATGCCAAAAACAAAATCAGGATTAATGCAGCCAGTCTACTGAAAGGTACAGGGGTTGGACAATGAAACTGAAACACCTGGTTTTAGACCACAATAATTTATTAGTATGGTGTAGGGCCTCCTTTTGCGGCCAATACAGCGTCAATTCGTCCTGGGAATGACATATACAAGTCCTGCACAGTGGTCAGAGGGATTTTAAGCCAATCTTCTTGCAGGATAGTGGCCAGGTCACTACGTGATCCTGGTGGAGGAAAACGTTTCCTGACTTGCTCCTCCAAAACACCCCAAAGTGTCTCAATAATATTTAGATCTGGTGACTGTGCAGGCCATGGGAGATCTTCAACTTCACTTTCATGTTCATCTAACCAATCTTTCACCAGTCTTGCTGTGTGTATTGGTGCATTGTCATCCTGATACACGGCACCGCCTTCGGGATACAATGTTTGAACCATTGGATGCACATGGTCATCAAGAATGGTTCGGTAGTCCTTGGCAGTGATGAGCCCATCTAGCACAAGTATTGGGCCAAGGGAATGCCATGATACGGCAGCCCAAACCTTCACTGATCCACCCCCATGCTTCACTCTGGGCATGCAACAGTCTGGGTGGTACGCTTCTTTGGGGCTTCTCCACACCGTAACTCTCCCGGATGTGGGGAAAACAGCAAAGGTGGACTCATCAGAGAACAATACATGTTTCACATTGTCCACAGTCCAAGATTTGCGCTCCTTGCACCATTAAAACCGACGTTTGGCATTGGCATGAGTGACCAAAGGTTTGGCTATAGCAGCCCGGCCGTGTATATTGACCCTGCGGAGCTCCCGACGGACAGTTCTGGTGGAAACAGGAGAGTTGAGGTGCACATTTAATTCTGCCGTGATTTGGGCAGACATGGTTTTATGTTTTTTGGATACAATCTGGGTTAGCACCCGAACATCCCTTTCAAACAGCTTCCTCTTGCGTCCACAGTTAATCCTGTTTGATGTGGTTCGTCCTTCTTGGTGGTATGCTGACATTACCCTGGATACCGTGGCTCTTGATATATCACAAAGACTTGCTGTCTTGGCCACAGATGCGCCAGCAAGACGTGCACCAACGATTTGTCCTCTTTTGAACTCTGGTATGTCACCCATAATGTTGTGTGCATTTCAATATTTTGAGCAAAACTGTGCTCTTACCCTGCTAATTGAACCTTCACACTTTGCTCTTACTGGTGCAATGTGCAATCAATGAAGACTGGCTACCAGGCTGGTCCAATTTAGCCATGAAACCTCCCACACTAAAATGACAGGTGTTTCAGTTTCATTGTCCAACCCCTGTACGTCCATGTACTGTACGGTAAACACACTACTTTTGGTGTGGGCTCCTTTTGCATTAATTACTTTATCAGTGCAGTAAGGTGGGCTGCACAATGGGGCAGTGGTTAGCACTGTTACCCTGCAGTGAGAAGGTTCTGGGTTCAAATCATGGCATGAGCTTTTTCTACATGAAGTTTACATATTCTCTTTGTGTTTTATATTTTTTATTGAAGGGTTTTCATTATAGACATACAAACATCCCAGAATTGCCAATGGCCAATTCTTCACTTTTCTTTATTATGCTACTGCAATGTATGTTTATGTTTTCTTTCATGTTTTCATTTTTTATATTCGAATTGTCTTGTTGCAATGTGTTATATAAATAAACTTGCCTTGTCATTTTTGTCATGACCTCAGGGTTGTTACAGTGGACAGATGCTAAGACTTGCTGGAAAATTAAATCAGCATTTCCATAAAGTTTGTCTGGAGAGGGAAGCATGAAGTGCTCTGACTTTGGACTGGATACAACAAAGAGCACAAACCCCAGCAGATGACGTGGCTCCTAAAATCATCACTGACTAAAGAAACTTTTCACTGAACCTAAATCGAATTGGATTCTGTACCTCTCTCTTCTTCCTACTATTGCTCCTCTGGAGTAAAAGGAGCAACATTTCATTTAATCTCAAATGTGGACTTTGGACCACTGAGCAACAGTCCAGTACTTTTACTCCTTAGCCTAAATAAGATACTTCTGACATCCTGGATACATCATCTGTGGTGACTTCACATGCAGTCTACAACTTGTGAATTTCCCCAAAATTCTTGAATGGACTTTGCTTCATGATCCTCTAAAGCTGGGCCCTCCAATGCCAGTCCACTGTCCTGCAATCTTAAGATGCATCCCTTTTCCAACATACCTGAATCAAAACAATGCCTTATTAGCAGACGTGCAAAGCCTGATGACATGCTTAGGAAGTAATTCAGCTATTTGATTCAGGTGTGTTGTAAAAGGAATGCAGGATGGTGGCTCCTGAGCACTGGAGTTGGAGACCCCCTTAACAGTCTGCAGTTATCCCTGCTGCTTTTGCACCTTTTTCAAACACTCTTTTTCCATGTACTCAACTTTCCATTAACATGCTTGGATACTGCCAGCTTGTTAAGCAATGACCTTTTGTGACTTACATCCTTGTGGAGGTTGTCAGTGACTCTCTGCTGGACAACCTTTTTAGAAATTGGTGTCATGTAACAGTAAAAGTTTATTTATTAGGAACAGGAATTTACAAGTACTATAAACTTTGCAATGATATTGAAATATATTGAGATGTTTCTGTTATATGGAGGAGGTGCATATGTTTAAAATCCATGCCTATAGGTGCCTTAACATGCAGTCCTTTATTTAGCCAGCTAAGTGTATATTTTTATGTCTGTTTAGTAGACTCATTGAAGACAGTAGTGCAGGATAAAAAAAAACAAGCTGAGACCTGACAGATGTCTGCACTGACCAAGACTGTAGGTAAAGTTGTTTGTCTGCCAACTGCAGCAGGAAGGCATACATCGCCTGTAGGCTACATTAGCCCCTTACAAATGATCGGATCTATAGTGTGTAAGTGACTGTTGCAGCAACAGCTCTAAAAATAGCACGGACGTAGCCAAAGGCTTGTTGCTCGTGCTTCTAAAACCAGCCAGGTCCGAGCGCCCCAGCAAGTATGATATCTAAGCCAAGAAGTGTTTTGATTCCAGCTGGTGATGCCGGGAGACGGCAAGGTCGTCTGGGTTACAGAGCTGCAGCAGTTTGTGGCGCTGCCTCCGCAGTTTGTTTGTTGTCAGGCGGGTCCATCTGGCGGGCAACAGAAGGATCGCTCATGTAGAGACGTCATGTTTTCTCTTTTTTTTTCTAGTTGTAACTCTCAACTTCATCTGTTATGCTTCATTTCTCCCTTGAGGCATTTTATGACACACTTTCCCACCTTGTTCAGTCCGGATGAGAGGAAATGTTTGCAGGAACGTCACAACTAAAGCAACAAACTTTTTTTCCTCTCTCCTTTTGTTGTGCTGTATATTATAAATTATTTTGTTGCGTCATAGTTTTACCTTCTCTCTTTTTTTTTTAACACTGTGCGTGTGTTTATGAGCGACACTGCCCACCCACGGAGCTCATCAGCTCTCACCCGGAGTGCGTGGAACTCAAGCCCCCGACCCGGCCGCCGAAGAATAGCCGTCGTTAAATATTAATCCTCCGTTCCCGGTGGCACACTTCTCCCTGCAGACCGAACCCTGCTGCTTTGAGCTCAGAGGAGCTGAATGCATGGACCAGTGTGTAAAAATGTAAAAAGGATTTTTCTTTCTTTCTTAATTCTCTTTCTGACCTCTAGCCCAAGAGGATGGGGAAACGTGACTACGGAGCACCGGTGACGTGAGGTCTTCAAGAGGTAGGTGTTGGTGAGCATGGCTCTTATGCTACCTACGTTTGGAGCCTACACACAAGTAGCCTGTACACTGTGTGAAGTTGGTCTGCAGGCTCTAACTTTCTGTCCTGCAAGACGAATGTTTACAACAAGAAATTGTACCCAACAAAGACATATTTGTAGTAAATATCTTCTTAAAGGGGATATTCACATGAATTTCACACCAGGTGGCATTAAGGACCAAAGTAATCTACACACATAAGAATCAGAATCAGAATCAGAATCAGAATCAGAAAAGCTTTATTGCCAAGTACGTTTTTGGACATACAAGGAATTTGTTTTGGCGTAGTCGGTGCAATACAGTACAAATTAAACAGTATAAACATATCTACAATATAATATAAATATATGTGCACAGTTTTAAGTGAGTGAGAGTAAATATAGAGCAGTATAAGATGCAAGAGCAATACAACAGTGCAGGTGATCATTGTGCAAGTAAAGCAGGAGTCCAAGCTGAGCGTTAATGTAACACATAGAGTTACAAGTGTCCTGTCAGCAAAAAAAGGGGGGGTGTGGGGGAAAGGGACAGTGTCAGGGTGGTTTCCAGGCTTTGTTAACCAGGCTGGTGGCAGATGGGAAAAAACTGTTCTTGTGGCGTGAGGTTTTGGTCCGGATGGACCGCAGCCTCCTGCCAGAGGGGAGAGTCTCAAAGAGTCTGTGACCGGGGTGGGAGGGATCAGCCAGAATCTTCCCTGCCCGCTTCAGGGTCCTGGAGGTGTACAGTTCCTGGAGCGACAGTAGACTGCAGCCAATCACCTTCTCAGCAGACCAAATGACACGCTGCAGCCTGCCCTTATCCTTGGCTGTAGCAGCGGCGTACCAGATGGTGATGGAGGAGGTGAGGATGGACTCAATGATGGCTGTGTAGAAGTGCACCATCATAGTCTTTGGCAGGTTGAATTTCTTCAGCTGCCGCAGGAAGAACATCCTCTGCTGGGCTTTCTTGATGAGGGAGCTGATGTTTGGCTCCCACTTGAGATCCTGGGAGATGATGGTTCCCAGGAAGCGGAAAGATTCCACAGTGTCAATTGTGGAGTCACAGAGGGTGATGGGGGCAGGTGGGGCTGGGTTCTGCTTGAAGTCCACAACCATCTCCACTGTCTTTAGAGCGTTGAGCTCAAGGTTGTTCTGGCTGCACCAGTCCAACAGATGGTCCACCTCCCATCTGTACGCAGACTCATCACCATCCGAGATGAGTCCGATCAGGGTGGTGTCGTCCGCAAACTTCAGAAGCTTGACAGACTGGTGACTGGAGGTGCAGCTGTTGGTGTACAGGGAGAAGAGCAGAGGAGAGAGAACACAGCCTTGGGGGGAACCGGTGCTGATGGTCAGGGAGTCAGAGACGTGCTTCCCCAGCCTCACGCGCTGCTTCCTGTCAGACAGGAAGTCAGTGATCCACCTGCAGGTGGAGTCGGGCACACTCAGCTGGGAGAGCTTCTCCTGTAGCAGAACTGGGACGATGGTGTTGAAGGCAGAGCTGAAATCCACAAACAGGATCCTGGCGTAGGTTCCTGTGGAGTCCAGGTGCCGGAGGATGAAGTGAAGGGCTAGGTTGACTGCATCATCTACAGACCTGTTGGCTCTGTAGGCAAACTGCAGGGGGTCAAGGAGGGGGTCGGTGATGTAAGGAAATCAAAACCAAAAATTATCATAATTTAGTCAGGCCTACGTTTAATAGTAAACATGTTGAATACACAAAAAAAGGTGCAAAAAAAAAACCAAGTAATCAACTGAAATCTGTTAGTACTTAGAAAGCAACACTGTTCCCCATCAGTGCCAGTTTATATCTGCTGGTTTACTCCTAATAGATGGCCTGTGAAAGATGTTTCTCATTACATACAGTAGGTAAAGCACAAGAATCATCTTGTCGTGGATAAAAGCAAGGATTAATTTTTGCAACAATTGTCTTGCAAAACATACTAATGGCACTATCTGGAGATGTAAATGTAAACTTTTGTACCTTCTAGTGAGCACTATTGGGGAGATAATCTCTAAGTAGAAATAACATAGTTTTACCATTAACCAGCCACGACCAGGTGCTCCTCGCAGATATCTGATGAAGGACTCAAACAAAAAGCTGTCCAACCACTCACAGAGCGCTTATGCTACAGTTTCTCCAAGACAAAAAGGTAGCCAATTCATTTAACCACAATGGCCTCTAGCCCCGATCGCAACAGCAAAATCCACTGTCGAAAAAAAAGACATTGAAGATTGTTTATACTTTGCTTCAGACCATTTGGACAAACCCAATTAAATACTGTAAGATATATAGTCTAGCCAGATGAGACAAAAATTTAAGTCATTGACATTGCATGCACCATGTTTTGAGGAGAAACAGCATTAGATATTTCTGTAAAAAATGGGCTTTTTTCAGTATGTGGTAGTGGCTGACTTCATATAAATAAAGTAAATGGAGAGGTGGACTAGGACATTCTTCATAAGAATCTAAAATTAATTAAAATGCAACTGAACAGTGTTTCAATGGAGCTGTCACAGCTAATGCAAAAGGCAGCCATGTTGGATTTTGTGGTCAGGGTTGCTAACAAACATCTGACTTGCTTGGAATTCTGACATCATTAAAGCTCATTAAAGCGTTATTTATCCCAACTTGAAACTGAGCAAAAACTGGACACGTAGTTAAATTGTGTCCTTCAGCCATACAGTGTCAGTGGATGATATTTTTTTTGTTTGTTTGTTTGTTTTTATGACATAACCCAAGATTATGACAAAGTCCTTTTGTAAGCATGATGATATTGGCAACTGTTAAACAAGTTTCAGAAACACCAACCTGATCTAATCAACTCCAAACTAAGAGTGCTGCAGGTGTTGAACTGCTCCACTAGATAGCAGCAGATTTCTGTGTGTGTGTGTGTGTGTGTGTGTGTGTGTGTGTGTGTGTGTGTGTGTGTGTGTGTGTGTGTGTGTGTGTGTGTGTGTGTGTGTGTGTGTGTGTTAACTGACAGGTGATCTCTTGCTTCCCCTCAGGTCATGAATGGTTTTGATGAGCCTCATCATGTGCACCTCTGTTGTAATTCTGCAGTGTTCTCCCAGGCATGTATCCTGGTGTCTCTATGCTGTTTCCTCTTTACAAATTCTATCAAAAGATGGAGGACCACCTGCCAGCACCAACTGCTTTAGGCAAGGGGGAGAATGGCTGTCTACATTTGATAGGGTCTTTTCATTCTCCTAAAAGCGACATGAGCCGTTAGACACAAACTTTGGAAAAAAGAATAAATATTCTTGCATAACATCAAGCCTTTTTAAGGTGTTTTTGTAAAGTCTTTTGCACACACGGAGAAACAGACTACATGTGCTCTTTGCTGGTTGGTATTAATTAGAATGACTTACAATCTATAAGATCTGGATCTAGCAACCCAACACCTGCAAGCTGTAGCAGGACAGATCCGGCAATCTGACCCCTTCCGTCGGGAAGAGGGATAATTTGGTTGATGGGACTAATAATCACAGCCCTGTTACTGATCCTTCACTGGTCGGATCTCTGTGTATTTGTGATAGTCATTCTTGTGTCACCGATACCTTAGAAGGAAGACGTCATATCTTTAACAAATGTGTGTAACGCCTGCCTCTGACCATTTCCTGCTTTTAACGCATGTAAAAATAGGTTAGCAGTGGCTATAGAGCTTATTTAAATTTAGTTTAAATTTAAAAAGCATATACATATCCACACTACCCTCCCCCCCCAGGTGCCAACATTTTATGCTATGGAAAAAAATCTGCTCATCGAGCAACAGATGCGATGCAGGTGTTCACACACATTTTCAGTCAGGCTAATAAATTAAATTTAAGGTCTTTAAATACTCACCATTTTCTAGATTTGATAGCATCTTTGCTTCCAATCAAGTTTATTTTCTGCATCCCAGAAGATAAGCCAATCATGCTTATCTTCTGTCCCTCTCCGGACGTTTTGTATTATTTATGCCACGCCCCCTCAGTTGCGCAGCGATCTCAAGTTTCACCTGTAGAGCCAGATGACAAATTAAGGCTCCTTCCATGACCTGAGACAAGGAACTGTCCACACACACACATACACTTACACATAGGTCCACACAAACAAACACAACTCATCTGCTCGTCTCTCTTACCTGCACACACACTTGATATCACACACTCTGCACTGTAACCAGGATGTCATGCTGAGTAAGGGAATGTGTTCTACTTATCAGTGGAGGACATGATAAAGTCAGAAGAAGTATATTACTACCTGAAGTTATTATTGTTTTTATTTTCCTCTTTCTTGATCAAAAAAGAAGAGACCTCTTATAAGGACAGACCAAACTTGAAGACCCTGACCACAACAAAGCCAGGTCTTCTTTAGTTCTGATTGTCACTTAAGTGGAGAAGACTACAATGAGGAGCTGTCCTGGTGAATGAAATTGTCAACAGTGTCACAAGAACATAGCTTTGGCTACCCGTCTGTAGGAAAAAGACTGAACCGCTGAGAGGGTAAGGCCTGTTTTATGTTTTATAATGTAATTTCTGTCCTTAGTAAAGGGCTTTAGTGTGTTGTTTTTTTAAAGTCTACAGCTAGGCTATCTTTAAACTGCACAATGAGGTGTGGTATTGGTTTAAAATCATAGTAGTGATAAATTAAAACTTTCAAGAGAAGGTTCACATAGAGTATTGTGCAATCTTTTCTTTATACTTGGCTTCCAAGGAGTCAAACGTTTTTGTAATATTTCAAAGTGGCCTTGATTAATAGTTCTCCAGGCTTTCTAAAGGTCTTCCATAGTTGTTCTTCAGGCACTGGTAATTTTCTAACTAACTTTCATCCAAGTCCTTGTGTTTGATCATGACAGTATATTGTGTAGTGTGTGCTTAAAAACAAGGAAAGTGGATTAACTGAGGGGACAATAAAGTATTTATATCAAGGATGAACAGTACCTGAAATTCACCTACTTAAGAAACTGAAAAAAAAAACCCTGAAACAATATTTTGTTGAGCAGACATTGAGGAAATTATGTTGCCCACAATCTAAAAAATGTGAAATTGTTTAAAAACTGAAAGATGAAAAGTCCTGTATTTTTATCTAATTGAAACCTGAGTGTGTCTTAGCTAGGGCTGCACGGTGACGCAGTTGGTAGCGCTGTTGCCTTGTAGCAAGAAGGTCCTGGGTTTGACTCCTGGCATGGAGTTTGCATGTTTTCCCTGGGTACTCCGGATTCCTCCCACATTCCAAAGACATGCCTGTAGAATTAATTGGTCCGTCTAAATTGCCCTAAGGTGTGTGAATGAGTGTGTGGTGCCCTGTGATGGATTGGTGGTGTCCTTGCCTCCTGCCCATAAACTGCTGGAGATAGACACAAGCTTCCCTGCAACCCACTATGGAAGAAGTGGTATAGAAAATGACTGACTGTGTTTTAGCTAGTGGGTTAACTAAGCCTGACTTCCAGACTCTTCATTTAAACAAAATTGGGATGTGAACTATTGGCTAAACATTTTCAATGCAGTTTTCTGGAGCAAATGAAGGCAAAGACTGGCCAGCCTCAGATAGCCAAAAATGAGGAGGAAGAACCTTAAAAGCACATTGTCGTTCAGCTGATCATCTATTAAACACCTTGTTTTCAGATAAAAGCTCTTTGAGAATAACCTTTATGGTGTTAAATACTATCTGGTGTCTGGTAAACCTTGTTGTTTTGGGTATTTTTATTGAATTGAAAAGCTTGTAGATATGAGGATTTTTATATGTGCACAGGAGCATTCATGGGGACCAGTTTTGAGCAGTGTGGAGCTACTAAAAACAGGTGGATTTCTTCTAAAACTAATGGTGAACCCTCAAATAGTCCCAGTGCAAAATCATACAGTCACATCTAAAACAAGAAACAATTTAAAGGTTAGTTAAAGTTTGTCTTTCTTGTGCATTACTGACAGTCCTCTTTTTTGTTAGTTTACAAACATGGTACAAGTTATTCTCTTTTTGTGTTTAAAGGTCAGCAGCATTGAATCTTGTACTGGGGGCATGGTGTGCTTCTAGCAACTGGTCAAAATGCCTGGCAAGAAAGATACCAAAAAGGACACCAAGAAAGGTGGAAAACCTGAACCAGAGAAAAAGAAAGAGGATGACAAGAAAGCAAAAGATGAAAAAAAGGGAGGAAAAGACGACAAAAAGGGAGGAAAGGATGACAAAAAGGGTGGAAAGGATGATAAGAAAGGGGTTAAGAAGGGAAAAGAGGAGCCATCCAAAGGAAAAGATGATGGGAAAAAAGGAAAAGACAAAAGGAAGGGGAAAAAAGTGGAGTCTGAAGAGGAAGAGGAGGAGCTACTGAGTGATGAAGAAGCAGAGGAAGAGTTCAGTGAAGAAGAAGATTATGAGGATTCAGAGGATGACAAAAAGAGAAAAGGGCGAGGGGGTAAAGACAAGAAAGGTGGGAAATCTAGACGTGGTGATGACTCTGAAGAAGATGATGAAGACTATGATGACGAAGAAGAGGAGGACGATGAAGGTGAAGCGGGTCACAGTAAATCTAAAAAGAAATCTAAAGATGATCGTCATCATAAAGGGGGAAAATCTGATGTGGGTGCGAAGAAGAAAAAAGGCAAAATGAAGGAAGAATTACACGCTCCAGTTAAAGTCCCAAAGAAAGGTCTGAAGAACATGTCAAAAATGTTCATGAAGTTTTCTGGAATCAAACGGCGCAAGAACAGTGTGAAGAAACTGAAAAGCACATCACGTTTATTCCTTGGTTTGGGAAGGAGGAAGAGCCGGCTTGCTAAGAAAAAACGCCGCAAGTCTATAATGAAGAACACCTCTCGGTTCATGATGAAATTTAAATCCAGCCAAAAGAAAAAAAAGGAGAAAGAGGCCAAAGAGAAGGCAGCAGCCAATGGAGGGAAAAAACCAACGTACATGTTACTTCGTCTTGGGGGTGGAAACTCAAATAAGAGGAAAGGGGGTTTCTTTAGAGGTCTATTTAAAAAGCAAGATGGCACCAGTGATGATTTCAAGAACAGTAGTGTGTTACTGGGTAAGGTTGCTGCGGCGACTAATTGGCTTACCAAACGGTTTCTGTCGAAAAAAATGCAAGAAAATTCCACGCATCATGGCTTAAGCGGTCGTAGAGGAAATCCACAACATTCCAGCTCCAGACGGTTTCTGCACGGTTACCACAACAATGGTTATGAGTTTGAGGAGGAAGATGATGGATATGGCCAACACCATGTAGTTGCCCAGAGAGATTACAGGTATGATGATGGCTATGGTGATTATGGGGTTGAGTCAGAACCAGGGTATGGAAGACAGGGTCAGTATGGCTTCTATGATAATGAGATGGGAGGCGCAGACTATCAAGACCTAGGGTACTATGAGGAAGATGTACTCTATGATCCAAATGGAGAGTATTATGATGATGGACTTTATGAATACAATGACACTTATTCCTCTGCCCAGGGGTATTATGATACTCAGGAAGCAAATTATTATGGGTACCAGCAACAACAGACAATGTATGGTGATGAAGCCCTGGACTACTATGCTCAAATGAATATGGGTCATATATATGGAGGGGAGATAGGAGGATTTCTTGATCCTCAGGCTCAGGTTTATTATGATGAAAACGGTCAGGGAGCTTACTATGCAAATGGACAAATGGGTTACCTTGACATTGGGCCAGCAGGTTATCATGAGGATCCTTATACTGCAACTATGGGAATGCAAGGAGGATTTCAACCAGGTTATCAGCTTGGATATAGCGAGGCTGGTATGCAGTACCAAGACTTGAGCTCACAACAGACTACATTCCCCCTTGAAGGCCAACAGGTCTTTGGGATTGGGGTGCCAGGTATAGATAATGTAGACGGCCTCAATGGGGACCGATTTGCAGGTCAGATGAATCAAACTGGGGATTACTTTGGTGGAATTCAGCAAGGGGACATTACATTTAGAGTTCCTAGACCTCAAGTGCGCCTGTTTGGAAAAGAGCGACTAGATGTTCCTTTGCCTCCTCCACCAACTTTGCCTCCAGATCAAGAGTTTGAAGACATGTCAGATATCCAGTATGAAGACCAGATCCCTCTTGCACCATATCAACTTGGAGACATGATGTCATTGCAACAGCAAATACCATTATCAGAACAACAAATGCCTATGTTTCCTGTTCAACAGCAACAACTACTATCAACACAACAGATAATGTTCCCACAGCAGCAGATGATGTTCCAACAAGAGAATAGTATGCTGCCTCAAATGATGCCTATACAGATGTCACCACAACAGCAGTTGATGCCCGAGCAAATTATGTCCCCACAGCAGCAGATGATGTCAGAGCAGTTGTTGCTCCAACAACAACCAATGTCTCCACGACCAGTTTCACCACAGGTAATAGTCTGTCATTGCTTTTGTCTAAGAGGGAGTGATACAATATATCTAACATGACACTACTTAGAGATGTGCAGGTGTTGTGACAAAGTGATGTGTCCAGGGTGTCAAGATTATACATTTCATGTAATGTTGCGCATAATATATATATATAAGAGTACAGATTAAAACTGGGTTTAAGAGAAACTGATATGTAACATATAGAAAGAGATGGGGTAAAAAGTAATATTTGCCCCAGCCAGCCTTTTCCCATGGCAGAGATGGGAAACGTCCTAGGGGGCTGCATCAGTGTTTCTGCTTCAATGCACCTCTATAAATGGTCGACATGCCTTTTTTGCCTGTCACCAAATTCTGCATTATCTTCCTGATATCCCAATTATTGAAATCAAGTCTCTCCAGGTGGAAAATATCTAAAACAAGCAGTACAGCAGCTAGGGCCAGCTTATTGTAAAACATGTTCTTATACAGGATGTAATTTTCAAGAGGAGTGCTAACCTGCCCTTGCTGTTCTTCAACTCCCACACTACTGCATTTCAGATGAGCTTCATTAGCCTAATGGTAAAAAGAAGGTATATCCTTTATCCTTTCTGGGGCATTAACATAAAAATGTTCTAGCCCTTATCAGAATCTATAATTATTTAAATCTATGTTCAGATGTACAAAACAAAACACCACAGATTCCACCATGGTATTAATTATAAAAAAATAGATGCATCTCAAATGGAAATTGTTTGTGACACACTAAAATACATAAAACCCTATAATTTAAAGTTTGATACTAGCATTAATAGCATTAATGTGTATTGCTGTATTCATTTTATAAAACACAAATTGTTTTTGTAATACTATAGAAGAATTTAATTCATACCTTTTTTACTCGCCGCAGATGATAACAGACCCAATGATGATACCACAGCCGCAGGGTTACAACTTCCCAACAATCCCAACACCAACAGCCATGATTATTAAACAAGCGAGCATGTCTCCTCTTCCTGCACGCCGCATACAACCTTCTCCCACTCCATCTTGCCGCACTGTCATCATGCCCTCTCCACAAATGCAACACCATCCTTCTGCCATGGTTTTGACAGCACCCACCCCTATGGTTGCACAAAGGCAGATCCCCTCCCCACAACCTTCCATAAGGGGTGGGTTAATTAATGCCCAAAGACCTCGATCTGTTTTGTCTAGACAGATTTCACCTCCTGCTTCTCCAATGGTGTCTCCAGTTCTTCATCGTAGAGTACAGTCTCAAAGGTCACCTTCTCCTTTGGCTCGAGCACCTTCACCCCCTCATTCTCCCCGTGCCTCCATAATTCGTCGTAGTCCTCCACCATTGGAGAGAGGACCAATGAGGTACCATTCTCCACCATCATCACCCCACGTTTCCATGAGGATGCAAGGTCTCCAGTCATCACCCACACCTGCTCGAAGTCCATTTGGAGGGAGAAAGATGCAAGAACCACCTCCACTCTCCCCTGGTCTTGCATCACCGCCTCTGTCTCCTCAGCTAAGTCGAAGGCCCTCGCCCTCGCCCTCTCCTTCTCACCGAAGTTTATCTCCTGCAGGGCCTCGGCCAGCTCCATCCTCTCCTACACTTTCTCGTCGCTCAACTCGACTGCTCAGGGACCCCACACCATTGGCCAGGCCTAGGGCATTAGGAAATGTTCCTTTAGGTACTGTCAGACCCTCCCCCATGGGTCTTAGAGGACGTCCAGTGCCCCCACCCACACAGAATGTGCGTCCATTTCGTGCATCTTCTGTAAGAAGTAATAGATCTTCTGTTCTTACGATAGACTCCCTTCACTCTTCTCCTTTCCATTCTCCTCTCATGGTCCAACGTGTTCCCCTAGCGAGAAGAGAATCTGGCCGTCTTCCTCTTCGCCCCGTTGCTCGAGGTCGTCCCCTCAGAGCCCAGCAGTCGATAAGGAGGATGCCTCCTCCTTCCCCACAGCCCTCCATGAAACATATGTCACGCAGTCCATCCCCTCGCTTCTCTCCTCAACTGAATCGTCAGTCCTATGTTTCAGATCCTTATGCTGATTCTTACACTGAGCGGTCACAACAATTTGTTGCCCCCTCTTCTCCCAGGTTGTCCCGTTCTTTACAGAACCAAGGTATTCAACCAGGTGCTTTTTCAGCCCTTAGAACAGAGGCAGCACAAATGGGGGGCATGGGTCAGATGGCTACAGAATTAGTAGAACCTTGTTATCCTGCAGTGCAAAGACCAATGTCTACTTATGAGCAACCTTTGCTTCCTCCTTCACAAATGCTTTCTGGAGCTCTGCAAAACCAGGCAGTGAGAGAAGCATCCTACATTTATCCGCTTCAGAGACCTCAGTCTCCACATGTCCAATCTGTACCATCATCTCCATTGCTCTCTGGAGCTATGAGACATAGTCAGGCAATCAGAGGTGTGGCTTCTTATCAAATTCCACAGTTACAATCACCATACGGACCAACTGTTGTTATGCCATATGATTACATCTCTGAGCCTGGCCCACCGCCATTGCTTCAAGATGCACTGCAAAACCAAACTGGTTTTGCACTGCGTTCTAACACTGAGCCATCACAATTTGTTGTCCCATCTTCTCCCATGTTATCACATTATTTGCAGAACCAAGGTATTCGACCAGATGCTATTTCAGCCCTTGGACCAGAGGCAGCCCAAATGATGGGCATGGGTCAGATGGTTCCAGAATTAGTAGAGCCTCATGATCATACACTGCAGAGACCAATGTCACCTTATGAGCAGCCTTTGCTTCCTCCCTCACAAATGCTCTCTGGAGCACTGCAAAACCAAGCAGTAAGAGAAGCATCTTATGTTTCTCCACTTCAGAGACCTCAGTCTCCATATGCCACATCTGTACCATCATCTCCATTGCTTTCTGGCGCCATGAGACACAGTCAGGCAATGAGAGGCATGGCCTCTTATCAAACTCCACAGATGCAATCCCCTTATGGACCATCTCTTGGTACGCCATATGATTACATCTCTGAGCCTGGCCCAGCACCATTGCTTCAAGATGCACTGCAAAACCAAACTGGTTTGCATAATGTGTCAAATTTAAAATCTCCTATCATGCAACGTCGCAATCCCTATGCCCCAGCTGGTCCTCAGCTTCACAATGCCCTTCAGCAGAACCCAAATCTCCGCCAGGCATCCTATCTGACCCCTGTGCAACTCAGACAGTCCTCAGTTGTACCTCAATCACCCTCTTCACCTATGTTGGGAAGAGCCCTGCAAAACCCACATTTGATGCAGGCATCATACCGGCTGCCAGAGAGAACCTTGATAAGCCCTTATACAGATCCCCGTTCTTCACCATTGCTTGGTCATGCATTGCAAAACCAACAACTC
Source organism: Girardinichthys multiradiatus (assembly GCF_021462225.1). Classification (NCBI taxonomy): domain Eukaryota; kingdom Metazoa; phylum Chordata; class Actinopteri; order Cyprinodontiformes; family Goodeidae; genus Girardinichthys; species Girardinichthys multiradiatus. Next base: position 40,907,950 of record NC_061798.1, on the reverse strand, counting down.
CGGAGTGCCTCATATATAATGCCTGATGGATCAGTTATAAGGGTAAGTATTAAGTTCAGATTACTTTCTCATTATGTTTGTCAACTGAAAGTTAAATTTTATTGGAAAAATTCTCATCCCTTTTTTTGGCTGTCCAACTTTGACTAAAACAGGACCCGCGTCTACTTCAGAAGCCAATGTCACCTAACCTTTCTGGAGCTCTTCAAAACCAGCATCTGAGGACAGCTTCATATACTCTACACGATGGCACCTTTATGGATCCCAGACAGAAAGTAACCAATGACTTGTAGTTCCTTACTTTACATTGAATTTACCATTAATGTATGCGCACATCTTTCAATAACATATAACCCTTGCAATCATATTGTACATAACTAATATACATATTGTTTTGTTTAGCATCCTATTTCCCCAAACCTTAGTAGGGCCTTGAACAACCCAGCCATACGTGAAGCTTCTTACTCTTTTCCTGATGGTACAATTGTGATAGCCTCCGAAACAGAAAAGACACCCAACCTTACCGCAGCACTTCAGAACCCTTATCTGAAGAGTGCTTCGTACACCCTCCCGGATGGCACTATCATCATTGATCCACGGAAACCTACCTCTCCAAATCTGTCTAATGCTCTTCAACACTCCTCATTACGGAATGCCTCATTCACACTACCACAGGGAGTTCGAGATCCATCTATACCAGTGTCACCAAATCTGGCAAAGGTTAACTAAAGATTCAGACTTATTAAGTGTTTTGCTGATGTTTCTCAATACGTATCTTCATCCTGTGTTATTTTAGTTTGGACTTAAAGTTTCTAAAGATTGATATGGAAATAGTTTTTCTAGTAAAGGTGTGTAATCCAATCTGCTGCTTTTCTTTTTGTTTAACATAAGCCATTTGTTCCTATAGGCTCTAGGTAACCAAGCCTTGAGAGCTGCTTCATACACCCTTCCAGATGGAACTATTATTGTGGACCCTAGGAAGCCAAAGAGTCCAAATCTGACAGCAGCCCTGCAAAATCCATATTTAAAAGGCATATCCTACGCTCTGCCTGATGGAACAATCATCATTGACCCAAGAAAACCAGTTGGTCCTAATCTGTCCAAAGTATGTTTCTTCTCTGCTTATACTTTGATACAAGCTGTTCCAGTGTTGGACTAAAGTGAAACATATTGTAGAAGCTTCAGTCTGTAGAGTTATACGGTTATAAATTACATATAGTGCCTTGCAAAATATTCGTACCCCTTGAACCTTTTCACATTTTGAAAGATTACAACCTCAAACCTCTGTGTATTCTATGTGATATTTTACACCATACATTTCAAGTAGAGCATGGTATACATTTATTACAAACAAGAATTTGAAAATGTGGCATTCACATGGATTCAACCGCCTTTACTTTGATACCCCTAAATAAAATACAGAACGTTGACATTCAGAGGACATTTAATTATTAAATACAGTCCACCAGTGAGTAGTTTAATCTCAGTGTATATCCAGCAGTTCCTTGAAGGTTTGTAAGAGAATATGGGTGAACAAACTGCCGGCATTTAAAAGGTGAAGTTCTGGAGAAGTTTAAAGTCGTTTTCAGTCATGATGCAATATCCCAAGCTTTCGACAAAGCTCGGAATAAGGCGAAAATTCAAACCTTTAAAAAGATAGGCATCCACCTCAGACAGGCTCAGCAAGGAGAGCATTATTCAGGGACGCAGCCAAGAGGCCTATAGTAACACTAGAGGAGAGATTCGTAGCTCAGGTGGCTGGGAGAAATATTAGTCATGCCCTTCACAAATCTGAACTTTACTTATGAAAGGGTAGTAAGAAGACAGCCATTGTAAAAATAAAAAGCCTCAAGAAGTCCCCACTACAGTTTTCCACAACAGTTGATGGGAAGATGGAGCTAAATACAGAAATCCTGAAAGAAACCCTGTTAAATCTAATTGATAAGTTATATTTCCCAGTTTAAAGATTTAATTTTGGAAATGTGCAAAGCTGGTAGAGGCTTACCCCAAAAGACTAGGACTGGTAATTTTAGTTAAATGAGGAGTATTGTACAGAGGACCCGAAATTTCAGCCGGACACAACAGATCGAAATCAAAAGGTTTATTGAAAGCTCTTGGTGACATTCGGCAGGAAACAACCAGTGGCAGCCTCAGGGACCTCTGAGGGCAGACAGATGTGTTAGTGGCTGAGCAGAGAACTGAGAATAATGATAAGCTCAGAAATAAAGCCACTAACCTTCTCAATAACCGTGGTAGAATAAGGAAACTGATTTTCGGGTCCTCGGCCTGATTGTCTGGTGACAGCTGGTAACATCACACAGGAACAAGTTATCAGGTTTGCAAACCTGGTGAATAGGCAGAGTGCGGTGGTCAGAAGACAGAAACTGCCAGGAAGACTGATTTAGGCGACAAGATCTGAGGGAGAGGCTTGAATCGGTGGTCAGGGCACAGAAACTATAACATGCATGGGGAGGCAGATTCAGGCAGGCAGATTTGAAGGTTAGGCAGAGGGCAGTAGTCAGAAGGCAGAAGCAAGGTTGATGTCCAGAAATCAGAAGCCAGGGAGATATCCGACGTGGGCAAGGCAGAGCAGAGGTACCCAGGAGGCAAAGATGAGATCAGGATCAGGCAGTCAGACAAAGAAGGAACGCTGGACATGTACTCACACTAAGGCTTTTGATAATCTGGCGCCGTTTGTCAGCGTGCTGCTTATAAAGCCAGGTGAACAGGTGAAGCAGGTGAGGCGTGATTAGGGAGCTGGCTGGGAAGGATCAGGTGAAAGAGGCAGTACAGACAAAACAGCCCAGAATCATAACAAAAATGGTTAGAAGTTTGTGGTTTTAACATAAAAAAATGTTAATTCCTTTGCAAGGCACTGTAGGTTAGAGATTTATTGCCACTGTGAAATTGAGTAAGTAGATTTCTTTCATCCACCACCGTTAGGCTCTTCTAAACCAGAACCTTCGTACTGCAACATACCAGCTCCCTGATGGTACTTTAGTTCTGCCTGGCCAGAAGCCATCCACTCCAAACCTGACAGCTGCTCTTAGGCAGAATCAGGGACTTCGTTCTGCTGGTCTCTATGCTCTCTCTGATACCTCAGGCCTATCAGGTGCACCCAAACACACAAGCCCCAACGTTGCCTCTGCACTGCAGAATGAAGAACTACGTGGTGTCACTTACAGGTATGGAATTAAAATTTTAATAGAAACTAGAAATTATAAAATTGACTAAGTTTTACATAGTGTTGCACAGAAAAACATGTTCAGCAGCCAGGTATCAAATGAGGCATTGGGTCGGTCCCCTAAGGTCCGTTAATATTCTGCTCCTGTATGAAAAATATTCTGCTTTTAACATATCACCTTAACAAAATTTTGTTAAACGACACAGAAAAGATGATGTTACCCGTAAAGAACATAAAAATGTAGTTAAAAGTGAAAAGTATATGAAGACAAAGAATTTTTGAGGTTGGTCAAATCAGCAAACCAAGCCTGACTTTCAACATCTTTGTTCAGGCTAAATTTTGAAGGAACAAAGGCTACAAAGGTCACATTTTTATTATATATTATTCTTGTCCACACAAAAACAAGGACCGGCCAACCTTAAATAACCAAATAAAGACACCCAGAGACATTACGTTTTTGGACAGACAGCAAAAACCTAATAATTCAGTTATGTGTAAGAAGAGAAACATTTTATACATAGATCTTAGAGGGTAAATAAAATGTAAAAATGCAAGTTTTGTTCCTGGGGTCCTTAATCTCATATTTAACCAGTATAATACAGCTCTTTATCTGCTTCCGCATTATCTGCGTAAAAAAAAAAACAACTATTCCTTTTTTCACAGGCTTCCAGATGGCTCTCTTCTCACACGCCGGTTCCACAACCCAAAACTATCTGATGCCATCCAAAACCAGCAGCTTCGTTATGCTTCATACACCGTGCCAACAGAACTTCAGGGGGAGGACCATCGCTATGCTGTGATACCTCCATACGGGCCACGATCTGGCCACTGGGCCAGGAACGCGAGTGGTGGAGGTGAAGGTGGGGACGATGTTTGGGCAGCTGAGAGGGTTTTGCCACATGGGACACTTCAGAATTTGTCAAAGTGGTCCATGTACAAAGAAGATGGGGTGTTGGAAGGATATTCACCAAGCCCTCGGGTTGCAGAGAAACTGCCTCAGAACCTAGAGTGGACTCCTGGCAGAACTAGGGTACCAGGCCAAAGCTGGTATGACAAGGTACCTGTTTTTATTAATGTGGAATGTAATATGACTGTTAAAAAGAAATGCTTCCAATTTTTTGCTGAGATTTGGTTGGCATTATTAAAGCAGTATCTAAAATATTTACAAACTCACAAACTAGTTGGTAAGCATTTTCTTTTAGGTTTACCAACTAGATTATCCGCATTCCATTACAATGCTGTTATATCAGCTTTGCATCCAGTATTGTATATATTCTTCAAGCTTTCAAAACGTTATATGGTTTTATTGCTCTAATGCCATAGTAACTGTTTATTAATTGTGTCCAGATCTATTCTGTAATAAGCATGCCCACTACAGGCCACAGAGTTGTACGCTGGGCAGAGGGAATGGAAGACCTAACTCAGCTCCCGTAAGCACAATTCAGACCAAACATAAAAATCATGAATTGAATGCTGTTTAAGCTCTTTCAACAAATGAGTAATTTAAAGAAGACCTAGAATTAATTTACTGTGTATGATCCACTTCATGAGGATTTTATTTAGTGCAGCATTTAAGTAAATTTGTGTGGAACTAATATTCCTTCAAATTCTAAGAAACGCTGAATATTGTTTCATTGCAACAACAGTTTAAAAAAAGAAAGACCTTCATTGTCTTTAAATAATAATAAGGAATGGTTTTCAAAGTAAATGCAGGACTGCTAGCCTAGTGTGGCAATATGTGCTCAGTGGGTTTGTTTAATTTCTTGTGTTTAATTTCAGTGAGCTGAATGAGACCACAGTTCTATTGAACCTGAAGAAACGCTTCGACCACGAACTTATATATGTACGCTCAATGTTTAACATGACAATAAACTAATATAGTAAAATATCACAAACATTAGGATAATTTTTTTTCTCTGTTTCTTTGCCAGACCTACATAGGGCGCATCCTTGTGTCTGTTAACCCTTACAAGCTGCTTAACGTCTATGGCACAGACATGGTGCACCAGTATGAAGGCCACGGTCTGAGTGACAACCCCCCGTAAGACCTTGGAATGTTTGTGTGTTTCAGACCTAAAACTCTATGCGTCTGCCTTTTAGCTGGATATTTCAAAATGTTACTATATGGGCTGTGTTCACTTTTTATTCACTTTTTTTAGTAGTCTTATTTCACCCACTTTGTGTAAAGAGGATCAGCTTAGTTGAGCAGTAAAGTACAGAAGCTTGCAAAAGTATTTATACCACTGATATTTTTTCACATTTCGTCACATGAATCCTCACTGAATCGACATTATGCAGAACAACCTTTCAGTGTAATTTAAAGTGTTTTGTATTATGTGTTTAAGACCTTTGCACACCAAGAGACAGAAACAGTGATATTAAAGTCTTACCATAGATTTTTATTTAGATTTTGGTCTGGTCATCTTAGGATCGCTCTTCTGCTGGAAACTGAAGCCCCATTCTCAATGGTTTTGCAGCCTCTAGCTGGTTTTCTGCCAGTATTGCTCTATATTTAGTTCCATCCATCTGCTTCCTGTTGTCCTTATTGAAGAAAAGCATTCACCATAGCATGATGCTGCCACTTCCATGTTTCACTGAGGGGATGGAGTGATTCGAGACAATGTAGAGTTTTGTCTCAGTTTTTGTCACACACAATGTTTTGCAAATGAGCCAAAAAGCTTAGTTTTGGTCTCATCTGATCTGATCACCTTCTAGCTCTGTCCCCTTGTGGCAAAAGTTAAACAGGACTTCCTTCTGATTTCTTCCTGACATTCTTGTATAAACGAGATAGAGAAGTAATAGTTTTCATTTGTACAGATACTTCCTATTAAGGTGTGGATCTCTGGAGCTCCTGCAGTGTGCAGTGTTACCCTCAACCTGTTGTCTGTTTCTCTGTTTTCTCTGCTTTTCAGCTTAGTTGATGTCCTTGATAGGTTTGCAGTCATAGGATAATCTTTCCATTTTCAGAAAATGGAAGGTGAAATGCCCAAAGCTTGGGAAGTTAATTTATGAACTGACCCTGTTTTGTGTATCATAAATTACCAATACAATACAAAAATGTTTGTGGTTGTAACAAAATTTGGAATAACTGCAGGTGTAGAATGCTTTCATAATAATTTGTATTTAACTGTATCCCGTACTCTTTGAAAACTTGTGTGTTTGCGTGCCCTTGTACTTTTGTTCTGAGTATGTCTACACTTGTTGTGTAGAGATGCAGTAATGTGGTAAGCACGGGTGTAAATGCCAGTGCTTTCACGTGTTAGTGACAGGCTACTGTTACACTGTTGCTGGTTGGTTGCCAAGGCAGCGTTTGGTCATGCATTTCATTACCTCATCTTCACAAAACAGACACACACAGCGCACAGAAGTGACTGGCGTACAATAATGGTCATTAATTAAAAATGTTTCATTGTGTTGCAGTCATCTCTTTGCCATTGCTAATCTCTCATATACAACCATGATGGATGCCAAAAAGGACCAGTGTATTGTTATCAGGTATGAAATGCTGTCACTGTTGCTGCTGAAGACTATGTTTCTCATCAATACTCATTTCTGTAAGCATAATTTAAACTGAACAAAACATTGCCATGTAATTGTTATGATTATGGCTTACAGAAAATTAAAACTCAAAATTCAGTGTCCTAGAAAATTAGAATATAGTGGAAAAAGTTAAATATTGGAAACTTATGGTGTTACACCATAATCAGCAAATTAACTTAAACAACTGCAATGGTTTCCTGAGCCTCTCAATGGTCTCTCATTCTGGGTCAGTAGGCTACATCATAGGAAAGACTGCTGACTTGAAAGATGCCCAGAAGACAGTTATTGACAGCCTCCAAAAGGAGGGTAAGCCACAATAGGTCATTGCTAAAGAAGCATATTCATGGAAAGTTGAGTGGAAGGAAGAAGTGTAGTAGGAAAAGATGCATCAGCAACAAGCATCACCACAACTTTGGGAAAATTGTCAAGTAAGATCCATTCAAGAACTTGGGAGGGCTTCACAAGGAACAGACTGAGGCTGGAGTCAGCACATGAAGAGCCTCTTCTCCACATGGGCTACATATGTTGCATTTCTAGTGTCATGTCACTACTGAATCAGAGACAACATCAGAAGTGTCTTAAAAAACCTGAAAAAGAACTGGACTTTTGCTCAGTGGTTTGCGTTTCATTTAAAAATCAAGGTTCCAGAGTCTGGAGGAAGAGAGGAGAGGCAGAAAATGCAGGTTGCTTAAAGTCCAGTGTGAAGTTTCCACAGTCAGTGATAATTTGGGGTGCCATGTCATTTCTGGTGTTGTCCACTGTGTTTTCTGAAGTCACAGTCAATGTAGCAATCTGCCAGGACATTTTGGAGCACTTCATGCCTCTGTCTGCAGACAAGCTTTATGGAGATATGGATTAAATTTTACAGCAGCACCTGCCCACACTGCTAAAGCTGGTTCAATGACTATGGTGTTACTGGGCTTAATTGGCCAGAAAACTGGCCTGACCTGAACCCCATAGAGGATATATGGAGTATTGTCAAGAGGAAGATGATGGGCATCAGACCCAACAATGCAGATGATCCGAAGGCCAATATCAAAACAATCTGGGCTTCCATTACAGCAGAACCACAGGCTAATATTATCTTCCATGCCAGGCTGCACTAATGCAGTAATTCATTCAAAAGGAGGCCCAACCAAGTATTGAGTGCAAATAAATGATTATTCTTTTCAGAAGTCTGACATTTCTGTTTAAAATATCCTTTTTTATTGATCTTATGTAGTAATCTAATTTTTTGAGACACCAAATTTTGGGTTTTCATTATCTGTAAACCATAATTATCAAAATTACAAGAAATAAAGGCTTGAAATATTTCACACTCTGTGTAGTAAATCTATATAACATATGCGATTCACTTTCTAATATGAGAGACAAGAAATCTTGAATTTTTTCATGATATTCTAGTTTTTTAGGTATACCTGTATATGACTGCCTTTTCACTGTCCATTAGGTCAAATTCTTCTATTGTTTTGCTTTTATACAGTCCAGATTTAAAACCTTGTTTTGAGGTCTGATCATTTGAATTGAAACCTACAGTGATGGAAGTAACAATGTTGAATGAAAACAAAAAATTCAGTTACAGTGATATTATATTTGACATATATTTGGAAATAGTTTATACTAGTGTTACAATATTGTTATGGTGTCAGACACATACACTATATTGCCAAAAATATTTTGCTTGTCTATGCCAACAATACTTGGCATACAGTTGATTATCTGAAGATAATCATATCAGATCTTTACTGGATTGTTCCCATGTTTCTTCAAGACATGATATTTAAATACTGTTCATATTTTGGTTATATGTTTTTTTGGAGCGCTCTAAGACTCCTTTTTGTCTTTCACCTGCCCAATTTCCTTATTTTTGTATGACTTTAAAGTATTTATTTAACTATTTCTGTGCATTTAAAAACATCACTTGAGTCAAGTTTCACATATAGTGCTGTTACACTTAAATGTTTCAGATTATCAAATAGAACTCAATATGAGACGAAGACAGCCTAATTAAATGTAAAATTTTATAGATTTTAAAATGATAATCTCTCCTCACACAGACAAACTTTGCTTTTTTGGGCAGTATTTCTAAAGGCTTTTTTGTAATTTCCCATGCAAAAAAAAATTTGCCAACTTCTTTACCCACTCATTCACTCCTTTTCAGTCTAGTAGCTAACCAATTTAAAAGGAATGGTATTTTTAATGGATACAATTGGCTACCATAAGCTCCACCAATTAAAACTCTAGTACAATTGTTCTGTATGCTCATTGTTTTTCTGTTTTCAGTGGAGAAAGTGGGTCAGGAAAGACTGAGGCTACTAAGCTGATCTTGCGTTACCTGACAGCCATTCATCACAAACGCAATGTCACACAACAGGTATTTACTGATTACCTCTGTTTAACTTCATACAAACATAGCTTTATACTATTAAATTTTCATTTGTTTTCCCCACATACATCGTCTTCCTACAGATAGAGGTAAAATCTTTTTTTATGTATGATAACCAATATTTCTGTATAACATAGGTAACGTAATGATGTGTTTGTTATGTTTTATTAGATCCTCGAGGCTACACCCCTGCTGGAGTCTTTTGGGAATGCCAAAACAGTCCGCAATGACAACTCTTCACGCTTTGGCAAATACACACAAATCTACATGGATGAGTGAGTAACAATATTTTCTACTCTTGTTTTCATTGAACAAGTCAAAAGAAGTAACAGTTTCAGCTTTTGTTGGTGTTTAAGAGCCATTCAGTTACCAATCTCTGCAAAGTAATGGTGCAAAGTATTGAGCTTTGTGAGATCATTATGTTTTACAGATGAATAGATATGTATCATCCGCATAGCATTTACACACAGCAGAGTTTTTGTATGAGTAGCACAAGCCAAGTATAAATAAAAGCTAAAGGTCTAAGTATTAATTCCTGTGGCACACCATACATCAGGGGTGCTTGGATAGAGTCAGCCTCACCATTTGCTACATGAAAGTTTTGGTTTTATTAGTAGGAGATGAACCACTAAAGAGTAACAGCAGCTAATTATTCTAAGTGAAGAGTAAGTAGGACATGATCAATAGTATCAAAAGCTGTTGACAGATCCAACAGAACTTAAACAATATTTTAATCAAAAAATAATATTAAGGATAATATTGTTGGTAAGCTAGGGGAGCACTCCCTCTGCGTTGTGTTTTTAATGAAAACCTAATTGAATTTGCTCTCAAATGCTGATTACAGACAATTTTTTGAATGTTTTAGATAACACGAGTGATTTACATATAGATCTGTAGTTTAGTAGCAAATAGAGGTCTAGGTTGTGTTTGTTATGAAGGGGTGTGACTGAAGCCATTTTTAAAAGTGTAGATATAACACCAGTACTATTCAAACCCCAGTACTAATTCAGCAAAATGTTTCGGTTATTTCTGCAGTGTATTAATGTTTTTTTCTGAGGTAGCAGTATTTTATTAAGGGCTTTGTTGATTGTTCTACATAGAGCCACATGTGTAAACCGTCAGACTAATTTTGTGTAAGTTTAAAAAGGACACCTTATCTGCCGAAATGGATACACAAGGGGCTTACTGGAAAATATGCAAACATGTCCCACAAGCACAGTTACATTAGGATCAGATCTTTTGTTAGAGCTGTGACGGTGCAGATCCAAGCACATTACACATGTATGACCTGTTACCTAACTCAGTGATGTATGTGCGTGTGTGTGTGTCTGTGTATGTGCCATTCCCCAGGGGTGTAATCAGTGGTGCCATAACGTCTCAGTACTTGTTGGAGAAGTCCCGCATTGTCTTTCAGGTGAAAAACAAAAGGAACACACACCTGTACACACACACTGCACATCAGGTAGAGTCGTCTTACAATTGAGTCATAGTGAGAAAGAGGACAATGTAGAGGAGAGGTGCCCAAGTCCAGTCCTCGAGACCAACTATCCTGCAACGTTTGGATGCATCCCCTTACCAACCCACATGAATCTAATGCATGGCTTGTTACAAGGCCTCTGCAGAGCTGAATGACTGGTGATAAAGGAATTCAGTCATTTGATTCAGGTTTGTTGGAGCAGGAATGCATGGGATGGTAGGATGCACTTGGACACACCTGCTGTAGAAGCATTAAGCCTTTGGCTAGTCCTGTTGGTTACCATCCTTTCATCAAAAAAGACTGAATTCAGCTCATTTCTGTTTTCTTTAATGCACAGGCCAAATCAGAAAGGAACTATCATATCTTCTATGAAATGCTGGCAGGTCTTCCCCCTCATGAGAAGCACTCACTGTATCTCCAGGAGGCTGAGACGTACTACTATCTGAATCAGGTGCACTCACACAGCACAGCAACTGTAAAGATATAGATGCATCTCAATGCATTCGAATACCATTGTGAAGATAATTTATTGTAGTAATTCAATTAAAAAACTGAAACTTGTATGTTAGATAGATTAATTTTGCACAGGGTGATATATTCTAAGTGTTGACTCTGCTGAGGTCTGAAGAAGCCCAATTCGCATTGATAGCAGCCTTTAGTTCATTTCTGTTGTTGTGTCTGGTTTATCTCATCTTCCTCTTGACAGTACTCTATACCCATATAGGCATGAAGTGCTGTAACATTTTCTAAATGGCTGCTGCACTGAATTTAGACTTGTATCAAACACAGTGGTCCAAAAACAGCAGATGACATATCTCATTAAATCATTGAGTATGAAAACAACTCTGGAGCTCACAAAACTTAGATTATGTGCCTCTCCACTCTTCCTACAGACCCTGGGACCTTCATTTCAGAACAAAATGCCAAATGTACTTTAATTTGGACAAAAACGTAGGACTGTAAAGTCCTTTTACTCCTTAGCCCAAGTCAGACATTTCTGTCTTGGATACAGGAGTGGCTTAATAGAAGGAATAATGCAAATGTTTATTTCTTTTCTTTTTCCTTCCACTAAATTTTCCATTATTATGCATAAAGCATGTATGTTCATTCATATGTATTATACTGAGTGCAGTATTCTCTGAATACTCCACTTCTTTATCAATGACCTTTTGTCGCATAACATCATGTGGACGGTGTCCATGACTGTCTGCTGAACAACGTTCAAGTCAGCATTTTTCCCCATTATTTTGTAGACCATACCAAAACATTTCTGTATTAGAAATTTCCTCTTTATTGGTCTTATATACTGTTTCAATTTCTGGGAAACCAAATGCTGTGTTTTTATCAGTATTAAACCAAATCCTCAAAATTAACAGCAATAAATGCTTGAAACGTATCACTCTGTCTATGATAAATTTATAATATATAAGTTTCACATTTGTTGTTGAATAAATAAAATAAACACTTTTTTTATGTTTATCCAGTTTATTGAGATGCATCTGATTACACTGACGTAAAATAAAAGTTCTGAAGCCAAAACAATGCTTAACTCGCACGCTGGGTGTCTTTTGTTAGAGATTTAAATCTGCTTTAATAATTTGTGCAGCAAATGTTTCAGAAAATGTTTCTCCTCAAAATAATGTTCTTTAAAATGTTTAGACACATGATGGTTGCTGCTTTTCTGAAAACAATTTCCATTGTGTGTTCATCATAGACATTAAAGTTTCTAATTACTCTTTACAAAACTTTCCAAATTGATGAGAACTGGTTTCAAAAATGAAAAAGCTTAAAAGTCTCAAATGTTAGATTACCTTAACAAAAGCTTTGAGCACATGAGGCTGTACTGAGAAGATACATTTTTTAAGTGGAAATAATAATTATCAATGGACAGTTTTGGGTCAAGGGTTTAAATATGCTTTGTATTGTCTTGTTTGTGTTCAAAATTACCTCTTAATCATTAAACACTGAATTGATTTGACAGCAGTTTTTGTTTCTTTATACCCATTAAGGCCTGGTTGAGAAACACAAGCTTTAAAGGAGATAGATTATGCCCACTTTTAACAGACTGACAGTATTATTGAGGTCAGTATTATTGAAGATTTTACAAAACTGCTCGCTTAACCCTGTTGATACAGCCACTTTCAGAGCAGCTAATGTTAAAGGAGTTCTCTACACTTTCATTTCACTCCCTCTTCTTTGTTGTGCCTTGTTAAGAGCATACCTAAGAAAATAGAGGGCAAATGCTGATTGGAGATAAAAACAGAGAGACTCAATAGTTGTTCCATAAAGCTCATGTCACTGAATGTGATGTTTGCATTCAAAGATAACTCCAGACAATGAATTGTTGTATAATTTGTTATGCAGGTCAATAACAGCTAGTTATTGACCTGCATAATATGTTGCGCTGAATTTGTCATCACAATCGCAGTGTGTAAAATTGTTAACCGTATTATAAGTGTCATACTTCAATGCACTGCCTTCCAAAAATATGTTTGACCAATTGGATAGACTTATAGATGAAAAGAGATGCAAAATTTAGTGACCAAGACCATAAAGCTCACAGTGTGGTGGTATTTGGCTTGTATATATGTGTATATTTAAGAATATAGCATAATGAACATCACAAGACCCCTATTTGGCATTTCACAACCCACAGTGGGGGTCCCAGCAAAAACCTTAGAAAACACTGCTTTACACAGATGACAGCAAAAGTATAAATACATAATATAAATATTTTCTTCATGAGATCACTGCCATGCTTTAAGTCAGAAAGTATAGTTGTTAAACTTCAGTGGTTTTCAGGATTATTGTTACTTCTGCAATTGCAGCCAAGGTTAACCAGCCATCATTTTTACGAAGCACCTGCTTCTGTTCCTCAATCTGGGAAGGGTTATAAGCACTTTTGAAACACTTTAAAATCCATCTTTCTACAATGACTTGTGAAAAAACATTAAGAACCATGAAAATGATGTCCCAACAGATTTACGCCAAATTCAGAGAAATTTCAGATACCAAAACAAAAACCTAGAGAGTGCCATTTCAGATTTTATGACAGCTCAATTACAATGAAATAGAAGAAGCACCACTCTGTAAAAACAATATGAAAGCATGGATTTAGATTTGCAAAGTTGCATCTGAATAAACAAGACTGCTGGAACAATGTTCTTTAGACAAATGAGATCAAAGTAGAGATGTTTGCACAGCTCCATATTTAATGAAAACCAGAACACAGAAACACAAAGACCTTAAGCCAGCTGTGAAGCACGCTGATAGATGATGATTTGGGACTAAAAGTAGCTCCTAGTGACATCATTCTAAGAAAAATCGTACAATTTCTCGAATTCTACAATTTTATTTTTTATTTTCCCTCATTAAGATAAAAGTGATTCACGAAGCATCTTAGGCCTTAAGAGAGCTCCTAACATGAGGAAATGTTAACAGTAGTGAGGAGGACATTTAGTGAGCTTAAGCGTGTCTTAAGTAGGCAAGACGGCGGAAAGTCCAAGAGAAAGGACAGATATTCTCCAAACAATGAATAACAGTGAATTAATAAATCGCTACGTGCTTGATCGCACTGGGATCCACCCCCTTAATAGTCAACTTAATGAGCACATAAACTTCTATAACAGTCATACAATTATTAATATAGAGATAATATTAACCTCATCATTACCCTACGGGGAAATTAAATACTTTCACAGTCCACCTCTAGTAAGATAATATTAGGAAGAATAATAATAATAGAAACAATAATAAATTTCCATGAATAAAAGGGGAACAAAATTATAAACAATATAGTACAGTGTTCGCAGAGTCACTTTTTGGCGTAGCATTAAACACGACACGTATAATGCTCAACTCAGCTCCGTGGTGTTTCTCCCATTGTTTAAGGAGCACACACACCTTTTATTTTACACAGGTGCATTAAATTAGACATGTCACGTGACTTAGAATAAACCAATGGGAAAACAAAACATCAAATGAGAGCACTAAAATACAAAAACATTCATAATGTCAACACCTCCACTTGCTCACATTTGGGTGACTCCCTCAGACTTTTAATGTTTCAACTCCAAATACATTTTTGATACACCAAACAAACATTTCATACTTCCTTAACTTAATCTGTGTTGCTGGTTTGGTTAGTACATCTGCAACCATATCATTAGTTGGACAGAACTCCAGAATAACTTTTCCTTCATTTACAACTGATCTGATAAAGTGATATTTAATATCAATTTGCTTACACCTTTGTCTGTATACAGGACTTGGCTAAGGATATGGTACCTTGATTATCCTCATAGATATTTGCTAAATAATCCAGACCATCCATTGTCATAATGGTGGGTTTAAGACTCTGATAACACTCAATCACGAGAAGCAGAGTATGTTTTAAAACGGTTTATTCTTAAAGCCAGGGTAGTGGATGAACAGCAACCAGGAATGGGTCAGTGGATCGGACTGGAATTAATCTAGGTGTGTGGGAGAAGGAGACAAACTTAGATGGATTCAAAATTGGAATATTGGATCTTGCAGTATAGGCATTTCTCGGCAGACTTATTGAGTTGGTGGTTTGAACTAGACGGTGGAGAATAAGTCCTTCTCCACAGGGTCTGTGGTTGGCAGGCTGTGAGCGGGTTAGTTCCAGTAATCTCCAGTTGGTGTTGTCCCTTTTTCTGCAGCAAAGCTCCGCTGTGACTTGAGGGGGATGTTGGAGTGAGGACAGGCAGGTGAAAACTCCTCTGAGTTAGGCTTGGAGAGGCTGGGCTTGGAGTTGGAGAATAGAGCAGGGACCATAAGTCGAAGGCGTTGCGACTTAGAGCTTTCACACTCCTTCAGAAACGACTCAAGACTACTGGTGCAGAAAAATCCATGAAACACCTGACAAGGCAGGATCTGTAGATCAAGAAAGACAAATGAAACGATTAATTTTCAAGGATAGCAAAACTGCATAGAAGCAGGGGTCGAGCTGTTTACCACTGAGTGAACAACAACGAGCTGATGCCTTACTCTGGCTCTCCGCTCCCCAAAGAAGCCCAGCTGATTGCTGACAGATGAGGAACACCTGTGCAGAAGCACCTGCTCGTCACACCCTAAATGGAGAAGCAGAAAAAATCGCACAGCACACACATAACCTGCACACAGTCACCGTGGATTCTGACATCCATGTTGAATAACAGTTGTCTCACGTATAAGCACTCCTGTATAGTAGAAGCTAGTGCCATGTACTCTGCCTCACACGTGGACAGTGCTACAGTAGGCTGTCTTTTGGTCTTCCATGAGACTAATGGACCGTCCTTATTTAGACTCATGCAGTAACCTGTAGTACTTTGTCGATCTATTACATTAGCTGCCCAATTGGCATCACTGTATGC
Source organism: Girardinichthys multiradiatus (assembly GCF_021462225.1). Lineage (NCBI taxonomy): Eukaryota > Metazoa > Chordata > Actinopteri > Cyprinodontiformes > Goodeidae > Girardinichthys > Girardinichthys multiradiatus. Next base: position 40,891,991 of record NC_061798.1, on the reverse strand, counting down.
ATATATATAAGGTTTTCACTGGCACCCTTTTTAAAACATTAGTGCTTTATTTTGCCTGCCTTTTAGATATCTAAAAACATGTTTGACAGTATCCCACTGCTCTATGGTAGGGTTTGCAAAATACTGTACCAGTTAACTTACTACATAGCTTAAATCTGGTCTTGTACATGTTGACAAATAGATTAAGCTCCCTACTGCCTCCCTGTACTTTCTGACATTACTAATTACTTCAGCACTATCAGCACAGTTGAGTTCCCGCTCACAGGGTGTCATCCTTGGCTTACAGTTTTGCATGTCAAACGTCTTCAGTATCTTTCCCACATACAGTACATACCAAAAGTTTGGACACAAGAGGTAGTCACCTGAAATGGTTTTCACTTCACAGGTGTGCCCTGTCAAGTTTAATAAGTGGGATTTCAAGCCTTATAAATGGGGTTGGGACCATCAGTTGTGTTGTGCAGGAGGTGGATACAGTACACAGCTGATAGTCCTACTGAATAGACTGTTAGAATTTGTATTATGGCAAGAAAAAAGCAGCTAAGTAAAGAAAAACGAGTGGCCATCATTAAATGAAGGTCAGTCAGTTCGAACAATTGGGAAAACTTTGAAAGTGTCCCCAAGTGCAGTCGCAAAAACCATCAAGCGCTACAAAGAAACTGGCTCACATGAGGACCACCCCAGGAAAGGAAGACCAAGAGTCACCTCTGCTGCGGACGATAAGTTCATCCGAGTCACCAGCCTCAGAAATCGCAGGTTAACAGCAGCTCAGATTAGAGAACAGGTCAATGCCACACAGAGTTCTAGCAGCAGACACATCTCTAGAACAACTGTTAAGAGGAGACTGTGTGAATCAGGTCTTCATGGTAAAATAGCTGCTAGGAAACCACTGCTGAGGACAGGCAACAAGCAGAAGAGACTTGTTTGGGCTAAAGAACACAAGGAATGGACATTAGACCAGTGGAAATCTGTGCTTTGGTCTGATGAGTCCAAGTTTGAGATCTTTGGTTCCAACCACCGTGTCTTTGTGCGGCGCAGAAGAGGTAAACGGATGGACTCTACATGCCTGGTTCCCACCGTGAAGCATGGAGGAGGAGGTGTGATGGTGTGGGGGTGCTTTGCTGGTGACACTGTTGGGGATTTATTCAAAATTGAAGGCATACTGAACCAGCATGGCTACCACAGCATCTTGCAGCAGCATGCTATTCCATCCGGTTTGCGTTTAGTTGGACCATCATTTATTTTTCAACAGGACAATGACCCCAAACACACCTCCAGGCTGTGTAAGGGCTATTTGACCAAGAAGGAGAGTGATGGGGTGCTGCGCCAGATGAACTGGCCTCCACAGTCACCGGACCTGAACCCAATCGAGATGGTTTGGGGTGAACTGGACCGCAGAGTGAAGGCAAAAGGGCCAACAAGTGCTAACCATCTCTGGGAACTCCTTCAAGACTGTTGGAAAACCATTTCAGGTGACTACCTCTTGAAGCTCATCAACAGAATACCAAGAATGCGTGGAGCAGTAATCAAAGCAAAAGGTGGCTACTTTAAAGAACCTAGAATATAAGACATATTTTCAGTTGTTTCACACTTTTTTGTTCAGTATATAATTCCACATGTGTTAATTCATAGTTTTGATGCCTTCAGTGTGAAGCTACAATATTCATAGTCATGAAAATAAAGAAAACTCTTTGAATGAGAAGGTGTGTCCAAACTTTTGGTCTGTACTGTATATATATATATATATATATATATGTGTGTATATATAAATATATATATATATATATATATGTGTGTGTATATATATATATATATATATATGTATGTATATATATATATATACATATATATATCTACAAACTGTAGACAGGAGGCACTATATACATAGTAGGATTATGTAAATGAGGTCAATAAGTATTTGCTGTATTGTACAAGATGATGTCAGCAGCCTAAGCCTAAATGGTCATCTACGACGCTCCCTGTGTGTGGAGACATTCTCTCGTGTTCTGCTATCTCCGCTCTAGCTTCTGATTGCAGCAGGAACCTGAGCTGCTTACATCCCAGGCTGGTGATGAAAGCAGAGTGAACGACGCATTGATCTGCTGGGAATGCCTGTTTGTTCTCATTGTGATCCCAGGACCAAATCTACCTTTCAACACTCCTCTCTTCAGGCTCTGCTGCTCTGTTCCGTTTGTTTTTCTCCACGTTTTTTCTCATTTGTTTTGGTAATTTTACCAAACTAAACCTAATTATACCAGAAGTCAATCACAGAAAAATGCTGAATTTTAATATTAATATTAAATTAATTATTTTGAAATAGATACAATATGAAAATGACCAGTATGGTGAGTAAACATATTAATAAGCAAATCAAAATAATGATGATCATGTAAATAAGTTACGTTCAAACATTTTGATGCTGTATGATATTTAATTTAGATTTGAGTTTTATCATCATGATTTACACATTTCTGAATTGGTTAATTTCTCTCTATTGATTACTAGGAGCACATTTGTTTTTGTTTGTTTTTTTGTTTGTTTTTTTGTAACAACCAATCACAGCTTTTAACCCTTTATGACAGCGTCACAGCTGACAACAGTGTCAACCACACCTCCTCACTTAGATAGGAATTTATGTCGTCTCCTCGCTCAGAGTCACTCTCAGCAGAAACTGAATCACTCTTAAGCTAGGAGTCCTTGCCAGTAATTTTTAGGCTAAGATAGGAGCTCTCTGAGAGGACTCTAAGAATCTTTGTGAATACGGGCCTATTTTTATTATGCTCTGGTGCATAAAACCTCAATCGAGAGAGGATGTACTTAGTATGATGATGTTAAACAAATGTCATCCATTCCATTGCTATTATGCAGTAATGTTATACTGACACCCTGAAGTGGGTCATTTTTTATTCACTGGAACAGAATGAGAATTCAAATCCTTGGAAGTTGGGAAAAATAAGACTGGAAGCTGCTGATAAATTGTTCTCAAATCAGAGCTAAATTAGATGAGGTTAATTAAATTGTTAGTTATGCTGCGTCTATGACAGTGTGTGTCTCTGTGTGTTTGTGTGTCTGTGTGTGCTCATGCAGGGAGGAAACTGTACCATAGAGGGTAAGGATGATGGGGAAGACTTCAGGCGTTTGCTGAGTGCCATGGATATTCTGTGCTTCACCCCAGAGGAGCAAAATGGAATCTACAGACTTCTGTCTTCTGTGCTTCATCTGGGGAATGTCTACTTCCAGCCACATCAGGTCTCTTTCTCAATCTTGCCAAGAAATAGATAGGGCCTTGCAAAAGAATGCATACCCCTTCAAGTTTTTAACAATTTTGCCACATTACAACCAAAGGCTCCAATGTTTTTATTGGAATTTTATCTGATAGAACAACACAAAGTAGTGCATAATTGTAAAGTGGAAGGAAAACGATACGTTTTCGCAATTATTTCGCAAATAAAGATGAAAAATGTTTGGTTTGCATTTGAATTCAGCCCCCTGATTTGTAGAACCACCTTTAGCTGTAACTACAGATGCAGTTCTTGTGTGTATGTCTCTAAGAGCTTTCTATGTCTACAGTCAGATATTGTTTCCTAAGTATTTTTTCAATAGCTCGGTCTCAGTCAGATTGGATGGCAAGCATCTATGAACGCAAACTTTCAAGACTTGTTTTTGACTTGTCATTTTTCAATGAGATTTAGGTCTAGACTTTGTCTGGTCATTCTAGCACACAGATTTGATTTGGTCTAAACCATTACATTGTAGTTCAGGCTGTATGTTTAGGGTTGTTGTCCTTTTGGATGGTGATCTTCCATCCCATTCTTCGGTTTTTTGCAACCTCTAACAGGTTTTGCCTCAGGATTGGCCTTTATGTAGCTCCATCCATCTTCCCATCAATGCTAACCAGCTTTACTGCCCTAGTAAATGCAAAGTATCCCCACAGCTTGATGCTGCCACAATGTTTAATGGTGGGCGTGCTGTGTTCAGAGTGTTAGCTTTATGCCCCACATAGGATTTTGCATGTAGAATTTCAGTTCTAAAGTCTTCTAAACCGAGCACCTTCTTTCACATATTTGCAGTGTCCCTTTCTTTCCTCTGCTCCTTTTCCATAGAGGCCCAACTTGTAAAGTGCATTAGTAATCCAGTAATGTCAACAAATTCGTGGCAGTTCTTGCATGAATAGCACCCCCAGGGTGCTTCTGCTTTTGCCGGACATGCTAACCGTTCAAAATGCAGGAAATTATCTAAATCCCAAGGCAGAAATAAAGGCAGTACAGTCTGCTGACGTTAAAAATGGTGTTAGTTGAAGTTCCATTGTAAATTTGTTCTGGATTCAGATTTGCTTGTCCAAGTTCTTCTTCTTTGTTCAACTCACTGCTGACACTAAGGCAAACACAATATCCCAGAGAAAGAGACAATCATTCCATGCATACATGTTTTATACAATGGATGACTGAAACAAAATTACAATGACTGGTTATTAAATTGTTTGGGGGGAGTTTGTGGTTTAGACCTTAGAGATGAAGGGTCTGCTATGTATAAACCTTTATCCCTGCTGCTGCTCAGATTATTTTGTTATTTATACAGATTGTTGAAGTCTGAGGCTCAGAGCCTGCATTGAAGCAAGCGCCTGTCAGTCTTTGTCAAAGTGCTGCCTCAAACAATGCAGCTGACTGCTGCTTTTGCCTGTAAATAAGTATTCACCCCTCATTTCAAGTATTCACACCCCTCCTTTAAATGGCAATTCTTTAGAAAAGTGCCGCACAATGCCCATGAAAAAGTTGCCTTATTCTCAGCATCAAAGAAGGGAAACCAACTCAACAACTCATTGACTGCACATACATGAAAGCAATGGAAAAAAGCTTTTTTAAATTCTTTTCTCTGGTGTTTTTGTGTCTCCCCACCCCTCCCTTTTTTAATGCCACCCTGGGCAACTGCCCATAAGACCCACATCAAAAAAGCCACTGCAACAGATTCTCCTGAGCTGTTGCTCTTTGTAGTTCATTTGTTGTTGTATCCCAGTGATTTGCATTGAAATGTTTGATTGTAATGTGACACAGCCTGAAAACGTTTCAGGAGTATGAATACCTTTGCAAGGTAATGTGATATTTACGCTTCATAGGTCCACTCAGGTTGAAAGACATGGGTAATGATGAACGTATGCCTGCATGTGTGTGTGTCCCTGCAGGTTGAAGGCCAGGAGGCTGCGTTGGTGGTGAGTGCACAGGAGATCAGAGTGGTAGCTGAGCTGCTTCAGGTCTCACCGGAGAGTCTGCAGAAAGCTGTAACTTATAAAATGACTGTAAGCACACTTTCAACCTTACCCTCAACCATCGGTTAATATAATGTTTCCAGATTATTATGATATGAGCCTACAGGTGTTGCTAGTTCCTTCCTCTCTGTCCCTCAGGATACAGTGAGGGAAAAAATCTATACTCCATTGACAGTGGATAGCGCTTTAGATGCCAGGTGAGTGCCTGAAGTAAAGTCTCGGTGAAGGATCTGATAGATTACACCTTTTTCCTTTTGGAGGAACTTGCAACTGAACCATGGTTGACAGTGTTTTTTGAGACTTTTTAATGTCTTCTTTTTCAACCCTTAAAAAACATACCAGGAGACTTCATACAGAGTGGGAGTGAATAGTCTTTGATATTCTCTTCCAATCTTTGGTTGAGGCATGTGAGGACAAAGGATGTGGGGCTGGGGGGAGATTTTTCAGATGTCTTCTGTTACCATAGGAACCCGGTTTTCTGTTTCCATAGAAACCTTATTGTGTGTTTCTTACAGAGATGCCGTTGCCAAGATCCTCTACTCGCTGCTTTTTAGTTGGCTGACAGAGCGCATCAATGGACGGGTCTACCCTCGCAACGAAGCCCTCTCCATCTCCATACTGGACATATTCGGATTTGAGGTCATGCTATAAAGCAATCTCTTCTGCAGATGTTGCTGTGGTGATGGTTTAAAGCTAGTCCCTATTAACTTTTCCAGACATATCTCAATGTCTTCTTTCTTTGCCCTTCAGGAGCTACAGGTGAACAGTTTTGAGCAGCTGTGCATCAACTTCGCAAATGAAACTTTGCAGTTCTACTTTAACAGAGTTGTCTTCCAGGAGGAGCAGGTCAGGGAAATCACAAATTAGACTGGCATACATGAAAAATGGAAAAGACACAATTATTTGTACAGCACTGAACAAAATTCCTCAGACACTGTTCCTATCTGTCTATGCAAAGGTAGTCTTACTTTTTGAAGGTCAATTGATGTTTTTCTTTGGACCTTGCCTGCTTTTTTATTTATTTTCGGTTCTTTACTTGATTATTTCCACAGGAATGGTTTTTGTTTGTTAATCCAATAAACTCTGCTGAATTCTTCAAGGCCTGACGGCTACTTTGCCCTAACAACCCAATTTGTTTCTATGTCGTTAATAGCAATTGGTTGACAGAAAATCAGCACAATTAATTAAACACAGTTGATTCTGAAAGAGCTATTAGTTGAATGCTTGGTATCCTATGTCAGGTCTTTGTTGGATGCTTTTCTAATTACTAAAGACACATTTCACGTTGTTTATCTGGTGTAGGTAGTTTTGTTTAGCGTAACATTTTTTCTTTTGGCTTCCACATGCCCACTTTCCCTACTGTTTTAAACAGAAACTGTCATGGGTCTGTTACCCAAATGCATTTATGCATAAAATAAGGTTGAGTCAAGGTTTATTGTACAAATGTATAAAGTCTCTGAGAAGTCAGCATTTTAAATCCAGAGACAGAGACTCAAGTCTCAGGCTTCTACTTGAATTGCCCTTAAGTCATAAAAACAAAAATCCTAGACTTGACTTAGAATGGAGGTGTGGGACTCAAGCCTCCTTAACAATCTTTATTTTAAAACAAGGACTTGCCCCACAAAGGCTAGAGATTTGTCTTGAGGAAGAAGACTTGACTTGGATCTGCTCCTCATAGACTTGATACTTGACTTGGACTTGACCCTCAATGAATTCACTTTAATTTAATTCAAAATACTTTATCTCAAAGGGAAATTAAATGTTGTCGTAGCTCATTATGAAGGTTTCTTCAAAGAGCCGTTGTAGATGCTGATGGCTGTGGGCAGGAAGGATCTCCTGTAGCGCTCCGTCTTACAGCAGATAAGAAGAAGCCTCTGACTGAAGACACTGTTGCTGTAGGACAGTCTCATGAAGAGGATGCCCATGGTTCTCCATAATGTTCTTCATTTTATGAAGAATCCTTCTTTGTATAATGATCTCCAGAGGTTCCAAAGGAGTATCCAGAACAGAACCAGCCTTCTTTATCAGCTTTTGAGCTTTTTCAAGTTCCTTGCTCTGATGCTGCTTCCCCAGCAGATGATAACAGAACAGATCACACTCTTCACAACAGACTTATAGAAGATATGCAGCATCTTGCTGAAAACACCAAAGGTCTTAACCTTCCTCAAGAAGTACAGTCTGCTCTGTCCCTTCTTGTAGATGGCTTCACATTTGCATCTCCACTCCAGTCTGTTGTCCAGTTGAACACTGAGGTATTATACTCCTCCACCACCTCCACTTCTTCTCATATGATGGAAATTGTGTTTTACTTATTCATGTTTTCTCTTAAAATCTGCAATAATGTTCTTTGTTTTATTCACATTCGAGATGAGAGGATTGTTTCTAAACCATGCCACAAAGCGGTCCACCAGCTCCCTGTACTCAGCTTCTTGTCCATCTCTGATCCACCCCACGAATGCATGTAGAATCATCCGTATTTCTGCAGATGACAGGAGTCTGCCTTGTACTGGAAGTCTGAGGTGTGCAGAGTGAAAAGGAATGGTGAGAGTACAGTCCCCTGTGGTGCTCCTGTGCTGCTGACTACCTGGTTAGACACATAACCTTCAGTCTCACAAACTGTGGTCTGTTTGTCAGGTAGTCTTTGATCCAGCAGATTGTTGAGGCCTCCACCTGAGTCTTCTGGAGTTTCTAACAAAGCAATTAGGTTGAATTGTGTTAAATGCACTGGAGAAATCAAAGAACATGATCCTCACACTGCTGCTTGCTTTATCCAGATGACAGTTTGCTTACTCGGGCCAACAGGAGGCTCTGCAGGACCTTCATAATGTGGGATGTCAGGGCAACAGGTCTATAGTCATTGAGGACTGATTGTGAGTTTTCTTTGGTAGTGGAACAAGACAGGAGGTCTTCCACAGCACTGGAACCTTCATCTGGGCCAGGCTAAGGTTGAAGAGGTGCTGCAAAATCCCACAGAGCCGCTCTGCACAGGCCTTCTGTTTCTAGGGCTGACACGATCTGGACCTGCAGCCTTATCCTGGTTCAGTCTTTCCATTTGTCTATTCACCTGACTTCTTGAGACATACAGGTTGTAGCAACAAAAGTCACTAGGAGAATAGCAATGAGGAAATCTGTATTACTCTAGCGAAGTAGCACTGATGAGGAGTTCCGCTGGTCCTTCAAAGCTAAGGCTATGATGAAATTATCGAGACTTTTGCAGCACACCAGGAGCAGCCCTGGCCTTGAGGAAAATCAGCAGCAAGATGTTGGTCATGGTCATATCAAAAGGCCAGACTGAAAATCAGAGAAAGTACAAATAAAGATTTTCACAGATCTTCAGAAAGTGTAGAGAGCAGATGATAAAAAAACTGCGAGAACATTTAACTCATAGAAAAAATACCATGATTAAAATAATAATTATAATAATGTATTTGCCAACTTTATGTACACTACCAGCTATACTTTAATGAAAAAATACCTACCCATATCTAGACAAAAAGTGTAGGCAGATATCTGCAGCATCATGGCAGCTATATCAATAATCTCACAGTTGCACATGCAAATGTAAATGTAAATCTCTCTACATATGATGCATGGCACATTCCAGCATGTACTCCACGCTTATGTGTGTGGTATTTGTGTGTTGTTTTGAAATTTACCTCACTGAATCACAACTGATATTGGCCCTCCTTTGACTGGACAGAGTTTTTGAAGCATGATAACACGATTATATCTGTCTGCTGGTGGAGGATTATTCAGGCAGAGCAGAGCTTTATACATGTGGTCACATATAACACGCGTATGACAAGGCAATCTGAATTCTGAAGTAAACAAGGATAAAAAAATCCAAAGCTGCAGACTTCTGCAAATCTTTGGTTAGCTGTGAATCAAAAATATGAGTTTTTGTTTGAGACTAATTGGTGTTTTGTGCATTGAAAGACAGAACATGGTGTCATTGTGCCACAAGAGATATTGATCAAGACTACTGTTAAGGGCAGATATCATCATTTTTGCTATTTCTTTCTATTTAGCTGTGCGAGCAGGCTTGTAGCTTGCAATAGGTCTATTAATTTCCATCCCTGAAATTAAAAACCATTACAAAGAACGTAAGAAAGGAGGAAATAGACAGCTGAGAATGCAACTAAAGGTTGCAAATCAATTATGTTGTTATAGTTGGAAAATGGAGATTGGGCTTAAGTGCAAAACACAATGTCCACCCAAGACAAAAGTAGTGACAGCACCCTACGGAGGGATTATAAAACTCCCTGAGGTGAGCATAGTTTGCCTATAATTTCACAGTTGCTGATGATCACTGTAATTCAAAACACTAAAATTTTGACAACATTCAGGTTAGATGCTAAAATTTCTGCTGTTATTCTGACCAGCATTTTTGCTCCAATGCTCATGGGAGTTAACCCACCCATTTCTTCAGTAACTCTGTCACTGAAGCTACTATATTGATCAGACTCCAGCTACAGTCTAAGCTGAAACTAATTGTTTGGGAAAACATGCAGGAGGATGGCTTGGAGAGAAGGGTTTTTGATTTTAATGCAATGCGTGAATACCATATGGACCCATAAAACATAAAACAAACTTGTAAACAAAAGCATTTTCTTACCTGATAAACTTTATGCTCACAAACAACAGGTGTTTCACTTAAGGGGTCTGGCTGTTGAGTCCCTATCGGACCTAGCTTCAGCATGAACTGCACTTCTCTCAGATTTGAGTTGTTTCTTTCCCTAAATCCTAAATTCTTTCATAATTAGGGGCAACAAATGTTTTCAACAGAAATACAGTTTTTGGCTGGTGAGAAGAAGGATGCCCACTTCACCTGTTTACTTCCACTGAGCTTCCTGTATAGATTATCTTGGTAGCAAGTGCTCGCTACATCTTTTATCTGTGTAGCCAATAAGTAGCCACTGGGTCCGTTCAGCACACACTACGCTGAACTATGTAACTCTAACAGTCTCTTGGAGCCATAAAAGAGCGTTTTGAAAACGATTTATGTGTTTTCAAAAACAATGGACAATCTGATTGTAATTTGTTTAGGTTTCATACTTTAAATTTTTAGGTTCCCTGGCTCTAGAACACAGTTGACCTTCAAGGCATCCCCATTGTTTTTGCTGTAGAGATCATAAAAGCATCTGATAAGTTCATTGGTTTTGTTGACCTTGTTAACTTTGTTGTTTTATACTGAATTAAATTCTGTAGGAGGAATACATGCGGGAGCAGATCCAGTGGCAGCAGCAGCCCTTCAGCAACAACCAGGCATGTCTTGACCTTATTGCTGCAAAGCCTTATGGGATCCTGCGCATATTGGATGACCAGTGCGGTTTTCCCCAGGTACAAAACCATTTCCAACATTAGAACATGGATGAGAGTAAACTGAATAAACACATGAAGCTTTAAAAAAAAAAAAAGGCCTTCATAAATCATCAGCTCGTTGAAAGACTTTTGTGAAATTGAAAGCAATCCAATTAACCGAGGTGGGTGCCTGTAGAGATCTTGTGTCCTTGGAGTAAAGCAAGATTTAAAAAAACTAAACTATCAACAGCTTATTGTAATTGTTCATGCCTCATTTTTTAGAAGAAATTAGGTTTTAAAAAAGCTTTACCTATTGGATATTTCAGGATTCAGGGAATTGTATCATAGCCAGCTCAGATCAATATAAAAGTATTAAACATGCTGACTTAATTATCTACCTGTAGCTATCATCACTCCAAGGGCTCCTAATATAAGAAGCTAACTGAGCTTATATTGAGAGAAATGTATTACAGAGTCTCCAGAGCTCAGTGTGAATTAAGAGCATCGTTACATCAGGGACAGACTGAATCAATTTGCCAAATATGTGTGTCTGCTGTAGACGCTTGGTTTCCATGGCACATCAACCATTAATCGTCCACAATTGTCGCTAGGCAACAGACCACACCTTCCTTCAGAAGTGCCACTATCACCATGGAAACGACCTGCTGTATGCCAAGCCCAAGATGCCACTGCCAGAGTTCACCCTGAAACACTACGCAGGGAAGGTCACCTACCAGGTACATTTCTGTCTATATTTTATCTATATCTATATGACTTTGTGTCTGAGCTCCAACAATGTACTTTGCAGGTTCACAAATTCTTGGATAAAAACTTCGACCTGGTTCGACAGGATGTTTTAGACCTCTTCATTCAAAGCAGGAACAGAGTAAGAACACACCAGCCCTATCTTTATGTTATGACTGACTAACCCAGATTGTGTTATTTATAAACAGTGTTCCTCATCACTAAATTATTTTACAAAAAATGACATTTAGCTTTCAATTAAAAGACATGTTGGGTAGCATTTTGAATGATGTAGTGGATAAAATATATAAAATATTTATCTCCTTATTTATCTGTAAAGAATTGGGAATACAGTTTTATCCCTTGAACATTTTTACATTTTGTCACATTATAACCACAAATGTCAAAATACTGAATTGGTTTTTATGTGATAGCCCAACACAAAGTTGGAAGTATTTGTAAGTTGCATGTATTTGCAACTGGAAAAACAATTATGGGGTTTTCAAAAATGTGGAAATCAAAAAACCTCAAAACTTCGGCATTTATTATAGTATAGCCTTTGTTAAACTGATACCCCTAAATTAAGTACAGCCAATGGCCTTTAGAGGTCACCTAAGTAAACAGTTTGTGTAATTTATTCTCAGAATAAATCCAACTGTTTATTGAAGGCCTCAGGGATTTGTTAGTGAACATTAGTGAACAAGGAGCACCACAGAGACCAAGGAACACAGCAGGTTGGTTAGAGAGAAAGTTGTGGAGAAGTTTAAAGGATCTTTAGATCATAAAACAAAATTACATATTCGAAAAAGGAAAGAGTATGGGAAAATTGCAAACCTACCAAGACATGGCAATCCACCTAAACAAAAAAGGCCGGGCAAGGACAGCGTTAATCAGCAAGCTGCCAACAGGTCTGTGGAAACTTTGGAGGAGCTGCAGAGATCCACAGTTCAGGTGAAAGAATTTGTTGACAGGACAACTATCAGTCATGCACTTCTCAAATCTGGCTTTATGGAAGAATGGGCTGAAGAAAGCCATTATATCTATCCATTGTCTTTACCTGCTTATCTTTGCAGGGTCGTGGAGGGGCTGGTGGGTACACGCTGGACAGGTTGACAGTCCATCACAGGGCAGCACAAAGAAACGCAGGAGATTCAACTATGCTTGCACACACTCACATCTAAGGGCACCTAAAATAACCCATGCATGCACTAGGAGAATATGCAAACTCCTTGCAGAAAGACTGCTGGGTAGAGTTGATGAAAAAATGCACTGAGCTAAATTCAGGGTAATCCTGTTAGAGATTGCAAAGACTTGAGACTGGAGTGGAGATTCATTCCCAGAGGCGCTTCAACCTACAACATTCAGCCAGAGCTATACTGGTTTAGATCAGAGCATATTCATTTGTTAGAATGGACCAGTCAATGTCTAGACCTAAATCCAATTGAGAATTTTAAAATTGATGATCACAGATTTTCTCCATCCAAACTGACTGAGCTTGTTAAAAATTTTACTCTGGAGATGTGCTTGCATCTCGCAGCCCAAATTACAATGAAAAGTGATTTTTCATAGTATTAACTCAGGGGCAACCAAATTCAAGTGCATATGACGGTTTTCAGATTTTATTCATTAAAAGTTTAAGATTTCCCCTTCTGCATTGGTTTATCACAATATACATTAAGGTTTGTGATTATAATGTGACAAAATGTCGAAGTATGAAGACTTTTTAAGTTGTGGTGAGTGTGTTGTACTCAGTCGGTTGCAATGTCAGCTGTGATATGTAAAAACAGGATGCAGATGTAATTACAATATTCTCCATGCAAAAAATCTCAGCTCCCTATTCTGATGGTAAGCTGTTAACGTTTAATGTTTAGGTGTCCTACACCGATATCATCCACCTGTTACCTGACAAGATGTGCTGAGCTAAGCCCTGTCTTTTAGGCTAACTGTGTTCTGTTTGTTCTGTGTGTATGTTCAGATGGTATCAAGCCTATTCTTGAAGCATTCAGAGTCTTTGTCACAGCAGCGCTCCAATTTGCGTCGCAACAGCACGGCACGACGTCATCAGGCCAACACGGTCAGCGCAAAGTTCCAGAGCAGCTTGCAGGAGCTGCTCTGGAAGATGGAGAGGTTTGTATTTAAAGCAAAGTTGACAAGAGTCATTGGTGAAATAAAACCCACGATAAATTATGCTTTCACTGAACAGCATCAACTGTTATGAGACACTGCAAGATATCATGTTCAGAAATTTGTTCAGAAATACAGAGAGTAGGAGAAGATTGATAGTGATTATCATCCATCTATAACAGGTGTAACCCTTATTTTGTGCGATGCATCAAGCCAAACCATCAAAAGGTATATTTTCAAGTTGGATGATGTGTTCCAGTTTGCAGTGTTTCTTTTTTTAAATATTTGGTTTGCTTATTTTGGCATTTGTTTGCACTTATAATGATATTTAATACACAGTTTGATTGTGTGTGCAGAAGCCTGAAATGTTTGACATGGATCTGGTCAACACTCAGCTGCTTTATAGTGGTATTATGGAGACCATCCGTATAAGGAAGCAGGGTTATCCAGTGAGACTGCCCTTTCACAGCTTCCTATCAAGGTTGGTTGTTGACAAAATCTCTACAGTGACGATATTTAAAGTAAATTTAAGTCAAGTCAGTTATATTTATATATTTCAGAGGTTTGAATTGGGCATGGGGTCTATGCACTAGCTACAGCGCCATTCAAACACCGAATTCCTAGTTGACCCTTTTTACATTTTGTCACATTGAAACCACAATCTTAGTGATATTTGGTTGGGATTTTATGTGATAGGACAACTGAAAGTAAAACACTAAAATATCTCAACAAAATACATCAAGGTTTTGGGTTATAGCGCACCAAAAGGTTGAAACGTTCTAGTGGTTTTAACTCTTTTAAAAGACATTGTACCTTGGTGAGACCGCAATTATTGGTTTAATTTCATTAGTCAAAAAATGCCTGTGTAACTGCATGAAGTAGGCTAACAGATCTCAAAAAGCAACATATCTTGCCCCAAAATAAGGAAGTTCAAGAACAGATGAGAAAGATGAGCAGTTTAGCACTAACAAAGCTAATTTTAGTTAGTGGAATATGGGTTAGTGAAGCTAACATTTGGTTAGCAGTGTCCACCACTGGAGTTCGTGATTCAGCAATAAGAAAATGAACAGGCAAAAATAGCATTCATGGGAAAGTCCCAATACCACTGCTGACAAAAAAAAAGTCACAGCAAAATCCTTCCAAAATTTCCCCAAAACATCCTAAGACTTTTAGGAAAATATTTTGCGGACTGACAAGACACAGTTGAACTTTTTGGAAGGTCTGCAATGTGTTGCATTGCTGCTTCAGGACCCTAACATCTTAACATAATTGATGGAACCATGATTTCTGTTTTCCGCCAGAAAAGCAGATCGTTAGACGACTTGGGGTTATGTGGTCACATTGAAATGTAGAAGTAGGAGGCTAGAATTAACAACTTTCTCATTGTAAGATAACATCTCTTTCCATTAAGTCACAGTCTTCCCCAAATTAAAGTAATTCTCCATAGCAAAGTGGGCCAGAATTTCTCCACAGGGATTTAAAAGACTCCACAAACCATTAAACATGTTTTGTATAGCTTTTTACCCTTGAAATATGAAATAATCATTTAAAAACTGCATTTTGTATTTCCATAGATTATCTCTTTAAATTTGTTTGGTTATCTGCAAAAAACAAAAACAGAAGAAACTAGTGAGAAGACATGCTTTTTCACAACGCTGTAACAAAGATTTTTAACTCTAATGGAGCTATTTAATGTCTTTGTCATCCTCCCTTTTCACCTACCTTTCCTGAAAGATTATGTTCCTGTTGCCCTCACCACCATTGTAATTATTGCCTTACTCTGGAGATAATACATTTCACGCAAACTGATCTCTTCACGTTGAAAGAGCCATCTGGCATTTGTCAGCTCCCTCAGTAGGAAAGCAGATGAGACCAATTGATCTCCCAGCACCTCTCAGTGTTTGCTGCCAAAGTGTTCTGACTTATAGTAAGTAGCATTCACAAGAGATGGCACTCACTCAGAAACTAGTAAAACCAAGCAAATTCTAAGCAGCCAAACACCGAATACACAGAACACCATTTAGCTTCAAACAAGAGCCTTCTGATTAGAGGCACAGGCTGCAGCTTTGGGTTTCCTGGTTCTTGTTTAGTTAAGAATTCAGATTTCCTTGTTATTCGTGACCACAGGTATAAACCTCTGCTATGCCTCAAGGATCCTCTGCCAGCAGATGGAGAAAATTGTGTTATCATGCTTCACAAACTCTGTCCAGTCAAGCAAGGCTCATATCAGGTGGGGGTCAGTAAGGTGAGCTTTAACGGTAACACACACACACTTACACACACACATAAAATACAAGCTGGGATGTGTCATGCATCACATGCAGATAGCAATGAATTTATATTTGCATGTGTGTCTGTTAGATTTTCCTGAAAGAAGAGCTGTATCAGCTGTTGGAAGGGAAGCATGACCGTGTGTTGGACATAGCTGCCATGACACTGCAGCGATACACCCGCACGTGTTTTGTCCGGCAGAACTTTCTCAAATTCAGGCGAGGTATAACTCGCTTTGAAGCCCGCTGCAGAGGCTACCTGGCCAGGTAATTAGTACGTCTGATTACAACTGATAGTGTACATTCCTGAAACATTATTTGAACCAAAAAATTCAGTCAGTTTCATTGGGATTTTACATGACAAACCAACACAAAGTAGGTCATTATGGTAAATGGAAGGAAAATGTTTTTTAAAAGTGTTGACATATCTAAAAAATGTGAGCTTTGAAAACATTCTTTTGCAAATTACCTCAAAAATCAATCAATCAATTTTCAAGTCATGTCACAGATTCTCAATTGAATTTAGGTCTTGACTTTGACCGGGCCTTTTCAACACGCGAATAAGTTTGATCTAACCATTCTTTTCTAGCTCTAGCTGCATGTTTAAGGTGATTACCCTGCTGGAAGGTGAACACCCTCCCAATTCTCGTCTTGAGCAGTCTCTATCAGGGTTTCCTCCAAAACTGTTCTGTATTTAGCCCCATCTACCTTCCCGTCAACTCTCACCAGCTCCACTGGCTGCGCTGGATGAAAGCATCAGCTCAGCATGATGCTGCCACCTCCATGTTTAGCAGACAGGATGTATTCAGTGTATTGTGCAGAGTTAGTTTTTTCTCCACACATAGTGTTTTACATTTAAAAGCTGAACCTTTGGGTCTAAATGATGGATCAGAGCAAAGGGAGCGAGTATAAATGTGTGCAACAAGGACTCAACTTTACAATTATGCACTAATTTGTGTTGGTCTATAAAATTAAATTACAATAAAACATATTGAGGTTTGTATTTGTAACACAACAACATGAGACAAAGCCATTAGCAAAACATTGTTCATAAAGTTGTGAACAAAAGTTTGGAACAAACCCGTAATTTGTTCATGTTTAATTTCTAAAGAGTCGGGCTTATTTATCGTTTAAGGTGGACTTAATCACTGGTTCTCCAGATTTTCTGAAGATCTATCACAAATTCTGCTTTTTCCCTCCTAATAAAAGCCTAAACAAAACACCCCGAAAACAGTTCAAACAAAAACCCCAAAACAAACACGACTGCCACATTGTAACATTTGACACCAACTGGTTTTGATTGTATCGCCCTGGTTGAGTCTGGAGTTTCACCCAACAGCTCAGAAATGTCGGCTTTAGAGTTTGGTTTCACTGACCTGAGCACTACCAACCTTATCATGGAAAACCTCATTCATTGTCCTTGATGTGAGGAGATAAGTTCAGGTCATGCTCATCCATCAAAAGTGATAGGTTTCCCAGTTGGTGCCGGTCCTGCACCATTTGCATTTTAGTCCAGTGCGTAAGAAGGCAGTAAAACGGCAATAAAGTAAAGGTTAAACTGTTTGATTCTTTGATATTTCAGAAATAGCCATTCACTGTCTAAATTAGGACAAATGACACCTTATGGAAAACGTGCACTGAAACTATAAAAGTGTCATTAACATTCTTCCCTAATCTAAGTAAAGTAACTTACTGATGTAGTGAGGTGCAGAACACGGTAGTATCCCTAAATGGTAATGTTTTTTGTTTTATGATACTAATTAATCCAAATCTTTTTACTTATTTTCATTTTCTGTATATTCATAAATCATCCATCATTGATGGCAACCCTTTTCGCCCAACAGAAAAAAGTTTGCTCTAAGGAGGAAATACCTCATCCGACTTCGTTCTGCCGTGTTGCTAATTGTCAACTGTCAGCGCTACATGAGGGTATGCACACAGATTCTTTCTGGGGAATTTGTCTTAGTGGAAGCAATTAAAAATGAACAAATGTGTGAATTGCGATACTGTTGTCTTTTTGTCAGACAGTGGTTGAGCCTGCAAGGAAGGCAGAGGAGGTGAGCCAAGTTGCAAAATAAAGGTGCCCAGAGGGCAACCAAGAGGGCAACTATTTGCAATAAATATGATTCTGCATTGGTTAACTGTTTCTCTGCATGCAGGATCGGATCAATCGTGAAGTTGTGAATGTGACAACATTGCCTATCCCTGCAGAACTCGCTGGCCTGCTGCAGGCCGTTTCAGGTGTGCACACAAATAATAGAGACCTCAGGTCTCAGAAATAACACTGTAAATATTGCAGAGCCAACCTGCAAACGGGGAGGTTTATTTATGGCGCTGACTGATTTCAAATCAGTGCATAGACATTGCTGTGTGTGCATGTTTGTCTGGCAGGGGGTGAAGAGCTGCATTCTGACTGCTTGGCGGTGGTTCAGGCTCCAAAGGTTCAGGTGGACCCTCAGCTAATCCTGCCCCTCGATATCAATAACTACCTCATGACACACTCCATCCGGACCATGTTCAGGGTAATAATGCAAGTACATGCTGTTATGTCTGCAGTGTTATGCACATTAAAAACAACACAAATGGTTCCAGAGTGTCTTTCTGTGAGTTTTGAGGCAGGCAAGGTAGTTATTTTAAAAAATAATCCTGAACTAAGTGTAGCCCCTTCAGGAAACATTATGTGACCTTCAGTTTGACAAGGAACGGTTTCAAGTTATTAAAACTTTGTTTTTCTGTGGTGCATGCAGAATTAGATTAACCCATCCATCCCATGAACGATATGAACTTTCAGCTTTGATATTTTACTCTCTGACGTTGAAGTTGTACAACACATCAGCTTCCAGCATCACTGAGCCATATTTAGTTTGCTTAGACTAATATACCAAATAGAGCATCTTTTCCCCAAATCTTTACATTTACTCCCTGCCATTAAACCCAGTCTATACCTTTGGTTTTACCTCAGCAGAAACTATGCTGACATAATATGGTTGATCCATGGAGATGGGATCTCTATTTAATTGTTAAAAGCTGTGTGTGTGTGTTTGTTTCTGTTGTAGGAGCCACTATTTGGAATGCTCACTGCTCCACTGGATAATTCCCTGATTCGTCTGGATGAGGAGCTTAAGCAGGGATCTCTGAACGTTTTTACTCTGGTACACGTTTCATTTGCATGTTGCTGGTAAAACTCAAGCATCAACACTCAGCTGTTAATTAGATATAAATTCAGCCAAGCCTGAGAAGCTTCTAAAACGAGTAAAATAAAAATTCAGATGGGATATGAAAATTCTTTCAGACCTGCAATGTTCAGTAAACTGGATCAAAAAAAACTAAACAGTGTGCTGATTTCATGATCACATTCCATGAATTACCTAATGATAATTTTGTTTACATGTGCTGACCAATCCCAAAAACCTGAACGATTAGGCTATTATGTAAGTTATACTGTTTGCTAAGAATATTCATCTGTACTGTTGGCAGATACTCCGGTTCATGGGTGATCCGAACTTAAACGGAGCTCAGGAAAACATGTTTGGAAACTACATCATCCAAAGGGGACTAGCCAACCCCAGCCTTAGAGATGAGATCCTGGCTCAGATCGCTAACCAGGTTTTTAACTGCCTGTTTTTACACCTATATGTCATTTTATTTTATTTTTCTAAGAACTTTGTGATTGTCTTTTAGGTGTGGAGAAATCCTAACATGCTAAACTCAGAGCGGGGCTGGCTTCTTCTCTCCTCCTGTCTGTCTACCTTCCTCCCCTCTCAAAGGCTGGCTAAATACTTCCTCAAGTAAGAAACTCAACTTTAGTATTCATATCCTTTGAACTTTTCCACATTTTGTCACAATAAAGCCACAAATTTAACTGGATTTTTACAGTATTTTATGTAATAGACTAACATAGAACATAATTGTAAAGTGGAAAGAAAATGATGCACCATTTTCAAACTTTTTATTTTTATTTTGTTCTGATCTCCAACACCCCTAAATAAAATCCAGTGCAACAACAAATTAGTAAATAGAGTCCTCCTATGTGTAATTTAACTGCAGTACATCTGCAGCTGTTCTGTGCAGGTGTCAGAGATTTGTTGGAGAACATTAGTGAACAAACAGCATCATGAGGACCAAGGAGAACAGCAGACAGGTCAGGGAGAAAGTTGTGGAAACGTTTAAAGCAGGGTTCGGTTATAAAACGACATCCCAAGATTTTAACATCTCAGTGAGTATTGTTCAATGCCTCATGTGAAAATGTAAAAGAGGCCTGATGTCCACCTAAACTGACAGGCGAGGCGAGGAGAGCTTTTATCAGAGAAGTAGCAAAGAGTTCCTCTGAAGGAGCAGCAGAGATCGTTAGCTCGGGTGGAAGAATCTGTTGACAGGAAAACTAATGGTTATGAACTCCACAGCTTTTATGTGTCCTTTATGGTTGGTAGTTGTGTTGTAACAATATGTGACAAAGTTGCAACAGTTTCTTTTCAAGTGTCATACTTGTTCTTTTCATAGGTTTGTGTCAGACTATGGCCCAGAGGGCTATGACTGCGTGTGTCAGAACCATCTGCTTCAGGCTCTACAACACATCAGCGCCGGACCCGAGTATGTCCGGACATACCCACCTTGTCTGCTGGAGTGGACCGCCAATCGCAAGAAAGCCCACACTGTCCTGCACGTACACTGCCTGGATGGTGAGAAAAGCCACTGAAAACTCGGCAGCAAAGTGGGATTTTACATTCCCACATTGTTTGTAAAAAGAAAAAACACACTTTAAAAAGTATATCTTCCAGTTTTTAAAGGTTTTTCTCAGTCCTACTTGCTGGCCCAAGCTTACCTTTGACCTATATCACTAACCTACTTTATATTTATACCTGAGCCTAGTCTGTGTTCACTATTCAGCAGGATAGAGTTAAGCATCTTTCTCTCATTTCCTCCTCTCTTTCACCTAATCTGTCCTCTAGTCTTTTGGCAAGTCCACTGAGGATTAAACACATGATACTCACTCTGGTTTGCTGGCTTTTTCTGGTTCTGTGGTGACTATGAGAATGATGGTGGTGAAACCAGTTTCTGTTTGTAGTTAGCAACCTGAAATGGTTTTATAATTTATGTTAATGGCTAGAGCAAAGGCTATTGCTTTTCCACTTTAGGTGTGTCCTTCCTGTGTCCGCTGCATTCCTGGACGACAGGAGAGGAGCTTGCCAAAAACATCTTACAACACAGGTAATATAAATATTGATAAAAGAGGGAAAAAATTACAAATGTCAAGGTGGAAATGTTGCATGTTTTGTGTATGTGTGTGTATATATGTGTAGGGGTTTGTTAGACGGCCGCCGAGGGTGGTCGGTGCTGCTGAAGGAGCCGGCTCAGTGGGTTGAACTTGAGGGCTCAGACTACGTTATGGACTTGATGTCAGACTTGGAGCTTCCTGCTGATTTCCCCAAACACAATAGCTACTTCATCATCTCTGCTCTGGAGCCGGCCAGAGTTCGGCCCAATGCCAGCATGTGAGTCAACACAGACACACACACACAGAAAGAGTGAGGTTTCATGAAGTCAGCCAGCTGTTAAAGTGATGCCTTTGTGATCCTGGTGGGAAAAACAGTAGAAGAAAAATTATTTTGAGGACACATTTTATGAGCTGCACCTTTACTTCACTTGAAACATGTCGGTCAGATCTTCTAAATATTAGAATAGTTCAGTACCAAGTGTAACAGGCTGCAACGTATTACATCTGTAAGGCTGTTATCTGAAATATTAATATGGTGAACACCAATAATCCATTTGGTTCCTGCATATATGTTTCTTCATGTTTATGACTTTGGTAGTTTTAACCAAGCTTTATACTACAAACCTGTTGAGAATTAAGGATGAAAGTTGTTTTAAATAAACAAGGAGAATTCATTAAAAGATGTTTTACTAATCTATCAGCAAGCTGAACCATTTCTATAAAAGTAGGGGTTGTGGTAGTTTGCTGCTCTGGACCGTAGAAATGTATGTTAACACAATGCCAAGAAGGAAAGACATGAGAAATAACACTTGAAAAGCCATTGTTGCTGCCTATTTGGAAATAGTTTGAAGTCCTATTTCAAACAATTTCCACAAAGGCCATTATTATAATGAATAGTTCTGTCATGTAAAAGACAGCTGCTGATATTCCAAGCAAATGCACCCTCCTCAAACTTAAACCATCCTCTGCTGGCATGTTAAAAGTTTAACACTGTTGGCTGTACAATAAAAAAAAACATTTTAAAAAAAGAGCACTGGTGAGAATTTTTCCTCTTGTGATGATCTCCAATACAAGAAAAAAAATATTCAGAGGACTAACAAAAGCTAAGCAAAGCACTTTGGAAAGTGTGCATCCAGTTACATCTAGTATAAACTATTGGAATGACATGGTGGTAGTAGTGTGATGTCTGGGGCTGGTGTGCTGATTCAGGACCTGGACAAATTGTTGCAATTAAGGGAACCACAATTTCTGCTCTCCAGCAAAAACTTCCTCAAGTTGAATGTCCGACCATAAGTTTGTAACCCTGACTTAAGCACATTTGGGTTATGTAACAGGATATAGCACACAGTAGGCCCACTTCTGAATGGCTCCAAAGACATGAAGATTTTAAAGTGGTCTAGCCACAGTTTGGACCTAAATCTGATTGAGATACTGTAAAATGAGCTTAAACTTTTTCCACAGAGTCAGCTTGTTTTTAAAGTTTTTAAGCTTTTTTCATTAATAAATTAAATAATGTGAAAGCTGCATTTTGTACTTAGGTTATCTTTGTGTGACAAAAAAAAAAAAAAATTGCTAAATGTGAAACATCTAGCAAAAAATGAAATCTGTAAGTGGACATGTTTTTTTTTTTGGTTTTTTTTACAGCACTGTAGCTTTAATTATTTTGGCTCTCTTTAATAAACTCTGAAATATGTTTACCTTTGTAAACTATTATTTTAGAAGGTCTTAAAGACCAGATTATATCCTAGAAGAGTGTGTGCTTTTTGTTACAATGGATATAAATGTACCTACAGGAATGATTTATTAAGATTTCACACCATTTCAATTTCTGACATAATGTAAGTCATTTAAACAAATACGAGCAAGATATGCTTTTCTAATTGTATAGTCTGGTACAGGAGACCCGGTAACTCAACCAAGCACAGAACATGTTTTAATAAAATAAATAAAAACAATCAGAAATTGGTGGGAATAACAGGCTAGACAAACAAACATCCAGGAGTAACTAAAATGTAGAAAGAGGTTATTGACTAAAGAGATGACTGGTGACTTAAACTCAGAGTGTCACTAACCTCTTAGAGCATAGGAATCAAACTCCACTCCACAAGGGCCGGTGCCCTGCAACTTTTAGATGAGTCTCTGCTTCAACACACCTGAATCTAATAAAATCAGGTAATTTGCAGGAGTCTAGAGAACTTGACTGCATACTCAGGAGGGAATTTAGTATCACACAGAGACGGGTTGAGCTGAGGGCGAAGGTTGAAATCCATGTCTGTGTCCAGAAAGCAGCGATAACTGCAGAGTCTGCATTCATAACTGGGCGATCAAAGATTGACAAGGTAAAACTGATATCAATAATCTGGCATAGCATCTGTGGCTGGAGGGAGCTTAAATAGAGCAGAACACAGGTGAGAGGCAGCAGAGCAATAAGCAGGCACAGGTGGGCTGAATAAACTCATTACTGTCTAACATGTGCTTAGGCATGGAAACAGACTGAAACATTACATTAATATTAGTTTACATAAGTGTAAGAGCCTAAAGAGGGTAACATTTATCAGCTGTAAACCAAAACAACTCTAACTTATTTACATATTCTTCATTTTAAGTGTTTGTTGAGGTAAAAATCATCTAGCTTCAGGTGCACTACATCATCCTGCTCCACTCCTGCTTTATCATCTCATAAAGGTGTTCCCTGTTATTGTTTGACAGAAGCCTGTTGGGTGGTGGGTTTGACATGAGGGGTGACATCATTCCCTCAGCCAAATCTGGCTCCTATTGCCTCACCCAAGGTGAGTTATTGAGGCAACCACATGAGCTCCCCCCACTGACTATGACAGGAGCAATAAACACAGTCCTCCTCTTCTTTCCCTGTAGATTTAGAGCCTCACAGAGGGATGGATCGCTATCTCGACAGCCTGTTTGACCCTGTACTGTCTGACGGAGCTGGAGTAAGTTAACTCAATCATTCTGACACTATTTACCACATGAGAAGAGACTCCACCATCAACTATTTACTGTTGTTAACTGTAAAGCTCTTAAGAAGTTGACTTGAAGCAAACCTACTGAATGGCAGTCAGAGCTGTGTATAATTTTTAAATAGATAACTTCATTTTTCCAGGAACGTCAGATAAAAACAATTATCCACCCATCTGTCTAATCCTTCAGCTGAAGCTAATATATAGGTCATCTACAGGTCCTTGTTTCAAAACAAAATGTGTCTTATGGAAAAATGTTACTGTCCTCAGAAATTGTCCCAGTAATGGATTTCATCTAAAGCTACGGCTGTCTCTATAGGTGCAAAATAATATATTATAAAACCATGGTTCATTACATACAAATGATTTGAATCATGACTAATTTCTTTATATGTTTTGCTTCCTTGCAGTCTGGCTTTCATTTCATCATCTAAATAATTCTTCATTAATATTTCTTCAGATTTTCATTAAGGTGTACTAAAGTTTTCCTTTGGATGGGGGCTGCTATTTTACTCACTTTGACTCCTCTGTCTGACAATTTTCAAATTAATGTTTTTGTTTGTTGCTTTTTTTGTTCACTTAGCTCTGACTTTTGAGTCATTATGGCACAACAACAAAAGTGAACCTAAAAAATATCTAAGATAATACAGTTCAGCGGGTATGAAATAGTACTTTAAGTATATTGGTGAAAGTCTGCCCATATATTTGTATTGTCCATGTAAAGTAAGCGAGTGCAAACATCGTCACATTCTTAAAGGCCAGAGCTTTTTGCATTACGAAAAACAAAACCAGTTTCCTGAAGGCTGGTGGTAATTTTGACTCCGGATGGAGGATAAAAGGTGGGAAGAAGTAACCAGCAGGTACAAAGGACTCTGTCTTAAAGTGAGATGTGCCTGATATTTTTTTTAAATCAAATCAATTCTTTAAATTTTCTGTTTTGACTTCTCCTGTTGCTTTTTTAAAATTCATGATTCGAACCTAATTATCGTTACCTAATAATTATCATTTGTCAAATAAATCCACCGTAAAAAGATCCACCATTGCTCATTGTGGAGGAGGCACAGGGAGGACCCTCTTTCTTCTCAGCTGTAGCCCTGAGGGTTTTTTCCATTTATTACATGATAGAGTTCAAAACATGTTTAACTTCAATCAAAGCATTTGTCTCTAAATTATTTAATTAAAGGACTGAAACATGTGTTCACTAAACTGAATCCTGCATAGTACAGTCAGATGTTTTTTTTTCTAAACTGTTGAGATATTTCTTCTCAGGTCAGATCGGGAACCAGAGATGTCCATTAAAGTAAAAGGCCAGAGATGGCTTATTCACTGTACAATTATTATGACAAAAAGAACTGAGTCAGATGCTGAGTTTGCTATAGAGCAGCTTTCTCTTCATGTTTAGGTTAACAATGTACCTCGTGTGATGATGACTGATGTGAAGTCATGTTGGGGCTAGCTGATTGGAGCTGACCAGTCGTCAGTTTGTCTACTTGCTGATCATCCTTGGCACTCATAGTAGATGATGCAATTTTTATGCAGGTCCCAGTCGGCTATTCACTTTGTAAGCAAAAATCAAATCTGTCCATTTTAGTCCTTCCTGGTCGCTTGATGGCCCACTTCCTTCCTTTTTTCGTTTCAGGGATGTTTTTGCAGTTGTTCAGAATACAAATAAACCCCTATGTAGATAAATGTGAAATAAATCAATGAAGTCCTGAGAAGTTTTACTTAGCAATACTTCACAAATAATGTCTACTATGACGTATAAGAGTCACATGCACAGAATGCACTAGTTAGTTTGTTGTAAGGGACAATTTTATCAAGTTAAAACTTAAAATACAATAAAATACCAAAAATAAATAGAAATTCAGAAATTTTGCAAGGTCAAATATATGTTGCATCACTATCGGTCTTAGTATGACCAGCATGTTTGGGTAAAATATTATTCATTTACACAGGGGAGCTGGTGCCTATCTCCAGCAGTCTACGGGCAAGAGGCTGGATACACCCTGGACAGGTTGCCAATCCATCGCAGGGGGGTAAAAATGGGTAAAATATTAATTAAACCTTAATTACAGTATCAAGGTTTCCTATATTCAGTATTACTCTGGTCATTTCTGCATCTGTCGTGTTTGTGGTTGGAGAGAGAACAGGTATGACCTGATGTATTTTACATGAATCTACTAGCCTTGTTGGGATTAATTTTCATATGTAATCTTCTTGACTCAACTGCAGAAATAAAGCACCTAGTGTGTGCAAAATGTTGGTAGAAAATGGATTTAACTCACTGCTTCTTCAGTTTTCTCAATTTTGTCATTTGTTACCATAGTCAGAAACTCTGGCAGCTTGGAAGTAAAACGTAAAGAAATGGGGATTGATTTAAAGCTTTGGCAAAGTATGCTTTTCATTGGTTGCACATTAGTGCTAAAAAAAAGTGTGTTTTTGAAAAGACCGGCGTGTCTGTTGTTAAAGTAGGATCCTCAGGGTAAATGTCAAAATGCAAAAATGTAAAAATGGCCCAATAAAATCATGACTTTGGACAATGACGTCCTTTATCACAAACATTATACCTCACCTGTTCAGTGTTTCAAAATCAAGGTTTGTTTATCGGATAGTTTGGATAAAAGTTTTCTGTGAAAGCCGACCAAACTGGATCGATCTCTGTCCCGCTGAGATGGTGATGTGGTTGATGTTAGCTCTGCTATCGGATGTGGCTGACAGGAATTAGCATGTATCAGATGTGTTCTACAGGCCTCTCCGGCCCGTCTACCTATTACATTACTCAGTTACCGTAACTGTCACAGCCTCCGAGTCGCCACAATGATTTCCCACCCCGGGCAACGTGAAGATCTGCTTACAAGGAACTGACTCTTTGGCAAATGAAGAGCTTACTATTTAATGAGACACGGCCTACAAAGGAATGCTCACTCCACTCAGGATTTATGGGTCAGTTACTGGTTTCTGACAGGCATGTGTCATTGTAAAATACTATGATGCACAAAAATATTAGTTTAGTGAATAAAAATCAAACAGAGACGGTGACGAATTTGCTGGCACCCCGGTAAAGATGTTTAAAAAGCTTTCAGATAAATTCATCTTTTGTTGCAGTAGTATAATAATCACCCTAAAATTTGTAAAAATTCAGATTTTTATTTAAGTACATTTATTCAGGCTCTTACTAACGTTTGGCTCAGTAACTTTGATACCTGTAATATCTTTTTAAGATATAATTTTCTTGTTATTAGGTTGGAAACTGTGTTTTTATTACATTATTTTCCACAAATATTAACATCCCCTAGAAAAAAAATTATCCATTCTCTTTTTCTCAAACGTTTTATGTTTTCCTTTATTTTAAAACCTAAAAACAGTAATAAGATAGTGGTTCTTTATAAATGACAACACATTTACCGTAGTAGATGTGCATCAACATTTTTAAGTCATGTTTTTTTCAAAAGATCATGTAATGCACAGCCACCTTAACCTGCTAATAGGCCCCGGGGCTAAGAGGTTTTGTTGGCTCCTCCCCCTTAAAAACCCTCCAACATCTGGACTTGCCAATTTGAACTATACTGTCAGCTTTGGAATGTTTTGGAGTAACTTTTTTTTCATGTAACTCCTTCTCATTAAGCATTTTTATTTTCTAACCATCGCTCTCAAATTTATTTTCCGTCATTTTTGAAGTTACCTTAATAATAGAGGGACACACCCCAAAATCATTAGTGCATAGTTTGATTGGTTAGCTCATGGACCACTAGGCCTTAGCGCTCCCATGGGTGATGTGGGTCGCTTGGATCAATCAGTAGCCACCATGAGCTTATAAGATAAAACAATGTTTATGGTTTTTTCACTTGAAATGACTTCCTTCTTTCTTTCTTTCCGTCCTTCCTTCCTTCCTTCCTGTATACGTCTTGCAGAGTCAGAGTCAGAATCAGAATATCTTTTATTGTTTGTGTCACAAATACAAAGAAATTCAGGAAAAAGGCTATCTGTTCATGAGCGATACATAATTTATGTAAAATAGACAAATATAAGCAATTTTTAAAAGATAAAATAAAAACATAGGAAACAAAACGCATGTACACCCATTCATACTGATTGCATTTTCCAATTATTGCATCTCCTCTTTACATTCTGGCTGTATTGAATTTAGCTATTGCTGTTGGACAAAAACTGCTGTTGAATCTGCCCGTCCTTGCTTTAATTAATCTGTAGCGTCTGCGTGACGGTGACAGATCAAACAGAGCGTGACCTGGGTGAGAAGTGTCCTTTATGATGTTATAGACATTTTTCATTATAAATGTGTGGGAACCCTGGCAATGATCATTTTTAATAAAATCACTGGCAGCACACTTACTGTCATCCCTGCTGTCAATACTTTGTACAGCATGCTTTTGCCAGTAGGACAGCACTTAGTTTTTTCCAATACCATTTCACAAGGTTGGAGCATATAGAGAAAGGGATCTTTAGTCTTCCTCTCTGGACAATCGCTCTAGCTTGTTTGGAGTCCAGTCTTATTCTCTCTGCAGCTCACCCCTCAGGTTTTCACATAAACAGTGTCTAATGGTTGTTATGGAGAGGTGATGAAGTTCTCTAACAGCTAACTTTGGATATTTTTTTTACCTCCCTTAACAACCCCCACATTGCGCAGGATGTAGAAATAAACATGGGTCCTCAACCCGCCTGTGGTTGTGGACCCATGTGGGATGAGTGACATGGACCTAAAATTTTATCACGACATTTTTTTATATTTATTGCAATGGTGAAAAAGGTGACGATAGAAAGGATTTAAAATTAAAGAGTCTTTTTGGCAGTACCTCTTTCCTTGCATACAGTCAGAGCTCCTTAAACACAAATATAGCTATAAAAATAAAACTTAAACAACAGAGATGCCATAAACGTGAGGTGATAAAAACATATGATAAAAGATGGGAAAAAGTGCATATTTAAGCTTTAATTTTCGTACATTTAAAGCCTGTCTCTTCTCTCAGGAAGTAGAATCAGTGGCAGGACTGTCGGGCAGGATGAAGGGAGCCGGGGGAGTTGGTGGGAAGTGGCAACAGCAGGGGCAGTCCTCCATCCACCCACCTCCTGGAGGTCTGTAGCAAACAAGCATACATGCTAAATATTCCCATGTTCACACGTTGCCAGCTTGATAAATAATTTGTGAGCTGAATGAACAAACATCAAATCTGACAGAAGTTGGCTGCTTGTATGTGCTTGTGTCCGCAGCTGTGAGAGTCCTTCCTGTGGGAGGTGTGATGTCGCCTCCTGTTGCTGCTGTAGCACCTGCAACACCTGGTTTGTATCAGACATGTTAAAAAAAAAAAAGTAAAACACAAACACACATTACAGTCGAGCGTTTCCATGCCTTCATCCTGTTTACTTGATGTGTTTCACCTCCAGAAGACCAGCAGGCTGTTTTGGCCCAGCAGCAGCAGGCGATTGTGAACCAGCAGGCCGTCATCATGGTAACTCCCCCGCTCGGATCCTCATCTATTTATCTGTGTCTCTGCTGCTGCCCCTGTTTGAATACAGCTATCATTTTCTTGTTTCTCAGGCGCAGCAGATGGCCATGCAACCCATGGCCATGGTCAGCAGCCCCGTGTCAAGCCCCCCGACCTCACCGATCACGAGCCCTCCCATGAGTCCAGTGCCCTATCACCACCCGAGCTCACATGCTCTCGCCAGCCCATACGCTGTCATACCCCCAAGTCCATATGCGAACATCCCACCGAGCCCCTACGCCAACTTCACTCCGACTCCCTATGCAGCAGCAGTGTTCCCGCCCACACCTTATCCTTCCTCTGCTCAGTGGGATCAGACTGTATCACAGCCAAACACTCAGCCCCCTGCTAATCCCCCGACTGAGCCTCCAGCCCAGCGGCAGCCTCGGCCCGCCTGCCGTGACCCTCATCTGAGCTCCTCCAAAGCTGAGCCAGCACAACCAACATTTAAACCTGCTGCACAGGTCAGAAACTCGGAAACATGCTGACATATTTTTTTTATTTTGTGGATAGAATAAACAAATCCTTTTATTTGAGGCTATAGAGAAGATCTATTTTTTATCTAAAGAAAAGGTTTTTGTTCAGGGCAGAAGTTCAACTATGATTAGAGTTTTCAGTTTAGACAGTGCAAAAAGTATTTACACCCCTTGAACTTGTTTCCATTTTATTGTGTTAAAACCGCAAACTTCATTGTAAATTCTAACTGTATTGTATGTAATTGACCAACAAAAGTACTGTAAAATTTCTTCTTTGCAAAATAGCTCAAGCTCAGTCAGATTGGATAAAAAGTGTCTGTTGAGATACATTTTAAAGTCTTGCCATAGATTCTCGATTGCATGCAAGTCTTGCATTTGACTCGGCCAATCGGACATATAGATATGCTTTTCATCTGAGCCTTTCTGTTGCAGCTCTGGTTTTATGTTTAGGGTCAATGTCCTTCTGGACGGTGAACTTCAGTCTTAAGTCTTTTGGAACCTCTAACCGGTTTTCTTCCAGGACTGTCCTGTATTTAGCTCCAGTCATCTTCTCATCAAGCCTAAACAGCTTATCTTTTCCTGCTAAAGAAAACCCTTCAACCGTATAATGCTGCCACCACCATTTTTCATAGTGTAAATGGTTTGGATGTGCAATGTTAGTTTTCTGCCACATGTAGCGTTTCGCTTGTAGCACTTCTTGCTTAGTCTGTCAGCTTTATACCTGATCTTTCTAATGTTCACTAACAAAGCTCTGAGGGATTCATAGAACAGAGGTATTCATGCTGAGATTGCATTGCACGCAGATGGACTATTTTTACCAACTAAATTACTTCTGTAGCCAGTTGATTACTCTGCATTTATTTAGGGGTATCAGAGTAAGTGGATGGAACACAAATGCACACCACACACTTTAGATTTTTATTTGTATGTGACCTTTACTTTTTACTTTGCAATTATGTGCTATGTTTGGTTTAGAATCATAAAATTCCAATAAAATGTGAAATGTTCAGGGGATATGAATACTTTCACAAGGCACTGAAAGTTACTAACATGTACTTGTTTATATTTTGCCTACTCCTCCAACAAAATACTACCATCACTTGAGGAGATCTTCTGTAGATTATTTGGGTTTTTCAGACGCAGACAGGCGTGGACAGTGTTTCTCGAAGAAAAGCTCCAGGCGTCCCCATTAACAAGGAATCAGCCAGGAAATTTGGTATGAGCATGTGAGAGGCAGCAGATCTTTTCAGCTAAAATTCATGTTGAAGAGATCCAAGAACAACAAAGAATCATCTGTGTTACTTTGGCATGGGATTGTCTGCTTTTCAGCACCACCGGTGACGTCTCATCCACCCCCTGCCGGAGAAGTGGTGAAGTATTCATCTCAGGGTGCAGATCACATCGTCCCCAGCCAAGATATTCAAGGTGACTCCTTTGAACAGGCATTATTTAACAAACAAGTTGATGCTGTGATTCTATATGGTGTGAAACCATAAATTTCTTAACACTTTAGTCGGAGTTTGGACTAAAAAAAACTAAATGGATTTAAATTTTTATTTTAAAGAAATTATCAGAAGATACAACTCCCCATCGCCACCAGTAGACCCACTGCCACCTGACACAAGGTCAGTTTGCACACACACACACGCGCACACACACAAAGGAGAGTAAAAAGACTCTTATATCCACTATATTTTATAGTGGATATAATCTCCATATATTACAACACTTACCAGCAGCAATTCCTATAAAAAAATGTAACAAACCATTTGTTTTCTGCTTTATTTTTAAAGTTGATCAGATAACCTTTCTCTGTTTCCCTGGGGTTAGAGTACATGAAACAGAGGTCAATTTATCTTCACTCTCTTCTTAAAATTTAAATGACAAGAGAAACTTGCCATTCAACTAAACCAGAGGTATGTTGATCTTCCTAAGTTAGAAAACCTATGGGTTGAGATGAGGAGAGGAGTGCATCAAAGAGCATCCAGAACTCTGAACAATCTAAGCCATTTTGCAAAGAAAAATGGTGAAAGATCCTTCTTGCTGTGTGCTCTTACCTTAAAATATTTTATAAAACAGGACTGAGTGATGTCCTGTCAGAAAAAAAAACTTTAAACAGCAGGGGTTTGGGATTTTTCTTCACCAAATTAATTTGGTTTTTTAAAAGTGTATGCTACTGGAACAATTCTACTCGATAAGAGATTTATTTATTAAAGGATTTTTAGACGTCTTTATCAGGGCTGCTAATAAATGTGGAGGCACTGTATTATATAGTTCTTTTGGTAGATCAGACCTTGAAATATTAAATTGTGATATTCCATCTTGTTTAGGAAACCAGATGGGAAGTTCAAGAAGAAGCAAACGCCTCGTGATGAAGCTCTACAGATCCTCAAACCCCAGATGGACAATCCTCCTGTTCCACAGGTAAACACAAACCTTCCTGAAACAAGCAGTCCCAGATTTTTACAAGCTGCCCATCCTGCGACATTAACACCCACATTAGAAAGAAGCCAAACTGTGGAAAGTCTTTTTTCTGCCCAGCCCAAACGTCCTGTTGGCCCGTCACCCTCTGCTTCGGCGATGAAACAGTCGGGCTTCAAACCTGCCAAAAGCACAAAGATGAGGGCTCCGGATCGTCCTTTTCCTAAACCTCCCCCAGGTAACCACAGCTGTAAAAGAATGGACTAATTTCTGATCTATCATATAAGTTGTTTGTAACTTCAGCTTAAAGACAATACTAAAGAAAAACTCTTACGTAGTTTAGAATACAGTTTTTTACCTTGTAATCATAATAAGTCCGACTTGAGAATTTTACTATTTCTCATTTCTTTATGCAGATTGTATTAATGCAAATCCTACATTTATTTCTGCTCACTTCTGTTATTACACCAAAACCTTTTATAGTACTTGGAACTGGAAAATCTATAAAACATTTTCTTTTTCAGTAATTTATTAACATTTCTGATTAAAGATTGATTATTAATGTCAACACAGGTTTAAAAGCTTTATTTTCCTTTTTTATTGTGGCTGTCCACACAGAGCTCTCTAAAGGTCAAAAGCCAGACATTTGATCTATTTGGCTATCAGTGTGACTCTAGCATGTGTTTCTTGAAGTGTAGTACTGGTACCATTGGTAGTACTTGGGCTCCTTCTAGTGGCCCTTAGAGGAATATTTTGATATCCACTCTTTTTGCAGGCTAAATGATGTTGATAAGGAAAGCTGTGATGTAAATGTGAAAAGAATGAGTGGTTAAAGCAGGTCATGATTTCAGATCCAAATGAAAACTGCTTTAATGTAATTGTTTCAGTGATTCAACTTAAAAAGTGAAAATTGTGCTTCATAGATTTATTGCAGATTGAAATGTTTCAAGCATTTATTTCTGTTAATTTGGATGATTATGGTTTACAGCTAATGAAAACCCTAAATTGAGTACTACATAAGACCATCCATCGCTCCATTTTCTATACCCACTTCTGCCAGACAGATTTTGCGGAGGTCTACAGGCAAGAGGCAGGGTATACACTGGATAGATTGCCAGTTCATGGCATGGCTACATAAGACCAATAATTTTTTTTTTTTTTAATCTGTTTTTTTGCAGCAGTAGTGGCCTTTATTTTCTGATGTTTGACAGTAAGCTCACAGGAAAGGGGTGGAAAGAAGGGGAAGACATTCAGCAAAGGTCAACAGGCTGGGACTTGAACCCATCACATCCTGCGTCAAAGACTAAGGCCTCCGAACATTGGTCGCACGTTTTACCCCTGCGCCAAAGACAGGCCGCTTAAAATATATTTTTGTAACAAAAATGTTATCTTGTGTTGTACCCCACCCAATCGCAAGGAAGACTGCTGACAGTTGTCCAGCAAACAGTCATTGACACCCTCCACAAGGAGGGTAAACCCCAATAGGTCACAGCAGAACCGGGTGTCTTACCACAGGATGATGTTTATAATCATGAGTGGAAGGAAAACGTGCTATAGAAAAGGTGCCCAAGAGACACAAATGACTACAGTTTTGAGCTGATTGTGACACAAAGCCCATTGAATATTTTGGAGGAAGACTTTCCAGAGTCGGAGTTGGAGTCCACGCTTCAAGAGCCACCATGCATGGATGTATCCAGGACATAGGGTACATCTGTTGAATTCCTTGTGTTAAGCCAAGCCTGAACCAGACAGATCAGAATAGCCTTATATGGGTTAAGGACAAAAAGGACTGGACAGGCTGGCTGAGTCCATGCCACGTTACATCGATGCAGCAACATATGAAAAAGGAACATCAACCAAGTACTGAGTCCATATCTGAACACTACATGTACTTTACAGTAGGTAGACATTTTTTAGTAACATCCTGTTTGGTTGGTTATATGATGGTTTCACTTTTTGAATTCAGTTACTGATATCTGTTTTTATTCTGGATTATTTAGAATGCATCTATGTGTTTTAATCATCAGAGGAAATAACATTAGGGACATGACATAAACATCAGGGATAAATCTTTCATTTAACATATGCATGTCCTACAATCGTAGGGCAGAGAAAGTCACTTAAGATAAACAGATTCAACACTATCAATTTGACAAATTGTCTAATCCAAATATTTTAAGTCTTATAACAAGACTTAAAATATTTGGATTAGACAAGTTATTCTGTTAATTCTGATGTTTTTGGAGATAAGACCTGGCACCTGATCCGACTTTGATTTAGCCCAATAAGTGTCTCTTCATTTAGGGGTCCTTATTGGCTCACTGGGTGAGAGAACAATGGTTTTTGGAAACAAAACAAGATTTATTTCATGGATACTCTCAGACCTGGTGCTGTCTGTCTGTCTGTCTGTCTGTCTGTCTGTCTGTCTGTCTGTCTGTCTGTCTGTCTGTCTGTCTGTCTGTCTGTCTGTCTGTCTGCCTGCAAGTGATTCTTTTATTAAAGAAACTTTTTTTTTTATATTCCTACCCTTAATGCTACATGAAACATGCAGCATTAATGCACCAATAGCAAGCTTTTCGCTCTTTTTTTCAAGAGTTGTGCAGTTAATCCCATGTTCTTGAACAGTTGTTCCCCAGACACATGAGAGAAGGCTGACCAGCAACTTAAATCTCTGTCATTTTAAAACAAATCTGCCACAGGGAACATAAGATGCCACAGACAGAGCTCAGACCTCACCTGTTAACCCCGTTAAGTAACATATTTATACTAGTTTGTGATCTTGTATTGTAATTTCTGTATAATAACTGTGATATTTGAAAAGACCTGTTATAAAAACCCAGAGAACTATTCGGTTTGGCTGTTTTGAAACAGTTTATATGACTTAAAAGTTATAGACTTGTTTTTTGCTTGCTTTTAAACACATTGTGAGGGCGCAGCGCTGGTGGTGTAGGGGCTATGGTCCTCAAAGCAGCCGTCCCGGGTTCAAGTTCCGGACCCGGCGACCTTTGCCGAATGTCTCACCCTCTCTTTGCCCCTCCTTCCTGTCTGCCTACTATCAAAAATAAAGGCCTCTATTGCTGAAAAAATTATTTAAAAAAAACAAACACACATTGTGGGTAAAAGATCACTTTACCAATGGTCACTGAAGATGTTTGAGGCTTGAACATGCTGTACTCCAAGCTGCCCACTTCTGTTTTGAACCTTGAAAACACATTTCGAAGCCAGATATAAGTAGGGCCTAGGCTTTTCGGGCAGAACTCTCCGTTTCTCTCTGTTTCTGCCTATAAGACAATAAGCGGCCACACGTTTTACATCTGTGACTTCTTTCACTTTAACTTTTTTTCAGAGATTTATTGTTATACTATTAGTCATTTCTTTGAATGTTATTTACATGCTTGTTTTCTACTTTCCTGGAACCTTGACCTTTTCCTGGACATGTTAGTTTTTGAACATCCCCTTGATTGATATGTTGTAGACTTGCCTGCATTTCTATGTTCATGTTGACATTTTGTAATAATCTGGAGGATTGAATTGGTTCCAAATGGCCAATTTCAGATAAGATTAGGAATGGAGAGAAACAGGGGGAAGCAGCCACAAACAGCACCTAAATCATTGTATTTCAGTTTTAGATAAAGCTCTCAAATATCTAATAAAGTAAACAAAGTATGTAACAAAGCAACTGCTAAACCCCCATCCTGCTCCAATAAGTCTTTCCTTATGACAAAACACTGACTTTGTCACTTGGCCGTCTAACATGTTGTGTTGGTGTTTTACATACTGGTTATTAGACATGTTTGTTGCAGTATCTCGAGAGCTCCCAGTAGAGACAGAGACCATCCAGACCCAGCTTCATCAGAGCACCAATGAGGAGCATTACACCTATACCAATGTGCCCTGGAGGCTGTATCTCAGAAAGGAGGTTAGCACACAAATACGTCAACAAAAATAAACCACTGAGCATACAGCTGAAAGAATTTGCATAAATGTACACAGCCATGGTAAAAGAAAAGGTTCTAGAGACTACACGGAAACACACAACAGATTTCACACCATCTTTATTTATTAAACAATGTAGAAGCCAAAAAATTGAAACAAAAACAAAAAAAACTAGGAAAACTTACATTCACCAAAGTGAATGTTTTCTGAATGACTTAATCAGCTTCTCACATTGTTGTGGATGAATTTAAAATGTAAAAATGGATGCAAACTACTCAGGGCTCCCACAGATGGTCCAGAAGTATTTTGGGTCATGCTGTAACTTTGCAAACCCAAATTTTGCTGCAATATACTTTTTATTGAGAAGAGGCCTTTCTTTTATCTATTCTTCCAAACAAGCCATGTGTGTGCACATTGTTTTGATTGAACTATCATGGACTTTAGCATTTAAGTTGCTAACTGAGGCTGATCCAGTCTGAGATGAAACCCTTGAGATTACTGAAATTTCTCTGGGGATTTCACCGCCTGACCTTCTCCATCTCCACTCCTGAGATGATTTGGAACTTTATTGTATGGTTTTCTCCTCTGAATAATCTTTCCCTCTGGAGAATGATGGACTTCCAATTGTTTGGAAACGGTCTTATAACCCTTTCCAGACTGATGGGCAGCAACAATTGCTTCTCAGACTCCACAGGTGATCACACTTACGGATGATCTGACTGCTACTCTCCCTCTTAAGTATTACGGAAGCAGCAATGGTGTACTTGGTTTTAAAGGCACTGCTTTTCTATCTTTTTGCATGTTTTGTACACTTTAGGTTAGATTTAAATCATAAAAAAAAAAAACTGCATCATTTTTGTATGATTCCGTACAATGTAAAACCTTAAAATTGAGAAAAGGTGTACTTTCTTATTACCATGACTATGGATCTCCTGCTCTGCATCTCTGCAATTTCAAATACTGTACAGTTAAACGAGTTTTCAGATAAATACATATTTTGTCTCTCAGGTGTTTTATCCCAAAGACAGCTTCAACAATCCTCTGTTGCTAAATCTCGTTTTCAAACAGGTAGATCTTTTTCATTCTCTATTTATTTCACAGAATTTCTTTTTAGTCCCATAAGCTGTCCTGATAACTAGAAAATCACAGGAAATTCAACAGGATTATTCCTCTTCTTTATTTTTTCCTCCAGATAGTGAATGACACCCTGTCAGAGGCGTGTGTTCGCATCACCCATGATGAAAGGCAGAAAATGAAAGCCCTTTTTGGTAGTCCTATCTGTTTTTCTTGCACTTATTTTTTATGACTGTTTTGTTCTAATAAGCACAACCGTGTGACATTTATGAGTTTGTGTGTCTGTTTCTGTGAATGACAGCCAAACACGGTGTTGAGCAGAATATGGATCCGGTGGAGGAGCATGTGAAGAAAACGATTATGACAGCAGCCAGGGAGACCTGGGAAATTTACTTCTCCCGACTGTTTCCTGCCTCGGTGAGTTTGGTGGGACATTGTTGGAGGATGTAATTGCCTTGTGTGATAAATCAATTTTCTAAGCTGTTCTCCTTGAATGTGTGCATCTGTCTGAGTGCAGGGTAGTGTAGGAACAGGTGTGCAGGTGTTGTCAGTGTCCCACAGCGGTATCAAATTACTGAAGACCGTGAAAAGCAGCGCAGCAGCTCCAGACTACTTCAGAGTCCTTCGCCCATACACGTAGGTGCAGCTTTTTTTTTTCTTTTGCTTCTTATTACTGTGTCTTTGAACCTGTTCAGTAACCACACTGTGCAAAGGTTTTAAACCAACCCTCATTTCTTTGTTACTTTCAACAAGCTTTTGATCTGCTAAACCAGTCTTGATTCATATTTCTAAGGCTTTTCCAAGTTTTTCTTTACATATTGGCTGCCTTTTCTTTCATTTTCAGACAGTTCCTGTACCTTTTTAAATACATTACAGTCATGGAATACAACAAATGTCAGGCCTAAACATATCTAAAGTATGTTTAGGCCTGACATGTTGAAATCTTTAAGAAATAGTCAATAAATCCTGCAAAGACCTCACGCAAGACTAGCAGCATCAATCCCAACCAGTGGCGGATCTAGATAGGTTCACATGCAGGGGCAAAGGAGGCGCATATGGTCTACACAGGGTGGCAATGCTGAATCTCTTCATGGAAGTTAATTGGTCTAAAAAATATATAGTGACAATTAGAATGATCTGATACAGTTTTCACTGCATTTCTGCAATGTAGGATTTGCTTATATTATAATATCAAATTCTAACCTAAATTCACTACATCTATAAAGCCTAGACTATCTAAATTCATAACACACCTATAGACTTGTGCAGATATGTTATTCATTGGAACATCAAATATCTTTGCACTGGAATTTATACCAACAATAAATTCTTACCAGGTGGTCCAGCTGGATAGGCTAGATTCCCTGACTCTATGCTTTCTTTCTCTCCATCAGTGCCCTCTACAATGTCTTCTTTCTCTCTCTCTCTGACTCACCATCTCATCGTCTCTACTTCCTCCTCATCCCTCACTTTGTTTCCCAAATAAACTGCAAATGTCTCCACTTTTGTCTCCACAAGATTTTATTACCACAAGACTTCTAAAACTATATAAGACCAGATTGCTGGTGTGACCTTCACACAGGTCACACCAGCAGTTATATTTAGAAATCTTATTCTCATGGGAGCCAATTTATTATTTTCCCAATGTGACCAAACAGATGTACCGTGGATTTTTCTATTGTGCCTCAATGCCATGATATTGATCACATAGAGTCGTCAGTGGAACTGCAGCCCCTAAAAAAAGCAAACCCGGATATTTCTTCTCATAGCTAAACCTTTCATTAACTGTTATCGTGCTTATTGTAAGGTGAACTAACAAGGGAAATATGCTAATGCCTTTACAAATCACACGAGTGAGTCACAGTCGTCAAATGATTAATAAACGTATTACACTGTGAACGTCGGTCACTTCAGCAGACATTTCATTCATTGCTAACCTAAGTTTACTGTTATGTGTTAAAACATCACCTGGACAAACTGCCTTTTAACTGCAGAAACTTGAACAGCTCAGTTGCTCCATTCTGCTGGGCTGCAGACAGTTTGTCTCATTTATGTGCCTGTGACACAGACGGTGTTTGATGCAGGACAAAGCTCTACAGCAGGGGGCAGTTGCCCCTCCTTGCCCCCCTGTAGATCCACCCCTGAGCCCAACTTTAAAGCTTAATAGCTCTTTGAGCATCATCTTGTTAAAGCTGAAATACTATTTTCCCTCGGTCCAACTGTTATCTTTGGGATTTTCTATAGATTCAGGTAAAGAAATAGGATAAAATTATATCTTGATGATAGACTACTTGTTACAAAGTCCTTAAGCCCCCCTTCACACCAGATTAGAATGGTCTCAATAATCTCTGGAAAACCTCATTTCAGTGTGGGGGCAACCATGACAACCTAATACGTTCTTAGTTCTTGGCTCATAGGTTTTCCTTGTTGCTTTCTTTGTTATCCTATCACAATGCTACTGCCATGGGTATGCAAAATTTTCCTCTTGAAAGAGGAAAACTCTGGAGGTTGTATGTCCAATTTGGAGGGGTCTGCACTTCTTCAGCACTGTAGATGGCAGCCTAGTAAACAATCTTTTTTTGGTTGTCTTCACCTTGGGGTTTGGATTGTTGGTTATAGCTGCTTGCAGATATCCTTTTTTGGAGCCAGCGACAGGAAACCATCAGGACCCAAATATGCTGCCTCTATAACAATAAACCATCATCATCTCATCACAGAAATTTGTTGCATGCTGAAAACAGTCAGAACCTTGATGCACCCCAAATGACCTCTCAAAGACCCTGCAGACACCATCCACATGGCAAAGTTTTTAATGTCAGATTGCAGTTTTAGTCTAATGTGTTGAGGTTCTTAACATTCACATTGGACACAACACGGGTTATTCTTTATGTCTATTAAATTTTTTATAGAACAAAATAACAATTCGAAGAAAACCTGAAGAACTATCGATACCCAAGACAGATTGTTAGAAAGTCTGGGTAAATTATTTAAAACTGTGGTTTAAGGCAAAATTATACCCTTTATTTAAAAATTACACATAATTCTGTCTGTTATTAACAGTCTTGCTTAATGCTGCCGACAACAAAACCTTGAGCTCTGGAGAGTTGTACGGGTAGTGACAGTAGTTGATGGAGGAGCTTCCTCTCTTGTGGTAAATTGAATCAGAATAAGTGAGTTAGGTTACTTTCTCCAGCTCCATCAGACAGTATGAGGTCAAGCATGAGGTGAAATATTAATAGAGTCTGATTGCGGAGAGCAAATGATTTATAAAGGAAGGATTGGCTTGGCTGACTTAGGCACCACAATTCCATGTTTGTTTTACTTAAAAATTGAAACTGAGTTTTAAGGCCGGTACACCCTGGTCGTTTTCAATGTAACTGATGCTGTTTTATTTTTAGTGTGTGCAACCTTCTGTCTCTCCTGCTTTCTGCCTCAGGTATGCAGACATTCTGTTTGTGACCATCCCATCTGAGAATATGCTGGAGTTCAATCTGACCAACGAGAAGCTGATTCTTTTCTCTGCCAAGGCCTTGCAAGTCAAACATCTCATAGACACGTTCATCAACGAGATCAAGAAGGCAAGAAAAAAATTACAGTATACCAATGTACATACGTACAGCTACACAGATTGTCAAATTCAATTGTTCTACACTGTAAAAACTGCTTTTATTTTGCTAAATCATCCCTGTATCAAAAATGGACCAATCCAGGTCTGAGTGGATTTAACACAACAGGGTTTGTGATTGACCCAGCATACTGGGTTCGGTTTTCAAACATAAAACTCTGTTTAGGGGTTGTAATTTCACCAAATCAAAAGTCAGACTTTACAGGCTTTTCTAGCTGCTGGACAAATTGTGACTCCTGAGAATCTAGTAATTTTCATGTATCGTTGTCTCGTTTAAAACTAGACATTTTTAAATGCATTTAAAAAAACTAAATCTCCACAATTTCAACTAAGCTCCAAATAGGGGATTAAAGGAGATGGCTGAAGTGGTTACAGACTAAAAAAAGGAGTTTTCTAAGGTGGTATATCCCTGCCAAAAATCTGCAAGCAACAAAGGACGTCTCTCCTCGCGCGCAAGGAGAAAAATCCTGCTTGCTCATGCGCAAGCAGATGCTGCTTTTTTGTTTTCAGTTTTTGTCCAGTAATGAACATGAAAAAAAATCTATGATTAGCCAATCACCAATCTGAGCTGATCAAGGGAAAACTTTGGAATATCTGACCAACTAGTTTTGATCACTGACCGACTAACTCATATTTTTCTATTTATTTCAAGTATGCAATAACTGATATTATCTTTGTACCCCTTCTTTTTATTGGTCAGGACTCGGACTACGTCATCGCAGAGCGTAACTTTGTGACAGATGACCGCTCGATGCTCAGCTTTCATAAAGGTGACATCGTCAGGTTGCAGGTCATGGATGGACTGGAGAGAGGTGAGCTTGTGCTTTATGAGGGTGCCCTGGCTGAAGTCTGCAATGTAAGAACATTTATAAATAAAGTCTCCTGCAGGTTATAGCTACGGCTGTGTAGTGAGGAAGAAGGTTGTGTTTTTGGAGGAGCTTAAACGAGACACTGAAGACTTTGGTGAGTCTGTAATGCGTGGTACATGTTATTATTTCAACATATAAACATGGCGAGAACTTATATTTACCCTCTTTTCACCTGAGATGTTATTTTCCTGTGTTTGGAATAAAGATCCAATGACAACAGTTGTAGCACTT
Source organism: Girardinichthys multiradiatus (assembly GCF_021462225.1). Lineage (NCBI taxonomy): Eukaryota > Metazoa > Chordata > Actinopteri > Cyprinodontiformes > Goodeidae > Girardinichthys > Girardinichthys multiradiatus. The sequence continues at coordinate 40,849,969 of NC_061798.1, read as the reverse complement.
TTTAAATACAATATTCTAGCTGAAGGTCATTCTTAGATGGAAAATGGCAGAACAATCTGAAAAATATCAATTAATTCAATGTCCTCTCTTGATAACATAAAATATTGTTTTGGATGAGCAATGTCACATTAAACTGGTGCTACATCAGACAGGTGGCAGAGTAAAGGTTTATCTATATATGTATTTGTAAATTATAGTTTTTATGTGTTTATTTCTTTTGATCTTTGAAATCTGGTGTCAGAAATATTCCATGATTGATTTGCAAAGTGAAGTTTGTTTATGACCAGAGGGGGCTGAGATCATCAGTAACCGGTTTTGTGTGGTTTAAACTGGAAATAAAAGGCTCAGAATATTTATTGCCTACTGATCTTTTCTACATTTTGCCATATCATAACCACAGACTTTAATGTATTTTATTTCGATATTAGTCTATTCAGTTCAGTTTTATTTTTTTCAGCACCAATCCCCAACACAAGTCGTCCAAAGGCACTTTACAATGTAAAATTATTATATTATGTGATAGACCGACAGAAAGTAATGTATTGTTGCAAAGTGAAGGGAAAAAGATGCCTGATTTAATGCAAATCTGAAAACTGTGGTATGCCTTTGCATTTTAGAACTAAAATAAACAAGGTGAAGCAGCATTTAGTTTCTGTGCTCCTCAGCTCTAGAACAAACTCCCTGAAATCCTGAGATGTGCAGAAACTGTTGGTTCCTTTAAATCTGGACTAAAGGATTTTTTTTTTTTATCTCAGCTTTTAATTAAGAAATCTGACTAATGAACTATTTGAAACATTAAATTTGCTTAGGCCTTTAATATCTGTTTCAACATTTTTATGCTTATACTCACTTTCTTTTTGTTTCTTCTTTGGTCCCATATAAATGAACCTGTCTTGCCTAGAACCTCATTTTGCTGCAATTACTGCTGCACAATGTTGGGTTCTGTCTCTATCAGCTTTGGAAATTGACATTTTTGTCTATTCTCTTTTCCTTTCAAGCTTTGACAGTCTGTGAACATCAATGTTCAAATCTGGTCACAGATTCTAATCAGAATCAGCTTTTATTTGCCAAGTTTGTGCAAACATTCAAGAGATTTGACTTCAGTTCCACTTTGGTCTCAATAAAGGCAATCTGAATATAAATATATAAAAAGAGAGAAAAAAAAAGGTTTTTGTAAATGTGTATATCTACAGTGTTTTTACAAAAGAGAAAGACATGATTGAATTTGTTATCGATCTGGGCCCTGTCATCAGAGTGACAGCCAAGAGAAAGACACTTTCTCTTTGGTGGCTATATTTTGCAGATAGCTCTCTGTGGCACCGACCTGAAGGTAAAACTCTACATTGTTTGTGTCCAGGATGTGTAGGGTCTGCAGAGATGTTAGTTGCCCTTTGCCTGACCCTAGACCAGTACAAGTTCTTGATGGAAGGAAGGTCAGCCCTGATTCTCCTCTCTGCAGACCTAATTGTTCATGGTAATTTGGACCTGTCCTGTTTTGTGGATTAGCCAAACCACACAGTGATGGACAAACGCAGGACAGACTGAAAAATGGCCGTGTAGAAGATGACCAGCAGCTCCTCACAGCTTGACTGGGTTAAGTTTCATGTTGTTCTGCCTACACCAGTGGACCAGCTGATCTGCCACCTGGCTGTATGCAGTCTCATCATTGTCCTGGATAAGACCAGGACAATGATGAGTTAAGGAGTTTCACAGACGGGTCCACTGAGAGCACTGTGAGCTGGTGGAGCTTCTGGTGGAGGATGTCTGGGTTGATGGTGTTGAAGGCAGAGTTGAAGTCCACAAACAGGATCCTGGCGTACGTCCCTGGGTGGCTGAGGTGCTGCAGGATGAAGTATAGTCCCAAATTGACTTCATCATCAGCTGACCTGTTTGCCCAGTAAGCAAACTGAAGGGGGTCCAGCAGGCGGGCCTGTGATGTCCTACAGATGCTTCAACACAAGTCGCTCAAAGGATTTCACGAACACAGATTTCAGAGCAACAGGCCTGTATTCATTTAACCCCATAATGGTGTGTTTCTTGGGAACCAGGTTGATATTAGAGCATCCTCGGCAGGAGGAAACCTCACATAGCTCCAGATACTTATTGAAGATCTGAGTGAAGATGGGGGTCAGTTGGTCATGGCAGGTTCTTAGGCATGAGGGGGAGACATTGTCAGGTCCTGGAGCTTTCCTGCTTTTCTGATGCAGAAAGATCCCTTTTACATCTTCTTCAGAGATCTTAAAAACAGGTAGGGGGTGTGAGGAGAGGAGGCTTTTTTGTGTCTGAATGTCATATGGACGAGTTGGTGGGAGGTGTGACAGGCTGCTTTTTAAACCTGCAGTAGTAGGAGCCATTAAAGTCGTCTGCCTGACGAGGATTTTGCTCAGGGTGGGGTGATGGGCTCCTGTAGACAGTGATGTTTTTCAGACCATTCCAAACTGCTGCTGGGTCTTTAGCTTAGAAGCTGTTTTTTAGCTTCCTCCTGTAGCTTCTTTTACCAATCTTTATCTCCTAGGTCAGGTTGTTTCTTGTCTTCTTATACAGGAACCTGTCCTCACTGCTGTAAGCCTCTTTCTTGGTCTGACACAACTTCCGCAGATGAGAAGTTAACCATGGTTAATATTTGTACATGCGAAAGGGTTGGTCTGCAAACACGTCATCACATGTGACGGCACAATATGCATCTTCTAAAGCTTTTTACAAGTGGTCTAGTGTATTTTTATCCCTATTGGGACACTTAATATGCGGTCTATATTTTGGAGGTTTATGGGAGAGCTTTGCGCTGTCATAATCCCCAAGAACAATGGTGGGAGTCTGTTATTTTTTTCACATCTGTTATCAGTTGTGGTGGGATTTAAACACTGAGCCAAAAGAGACGAGGAAAACTCCCTCTATGAATAAAAAGGTTTAAATTCCATTAAAAATTGACTCCAGGTGAGCAATACATGTCTCGCATAATACTGTGGCATCAGTACACCATCCTATATTTATGTACAGTAAAAGCAGATTTCACCTCCTGTGATCCGTGAGATGTTTAAAGCTGTTTGATATAAAGTTTGGTAACCTAGCCCTAACTTCTTTACAACTTCATCCCTTCATCCACTTCTTCATGTTGCTGTTTCTTCACTAATGTTCCTAACAAACCTCTGAGGCCTTCACAGGAGAGCTGTATTTATACTAAGATAAGATCACATCCATCTATTGTCTATACCAGCTTCTCCTTGCAGGGAGGCTGGTGCCTATATCCACCAGCCATTCAAGGGTACACCCTTGACACCGTGACACCCTTGACAGGTTGTCAATCCATCACTGAGATCAAGTTACATACAAGTATAATTATTAGTATTATGTAGTATTATTAAGTATTATGTGACTTCTGAAGGTAATTGACTACAATGGATTTTATTTAGCGGTATGGGAGTAAAGAAGGCTGAATATGTGCACCATACTTTTAGGATTTTCATTTGTGAACAATTTTAAAAAGCACAGATTATTTTATTCACAATTATCTGTTACTACCTTTTTAAAACCCCCAAAAAATGCATTGTTTGTGTTAACTTTGTGGTTTTAACTTGTAAACAAAAGGTACGGATATTTTTGCAAAGAACTGTATATAATTGTTGCTGTTGCAAGAAAAAAAGGTGTCAAGCACAACTGAGGACAGAGTTCTCTATCATGGCAGCAATATCTATATCATCTTGTGCAGGTTATCAGCACAGTCCCAGATGGGAGTCAAAATTTGCAGACAAGGATCTGAGACACAGTTAGTGGAAAGCAGGTAGCATAGGGAAAGAGGAATTTTGTGGCTCCCTGTATATCTGCCTGTATTTGTGCATCAGGTTGGAAGTTTGGTGCCGTGTTTGGCCGCTCTGGGGCATTCCCAGCCGATTGTGTCCACTCCGTTGCTCCTCCTGATTTCCTATCGTTGCCACTGGACCGAAAGGCCGAGCCTCGAGGCGGAGCGGACCAGTTTGCTGCATCATCAGCCATTGCTGTTGCTGTGGCGTCCACCATGGCTGCACACGAGATAGATCAAACTATTGAGGTTCCCAGGCACAAACACACTCTGAGATACTTTTTATTTTTATGTCTGCCAAACTCACTGTTAATCTCTGTCTTTTAGAGAGTTTCACTTGATGGCTTCTCTGATGGAGAGCCTGATGAGAGGGCACTGCAGGACAGTAAATATGACATGCTGGAGTTTGCCAAGAAGTTCTTCAGACAGGCACCGAGCGGACAGGGGTGAGACTGAGACGTAAACACCCCGGAAGCCAGATACTCAGATCCTCTCATTTTAACATCCTGCAGCAGGGATTTATTTACTACATTTATAGAAGATCTGTACAATTTCTAGATACTACAAACTTTGTGTGGTATTTCACTTTTTGTCACCTGAGGTGCTGTGCAAAGGTACTGAGATGCACTTATTTTGTTTTTTCTGCTTTGTTTCCAATCATCCTGACTGTCTTGTAATCTTTTAAAGAGGGGGATTATCAGTGGATCTCTAGGCTTTCTGAAGGTGTTCCGATGTCCTAGATCTATGGTTACTTTTCTGTTATGTGTACATACGACACTGGTCCAGTTTGTATGAGCATTTTCATGACTGAGTTTGGCTATTTGAGAGCAAAATGTAATAAAGAGGGATAACACTGGACATTTGAACAATGCTCTACATGTCCAGTGTTAAATTGAGGTCCACAGCCATCTAACGATTTGTTTTTGCTATTGTTGAGCTGATTGGATAAAGGAAAGTAGTTATGCTCACATCAGCTGATGGTGGAATACTTGATCTTCATTAGGTCAAAAGTTTGAACAGCAAAAAAAAAACAAGCCCATATACAAACACTCTGCTGTGATATGTTTTAGGTAACAAGTTAGTTTCTTTTTTTTGCTCTTCAAACCTTTCAAAACAAATACACAAGTAGGATCGTAAAGATGTCAGTCAAGACTGTGAAGATCAAGCGTAAAGGCCTTTCTGTAACAGGTGCCATTGTGCGGAACTGCTAGAACCAAATATACAGATTTCTCAAAACGTTTGAGTGCAGTTATGTAGCTCAATACTCAGGTTTCTTTGTGTGTCATTGCAAGTTTCTGAAACTGTACTTAAAAATGTAAATTAACCATCCCAATAATTAAATCTAAGGGATTACCATGTGTCTGAATATGTCCTCAGAGACTCCCTGAAGAGTAAATACAAGAAGAGAGAATCCAGGGAGCCAATTGAAATGATCAAGTTCTCCAAGGTATCTTCTCATTACAGTCATTTACTAAAAACATCCTTGATGGGCTATTCAAATGACCTTTTTTAAACGATTTGTCATTGCAGACCCCTCTGACTGAGTCTCTGATAGAGTTCACAGATTTAGCTATGAACCGAGTGGCAGCTGATCTCTTCCTGTGTGAGTTGTCAACTTCTCTCTTCTTTTCTCTAAATAAGTCAACCTGTTACATTGGTCAGTCAGTCAGTCATTCATTCATTTATTAATTATGCCCCTAGTGAAGAATTGTATTTATTTCAAAAAATAGACTGGGAACTCGGGAATTATGAGTCTTGAAATGTATGAAACTTAAATTCAACCGAGAATGACCCGGAACAGCTTTTACAGATTATAAGGTCCAAGAAGAAAACTTTTGGCTTCCTAAATAAAATGTATTCAATATCATTTGACAGCTGCTTAACATGCTTTGAAATGTGGATGAATTGTGACTTTGTGTTTTATTTTTATTTATTTTATTTCTTTATGTGTGTATACTGTTGTAATATCTGTAGGCATCATGCGTTTCATGGGTGATTCTCCATCGAGGGGTTCAACAGAACAAGAAATGGTCAGCACATTCCTTAAGGTAAATATACTGTCACTTTATTAAAGGTATGATGTACTGTACATGTGCAATTTAGAGGTGTGGGTTGTTTCTTTCTGGGTAGAAGCCCTTTGCTACTGGGAGTCAGGAGCATCATAATCCCATTGTTCAAAGAACCTGGATGTGGAGATTGAGGGTTGCTCGTTCCTGAGAAGCTGCTGCTGTCATTGAAGTGTCAGGGGGTGCCAAGATCACTAGAATAGAATACTTGGGGCACTGCCAGCGTGACCAGTCCTCCCTCAGATTTGGTCCCCTCTCATTATGTGTCATGTAATTATATCGCTGCTACCGTATATGCTATCATTACATTAATGAATCACTACACCATTCTTTTAGACATGCTCAAAACAGTCTGGGAAATCTTCTGCTCACGCTGAATGGGGAAAAGGGTTGTTAAATATTACAAAAAATGTATATCACAATTCTTTTTCATATTTTCTCTATTACAAAAAAACTTTTTTTTAAATATTTCCTTGATCTTTGAATAACCTACATTTTTCAGAGGTAAATGTCAGTTCAGCAATTTGTAGCAACTGTTTTATTCAGTCAAAGGTTCAAGGTATTTGATTTTTGCCATTAATGCATTATGCAATTAAGATAAAACTTATTTTTCAATTGTTTTGCACCTTACTTGTGCTTTCTGGTTTATATAGTGCTATAAATAGTAAGTTTTACTTACTTACTACTTGGTTGATTTAACAAAATATACTTGTTTTTAGGTCAATCAAACATGGTTTTCTTAATCCGAAACCTTTACAAAAAGCGCCATGTTGTGATATATGCAATGTTAACAGGAGTGAAAAACTATTAGAACTGTAATTTATATTCTGGGTATGTTTGGTTCATTTTCTTAGCAGGAATTTTTGGAACTGCAAACCAAAACATAAAATAAATAGTTAATTTTTGTGGAGAATGTGCAGCTAGTAGTGTAATCAACTTTAAAGTGACTGGATCAAAAACAGCAGCTGCAAACTCACTGACAGTAACATATTCAAAGTTGTTTATCCGAAGCGCTCTTCTGTCTGTTGTCATGAAACGTGTGGTCTTCTAGTAGCCATCGGTGGGGCAGCGTTTCATTCAGGCTTAGCGCAATATTCTCACCTGTGGGCTTGTCCAGAAAGCAGGATGTTTCCATCCTTACTGTTTGCAGTAATGCTGGATAAGGATTAGGTTAGTTTGGGAGTTATTTTAGAAGATGAAACTGGTTTCCCGTGTTGCTGATTTTCACAGTAACCACTAGCAGATTGTTTGATTTCCCTGACATCCTCCTTCTTGAAGCCAAACCACCTCTGCATCAGAAATTTAGACCCGGGTCTTGCCACAGTCTTTGAAGAAGATGACAACTGCAACACTGTTATCTTTTTTTCCAAACAGAGCTCAGCAACAGCTCACTTATTGTACAAAAGTTTGTATTTTATCCATTCTGGTGTGTGTAGTGGAATTTTCTTATCAAAGTGGGAGAGAAATTAACTCATTAAAAGACGAAGACCGGACTTTGTCTTTATATGTTTTATTCAAAGGCATTCAGTGTTTGAAGACCCTGTCACTGGGCTTGGTCAGTGAAGCAGAGCCCCGATCAACATTTACACACAGTATTTAAAGAGTATGTGGGTGTTACCTCAACTTAAAAGAGTTTGTGCTTTATGGCCCTAGACCCTCCTCGGGTCAGAGGTAACAAAGTCATTTATGAGCGGACCATCTGCTCTTCCTGAGACACAACCCTCCAGGATGTGTTTTAACCATTAAATGTCTGATACTGGCTTTTACAGCTTCCTCCTCTAACACAGATGTTCTGAGGAGAGAAGTAACCTAAAGGTCATACACTTTGGAACACTTTAGAACACTTAATAAAAGAATTTCCATTACATGTGTTTCCTGCTTTTTTTACTTTTTGTGCAGTTTTTGCAAAGTGTGGAATATATTCAATAATACCCCAGCTCTATCAGTAAAATAAGAACTTTAATATTATTGAAAATGATATGTATCACAGACCCCTACTAGGAAGACCACTGCACCCCAGGAAATCTTAACAAAACCCAGCACAGAGCATCACGTTTCTGGGCAATCTGTACTGTTGTGGGACAGTCTCTAGTGTTAAAAGGGCCTTAATCTAAAGATAAAGGTACTAAAACAGAACCAGAATGGGACTGAGAAGTAAAAATATCTTCCCTCAGTTTTCTTTCCTTATGTAAGTTTAAACACCCTAAACACTACACACTGCATCTAATTACATTCACCGGCCACTTTATTAGGTACACTTTGCTAGTACCGGGTTTGACCCCCTTTTGCCTTCAGAATTGCCTATTCCTTTGTGGCATAAATTCAACAAGGTACTGGAAACATTCCTGAGAGAGTTTGGTCCATATTGACATGATAGCATCACACAGATGCTGCAGATTTGTCGGCTGCACATCCATGATGCGAATCTCCCGTTCCACCACATCCCAAAGGTGCTCTATTGGATTGAGATCTGGTGACTGTGTAGGCCATTTGAGTCCAGTGAACTCATTGTCATGTTCAAGAAACCAGTCTGAGATGATTTGTGCTTTATGACATGGTGTGATATCCTGCTGGAAGTAACCATCAGAAGATGGGTACACTGTGGTCATAAAGGGATGTACATGGTCAGCAACAATTCTCAGGTAGGCTGTGGTATTGACACGATGCTCAGTTGGTACTAAGGGGCCCAAAGTGTGCCAAGAAAATATCCCCCACACCACCACCAGCAGCCTGAACCGTTGATACAAGGCAGGATGGATCCATGCTTTCATGTTTTTGACGCCAAATTCTGACCCTACCATCCAAATGTCGTAACAGAAATCAAGACTAATCAGACCAGGTAACATTTTTCCAATCTTCTATTGTCCAATTTTCGTGAGCCTGTGCAAATTGTAGCCTCAGTTTCCTGTTCTTAGCTGACAGGAGTGGCACTCGCTGTGGTCTTCTGCTGCTGTAGCCCATCCGCCTCAAGGTTCGACATGTTGTGCGTTCAGAGATTCTCTTCTGCATGACTTGGTTGTAACAAGTGGGTATTTGAGTTTCTATCAGCTCAAACCAGTCTGGCCATTCTCCTCTGACCTCGGGCATCAACAAGGCATTTATGCCCACAGAACTGCCGCTCACTGGATATTTTCTCTTTTTCGGACCATTCTCTGTAAACCCTAGAGACGGTAGTGCATGAAAATCCCAATAGATCAGCAGTTTCTGAAATACTCAGACCAGGCCGTGTGGCACCAACAACCATGCCACGTTCAAAGTCACTTAAATCACCTTTCTTCCCTATTCTAATGCTCGGTTTGAACTGCAGCCGATTGTCTTGACCATGTCTACATGTCTGAATCCATTGAGTTGCTGCCATGTGATTGGCTTATTAGAAATTTGCGTTAATGAGCAGTTGGACAGGTGTACCTAATAAAGTGGCCAGTGAGTGTATGTCAATGATAATAACTTTTGTCTAATGTAATATTTGTGTGACACTTGCTAAACTGAAAACTCGGAAAGGATTGAATAATAAACCAAAAATTTTCTCTCTGTTCTGCTGGATGTAACCGAGTGTTCATTAGGGAAGAATGTTCCACACATTTTGGTAGTTTCACTTTACGCTACAATTCTTAAGCTACAGAATAAAAATTCATATTGTATTAGACGGCAAATGTTGATACTATTATTTCACAGGAGTAAGCTCCAAAGCTCCAGCTAAACTCTTGTTGTCTTCTGTGATATTATTCGTGTGCTCCCCTCAGCTCATTGGAGAATTCACCTTGATGAGGGATGAATCTTACTGCCAGCTCCTCAAACAGCTTACTGCCAACACCAGCTCCAAACCGTAAGTCAGCTGGCCGCACACAAACCCTCAGTGCCCGGCTCTTTGGTCTTTACTTCAGTGATCCTGAGTAGCTCTGTGTTCACTTGTGCTCTGCAGAGATAGTTGCCAACGAGGCTGGAGGCTGCTGTACATTCTGACTGCCTACCATCGCTGCTCTGAAGTCCTCAAGCCTTTCCTGCTAAAATACCTGCAGCAGGCTTCTCGCAGTGCAGGAGCACAGTATCAAGGTAACAACCACACACACACTAATGCCAAGTAGGAATATGCTGTAAATGTTGCAATCAGTATGAAATATCTATTTTTTTAGGCATAGCTAAAGCATGTGAGCAGAATCTGAAGAAGACATTTCTGTACGGCGGTCGGATTGTTCCACCCAACAACATGGAGCTGAAAGCAATGATGGTTGGTGCCTCCATTAATTTATCAGCTAATAAGCAAAAAGCTGTGAAATCCTTTATAGAAAAAAGTTGCATACAGAGTGAAAACAGTTCAGGCTGTTTTCGACTTTGTAATTATTGCCCATGCTGTAGATATGGGCATGTTTAAGCCACTAGCTTATTTATTTATTTAATTATTTATTTATTAATTCATTATCTTTACCAGGACTGCAAATAATTGTGCAGCCTACTGTACATATAACAACATATTATCAATAATTACAGTTTTTAGCCAGTTTTAGCCATTTATCCAAAATTCATGGATTTTAAACCTTGAAAACCCCACATTAAAATTCAAGCATGTTTAAGTATTTCCAGGACAGACATAAACTCAGTGAGGCATGGCAGTGGGAGTATTATGTTTGGGGGGAGGGTTCTTTACTGCTTCTGTTATTGTGCACCTTCCAGATTTAAATTAAACTATGAATTCTGCAGTATCAGAATTTGTGTTAAATTGGAAATTAAATGTTTAGCTGAGACTTTCAGTGCTCATTGTTAATACATGAAGGAATGGCGTAGAAATAATAAATATAGGCTTATAAAAAGGCCCAGATTTGATTGATCAGAATGACTGTCGGGGATAGAAAACAGATTGTGCATTTTAAGATGTTCACTGTAGGAGGGAAATTTGCATCAAATGTTGTATTGCATGAAAATTATACAACACCTACTAAAGGGGAAGATACTAGACAGTAAGCCCATATGAGAAATTTTCATTTTTCTTTGAAGAAAATCACATTGATTTTTTTATTTCTATGACCCATGGACATTTTCCTTCATATACTGCACATGTATAATCTTGAAAAGGTGGTTTAGAGGGATCTTAGGATCAAAAATTATCTTACTGTTTTGAATAAACATACAGTTAGATTTGTTTTATTCTATTGGACAATTAATAGAAGATTTACTTTTGCTGTTTGCTGTTTTTTTGTTTTTAGTTTTTTGCTTATTGTCTGTAAACCCAATTAAAATACCAATTATTGAGCATTTTTGGTGGATGATGTCTTTTTTTAATGGAAAATATTTCAAGGAATATTAGCAAACAAATTGACATTTTCTTAGGGCATCAAAAACTGACTCTTCATTTTAATTTTGCCTAAATGTAGGCTTGGAAACTGTTTGGAAAAGTTTTATTAGCAAACCAAATGAACGTGAAAATGACTGGAAAGAAGGACAAAGAAAGGTGTGTTAATTGTTAAGATAGGAACATTTAATTTACACAAAGCATTAGACCCTAAGACAGCCACTTTTAACCTATAGTGTTAAGATTATAGAGTTCTAAAAAGTGATTAATTTTTTGCATATTACTTATACCGGGTGAATGTTTGACTGTGTTTTCCCAGGCGGGACGCAGCTCAAAGCGTCAGCTGTTTCTCTTCCCTGGAGGCATTGATCGCCATGTGAAAATCAAAACGTGTACTGTAAGTACTCAGCAGTTGGTGATCAGTGGGGCGCATAAGTGTGAGGAGGCTGTGATTGGCTGATGTATCTGTGTTGGCTCTGTTGTTTTTCAGGTTTCCCTGGAGGTAATCGAGGAGTTGTGCTATGAGATGGGATTGCACACACTGGAGGCCATGGAAGAATATGCCATATTTTTAGTCACCAACAGAGGTGGGCAAAGTCACATATAATAAACACATATAATTAAGCTCAAAATTATTCATACACCTTTGATTTAAAATGATTTTCCTTTAACCAAGATGTTTCTGATAGGAAATAGGACAGTCATCTATAAACATATAATACAACAATGTAAAATGAGTAAAAAGAATATTTAACCTTTTTATTTACATATCATTAAAAATGTCCTGTGTAAAATTATTTTTACCCTTCTCAATAACCAATTGAAATATCTTTAATGGCATTACAGCGATCAAAACCCTCCTATAACTGCTGACCAGCTGTTTGCATGTTTCCACTGGTATTTTGAAAATTTATTTCTGGGAATGAGCTCCAAGTCTTTGAGGTTGAAAGACCTTCTTGCATCCCCCTAATCTTTGGCTCCCTCCTTAGAGTCTCTGTCAGATTCAAGGATTCACGATTCTGGCTGGGCCGCTTCAAAACATTATTATTACTGCCAGTCAGAGGAAACATGTTGGTAACTGCGTTTTTGTGTATAGAGAACGATTTTTAATCCTTATGATTGAAGCCGTGTATCAAAATCCTCTTTAAATGTCAAGATACTGAATAAAACAGTTCGTGAAAACATCAAATGAAAATTGTGTCGGGGCTTTCGAAAGTTTGATTGATATTAATAAGAACCACTTTAATATATCACTGTAAATACTGACTCTTTGGAAGCAAAGAACAAAGACATTTTACTATTATAACTTTTGGTCATTATTGCATATATCACAGCACAGGTGATATATGCAATCATGTATGTACTATACATGCAATAATGTATAATGTATTTATGTAATTTTACATGCAAATGTCATCTTTATTTACAATTTGTGCATGTATTACTGTCTAGTTTTCTAATATGCTTGGGAATACAGTTACTTGTTTAAAAACTACAATGCTTTGACGTTTGTACAATGAAAATATAAACGTTTTAATTTATAAAAAGATTGTGATACTGACAGTGAAAAATTTGGTGAAAGACCACATCTCAGAAATTTAAAAGCATTGTTTCTAAATGCATTAATGCAAGAAACTGAAATGTTTTTGCTTACAGTAATTTATTGAATATTTTTTAAAACTATAAGATCTTTCCATGTAATCAACCAAGCTGAACAAAACCTGTAAGCCTTGCCTGATGTAAGCTAGCTTATTTCAGGAATACAATGCTAACAGGGAGCTGGTGCCTCTCTCCGTCACTGGGTGAGAGGCGGGGTACACCCTGGACACGTCCCAGTCCAAATTTACAACATTATAGCTTAAAATAGACCAAATGCTGAAATGGCCTTTCTGACTATAGAAAGCAATGACAACCAAAACCATGAAAAGTGCTGAGCTGCTGTAATCACAAGTGAAAAACATTTCAGCTTCAAAACTAATGTATCCCCTCTGTTCTCATCATCTGACAGTGTTACATAACATAGCACATATTTAACACTTAAAATGTACATAACTTTTTTCTCTTATTATGCCTCTTCTTTGGAAATAATATATAAAATGTGTACATACCGATCTAGACAGGTTTATGCTAAATCACACCCATGCTTCATGAAGTTAAATCTATTTTTTCCCTTGCAAAAGTGCAATTGCAATACTTGGTAGGCTTTAATATTTCAGGAGCCATGTATTCAAACTCTGTTTGCTAATAATATATTTAGATAGTAGGATAGATTTTCACTGTCTTTATGTCCAGACCTGCTTTAGAACTTAGTTACCAAGATGCTGATGATCGTGGAGAGTGAAGGGATCATCATGGGTTGTCAGTCAGTCATTCATTTTCTACCGCTTATTCCATAGTGGGTCGCGGGGCAGCAGGTGCCTATCTCCAGCAGTCAACGGGCGAGAGGCAGGGTACACCCTGGATAGGTTGCCAGTCCATCACAGGGCAACACACAAACAACCATGCACACACTCATTCATACACCTAAGGGCAATTTAGAATGACCAATTAACCTAACAGGCATGTCTTTGGACTGTGGGAGGAAGCCAGAGTACCTGGTGAGAACCCACGCATGCACAAGGAGAACATGCTGCAAGGCAACAGTGCTACCAACTGCGCCACCGTGCAGCCCATCATGGGTCGTGACAATGGAAAAAAAAAAAGAGGAGGGAGTAAAATGTTGGTAATTTCAGTGGATATTGTCTATGCAATATTTAACTATTTCACATTTTCCCAATGTTGTTCAGCTATTTATGCTCTTATGTAAATAACTATCCAATGCAAATAGGATAAAGGTTTAAAGTAATACGATTTTCAGGAAATGCAATAAGATTGTAGTTTTTTAAGAGAGCAGATGTCCACTTTGCTCTTGGGTCTTCTCAGGCAAGCTTGTTTGCTTTAGTGTCCAGGACCAAGTAATTATCTAATTCAATTTAATTAGGGTATTCGTGGATTATACTCTTAACAGAATTTCACCTCCTTTTTAATAGAGTATTTAAAGACACACACAAAACAAAAAACTTGTTCCTCATTTTCATTTAGCTTGTCTGTATTATGTTCTTCGCCTGTTTGGACTAAGCTTTTAATCTTTTATTTCCAAAACAAACTATAAGCTTGTTGCATTGTTGAGTATCTCCATGTGATAACAGATGGATGATACTGTTTTTTGGGACATTTTAGAGTATGTCTGTTGGTGTTTTTACTGGTTTTAGGCTGTAACTAAATTGAGAAATCCCTCCTGAAATGAATATCCATAAATATAAGAAGAAACAAACTGATTTCTGCGTAACTATGTATGCTCAGGTCAGAATGTGCGTCCCCTGAACAAGAACGAGTATATCCTGGATGTAGCCACTGAGGCCGAGTCAGTCGACTCCGGCTACAGTGTCTGGTTCCGGCGAGTTGTCTGGACTCAGCCGCTCAGGTTTGAGAACGAGCTCTGTGTCGCCATGCAGTATAACCAGGTACTGACAAGAATTTTTCTCTCATTGGAAACGCTTTGTTTGTTTATTTGTTTGTGTGTATAACTCAGCTTTTTTGAATAATTTTCAGATCCTTCCGGACTATCGTAAAGGTCTACTCAATGTTCTCTCACATGGAAAAGTGAGCAATCAACAGTTCCACCAAATCTCCAAGCTGGCTGCTTTGCAGCATAGAGCCAAGGACATCATCTACACTCCCAGCATGTGAGAAAGCTTGAGCAACAAGAGAGTTATTTAAGCTTATTCAGTTAGTTTGTATATTTTAGTTAGTTCAATTAGTTCGTTCAGCTTTTTATGGTTGCTGAGTTTATGAGTTTAGGCATTTATGCAATAAGGGAATTAAGCAACAAGACAAAATATGTCGGGAAGAAGCTGTAAGGGAACATTTTTAGGACAAAATATACACCAGTGCATCCTTTTACATTAAAGCGCAGAGTGCCTTGCTAAAGTATTGATATCCAGTCAGTTTTTTTCACATTTTTTCAGTTATAACCACAAACTTGAATGTATTTTGTTCGGATTTTATGTGATAGACCAATACAAATCAGTGCATAGATGTAAAGGGGATAGAAAGATTATTTATCATCTAAAAATCTAAAAAAGGGTGATGTGGCTATTCATTTTGCCCCCCTTTAGATCTTTCACCCAGCCTAAAGTCTTTTGTAAACTTTTCTCCAGTAATAAAATAAAATGAGAGTTTCTCCTTGTGTTTTTGAATATTACTAAGGTGATAAATTGAGACTTTACTACACTTGGAGGAGTTCAGTACAGTAGCCTACGCAGGCTCAGTTATTGTGTTTAAATGGCATGTCTGTTTTCTTTATGCCCACTGTTTTATCACTACCTGACATAGAGCAGAATAATTTTTGAGCAATGTCAGAAATCACAGGGCGAAGCAGACCTCTGTTTATCTGACGCTGTTTTTCTCATCCTCTGCCCTCAAGACACGAGCTATCAGAGTACATCCCCGCACCTCTCTTCAAAAAGCAGCCTCCACAGCAGTGGGTTACCATGGCGACGCAGCACATGCAGCAAGTACAGCCTCTAAGTCCGCACCAGGCCAGGGCACAGTTTCTTGGTAAGATCCCTGCTCAAAATAAGCACATACTGTTTTCACATAGTTCATTCAACACATTTTCAGTTAAATTTCACTAACTACACCCAGGCCTGATTACTGGCAAACCTGTACAATCTGGAATTCTCTTAAATAGGACCTGTCTGGCAACATAAGGTTGGCTGAGGGAGTGCAGTGACCCACAATATGAGCAAACAGTGGAGCTTGTTGGAAGTTGTGTATCTTACCAATGTAAAACTAACAGGATGTAAAGAAAAACTAAATCAAAAAGGCTGGTGGTTGTGTGGTAACCTGGGCAAGTGTGGCTGCTTCTGTACTGGACCCCTTGGCGTAATTGATGGAACCATGAATTATGTTCTTCAGCGGAAATTCCTGAAGGAGAATGTCCAGGCCTCAGTTGTCGACCTTCAACCTCAAACCCCTTTCAATTATGCAGCAGGACAGTGATAAAAATAAAAAACACCAGCACACACACCTATTCAGCAAGTAATGAACTGATGAATACAGTGAAGTTTTTTTTTTGTGTCCTACTCAAAGTTTGAACTTAAATAAAATTGAGATCCGGTGGCATGACCTCCAACAGGCCATTGATACTCAGCCCTTTGCTGAGGCTGATTTAAAACAACTCTGCAAAGAAGAAGAATGTTTTTGTGTATCCTAAGCTGTTTAATTTTTATGTAAAAATATCTATTGTGTATGTAGTCATGTGAGGTTTGTCCTAAAACTGTAGAGATTCTCACACTCATCTCCACTTTTTCTCTTTTGTATTTTGTTAAGGTATTTTGTCTTCTAGTTGTGTGTGATAACAAAACCAGGAAATCCTTATCAACTTCAGTTACAAAGTATGTATGTAAGTATATAGTAATGTTTTTGTTCACTTTTGTTACGTTCTGTCTGTGTGAATGCAGGCCTGGTCAGTGCGTTCCCCATGTTTGGTTCCTCGTTCTTCTACATCCACAGCAGCAGCTCCACTACCTTCTATGCTCCTTGCATTCTTGCTGTCAACCCACGAGGTCTCCACTTCCTGCACAAAAATACACATGTAAGAACCACGCACATGTGGACACACACACACACAAACAGTCATCAGTGTGTGATTGGCTCATGTCATCATTAACGTGAGCCTGGGAGAAAAGCTTTTCGCTCTTCTGCGCTGTAAAGTCTGACTTCTGTGCTGCAGGAGCTGATGGCAGCGGTCCCTATAGTAGAGGTGCAGTCTAGCCGCACCCAGAGGCCCGGCGCTGGAACCAGTTACCCATATGTGGACCTAACTGTGGGGGACATGAACACACAGCGGGTCATTCAGCTGCAGTTGGAGCAGGTATGGTTGTAGGCAGCTGATTGGGTGAATTGTGGTGTTTGACTCTCAGTGCTTCAAGGTTGACTGTTTTTCTCCACAGGGCCTGGAGCTGTGTCGAGTTATTGCCATGCAGGTAGAAAACATGATGTCCGTGAGAGAAAAGAGGCACACTCTGCCACCCAGCGAAATCACCATGCTGTGACATCTACACGTGTCCTAATGTGCACAGATGTTTCCGCACATGTAAATCCAACTACCTCCATTTACATTCAGGTGTTTGTTGAAAAATGCAGCTGAGTGATAAACGTGGATCTATCGCATTATTTTTATTTTGTATTTATCAGCACATAAGTATAGTAT
Organism: Girardinichthys multiradiatus; assembly: GCF_021462225.1. NCBI lineage: Eukaryota > Metazoa > Chordata > Actinopteri > Cyprinodontiformes > Goodeidae > Girardinichthys > Girardinichthys multiradiatus. Next base: position 40,832,564 of record NC_061798.1, on the reverse strand, counting down.
CTTTGGCATAATGTCTTTACAACTGATCAGTCCCATGTGTTATCATGTTACATTTGTATGATTAACAGGTAATTTTGATTTGTAAATAAACAAGTTGATGTATTTTGTAAAACAAATATTTTGTCAGAAAAAATTAAATACTTTAAAGAGAATCAGAACAACCACCTGACTTATTCATTATAATTAATTAATACTTTTCCATTCTCTTTTTGAATTTGATTGCCACATCACTAATATTATTTAGAATTATGTAGGCATACATTTCAAATTATATCAGTTAAAACAAAACACGGGATAAAAGCTTTTTGTGCATTAAGATAACTGTTGAGCTGCTCCTTTGAGGTACTGGGGTATTTTACATTATTGCATATATCACAGCACAGGTGATATATGCAATCATGTATGTACTATACATGCAATAATGTATAATGTATTAATGTAATTTTACATGCAAATGTCATCTTTATTTACAATTTGTGCATGTATTACTGTCTAGTTTTCTAGTATGCCTGGGAATACAGTTACTTGTTTAAAAACTACAATGCTTTGACGTTTGTACAATGAAAATGTAAAGGTTTTAATTTATAAAAAGATTGTGATGCTGACAGTGAAAAATTTGGTGAAAGACCACATCTCAGAAATTTAAAAGCATTGTTTCTAAATGCATTAATGCAAGAAACTGAAATGTTTTTGCTTACAGTAATTTATTGAATATTTTTTAAAACTATAAGATCTTTCCATGTAATCAACCAAGCTGAACAAAACCTGTAAGCCTTGCCTGATGTAAGCTAGCTTATTTCAGGAATACAATGCTAACAGGGAGCTGGTGCCTCTCTCCGTCACTGGGTGAGAGGCGGGGTACACCCTGGACACGTCCCAGTCCAAATTTACAACATTATAGCTTAAAATAGACCAAATGCTGAAATGGCCTTTCTGACTATAGAAAGCAATGACAACCAAAACCATGAAAAGTGCTGAGCTGCTGTAATCACAAGTGAAAAACATTTCAGCTTCAAAACTAATGTATCCCCTCTGTTCTCATCATCTGACAGTGTTACATAACATAGCACATATTTAACACTTAAAATGTACATAACTTTTTTCTCTTATTATGCCTCTTCTTTGGAAATAATATATAAAATGTGTACATACCGATCTAGACAGGTTTATGCTAAATCACACCCATGCTTCATGAAGTTAAATCAATTTTTTCCCTTGCAAAAGTGCAATTGCAATACTTGGCAGGCTTTAATATTTCAAGAGCCATGTATTCAAACTCTGTTTGCTAATAATATATTTAGATAGTAGGATAGATTTTCACTGTCTTTATGTCCAGACCTGCTTTAGAACTTAGTTACCAAGATGCTGATGATTGTGGAGAGTGAAGGGATCATCATGGGTCGTCAGTCAGTCATTCATTTTCTACCGCTTATTCCATAGTGGGTCGCAGGGCAGGTGGTGCCTATCTCCAGCAGTCTACGGGCGGGAGGCGGGGTACACCCTGGACAGGTTGCCAGTCCATCACAGGGCAACACACAAACAACCATGCACACACTCATTCATACATCTAAGGGCAATTTAGAGTGATATATCAGTTAAAAGAAAACACGGAATAAAAGCTTTTTGTGCATTAAGATAACTGTTGAGCTGCTCCTCTGAGGTACTGGGGTATTTGTGTGTTTCTGTTTTCTGCTTCTGCTCCTACGTTCAGATAGAAAAACTTTCTAAATACAAGTTAAACACATAAAAATAATACATTTTCTCACAGGTCACATTGGGTAAGAGGAGAGATGTTAAAAATCTCAACTATTTTGCCCAGCTGTTTGTTTTGCCCCCCATCACCGTAAGCTTTTGCTCCATCAACAAATTCTCTATCAGATTCATGTCGGAACTCTGGCTGGTTATTTTGAATCAAGTCAGAGGAAATATGTTGGTAAAACATTACTTCAAAGTTAAATATGCCAGGGGTATAAATTATTTTAGGCAAGTTCCATAGTTTAATCTGGACCAGTGACCACTCTTAAATCATCTGACATAAATTCATTGTGAACTTGCGTATTTAGGCCTAAAGTGGATGAAAAAGGACAAAAAACTTTGGTAATTTGAATATTTCAAATATTTTGACATGAATATGTGTTTAACCCTGAAGAGTGTTTGGTATTTGTGTGTATGTTCTTTTCACCATTTGTAGCCTATAACAGCCTGATGTAAACAAAACTTGTTGGAAGCATTCTCATAAACCGACAGCGAAGAGACTGTAGCTAAACTTAATACACATCTAAATGAACGGTATTGGTCATCAGTCAGAAGGTACAGGTCCTTCTCAAAATATTAGCATATTGTGATAAAGTTCATTATTTTCCATAATGTCATGATGAAAATTTAACATTCATATATTTTAGATTCATTGCACACTAACTGAAATATTTCAGGTCTTTTATTGTCTTAATACGGATGATTTTGGCATACAGCTCATGAAAACCCAAAATTCCTATCTCACAAAATTAGCATATCATTAAAAGGGTCTCTAAACGAGCTATGAACCTAATCATCTGAATCAACGAGTTAACTCTAAACACCTGCAAAAGATTCCTGAGGCCTTTAAAACTCCCAGCCTGGTTCATCACTCAAAACCCCAATCATGGGTAAGACTGCCGACCTGACTGCTGTCCAGAAGGCCACTATTGACACCCTCAAGCAAGAGGGTAAGACACAGAAAGAAATTTCTGAACGAATAGGCTGTTCCCAGAGTGCTGTATCAAGGCACCTCAGTGGGAAGTCTGTGGGAAGGAAACAGTGTGGCAGAAAACGCTGCACAACGAGAAGAGGTGACCGGACCCTGAGGAAGATTGTGGAGAAGGGCCGATTCCAGACCTTGGGGGACCTGCGGAAGCAGTGGACTGAGTCTGGAGTAGAAACATCCAGAGCCACCGTGCACAGGCGTGTGCAGGAAATGGGCTACAGGTGCCGCATTCCACACGTCAAGCCACTTTTGAACCAGAAACAGCGGCAGAAGCGCCTGACCTGGGCTACAGAGAAGCAGCACTGGACTGTTGCTCAGTGGTCCAAAGTACTTTTTTCGGATGAAAGCAAATTTTGCATGTCATTCGGAAATCAAGGTGCCAGAGTCTGGAGGAAGACTGGGGAGAAGGAAATGCCAAAATGCCAGAAGTCCAGTGTCAAGTACCCACAGTCAGTGATGGTCTGGGGTGCCGTGTCAGCTGCTGGTGTTGGTCCACTGTGTTTTATCAAGGGCAGGGTCAATGCAGCTAGCTATCAGGAGATTTTGGAGCACTTCATGCTTCCATCTGCTGAAAAGCTTTATGGAGATGAAAATTTCATTTTTCAGCACGACCTGGCACCTGCTCACAGTGCCAAAACCACTGGTATATGGTTTACTGACCATGGTATCACTGTGCTCAATTGGCCTGCCAACTCTCCTGACCTGAACCCCATAGAGAATCTGTGGGATATTGTGAAGAGAACGTTGAGAGACTCAAGACCCAACACTCTGGATGAGCTAATGGCTGCTATCGAAGCATCCTGGGCCTCCATAAGACCTCAGCAGTGCCACAGGCTGATTGCCTCCATGCCACGCCGCATTGAAGCAGTCATTTCTGCAAAAGGATTCCCGACCAAGTATTGAGTGCATAACTGTACATGATTATTTGAAGGTTGACGTTTTTTGTATTAAAAACACTTTTCTTTTATTGGTCGGATGAAATATGCTAATTTTGTGAGATAGGAATTTTAGGTTTTCATGAGCTGTATGCCAAAATCATCCGTATTAAGACAATAAAAGACCTGAAATATTTCAGTTAGTGTGCAATGAATCTAAAATATATGAATGTTAAATTTTCATCATGACATTATGGAAAATAATGAACTTTATCACAATATGCTAATATTTTGAGAAGGACCTGTAAGTGGGACAAAATTAGCAGCATTGAATTTGGACGCCAGAGCGCCCCTCCCACAAACTGACAAATCACCAGTGAGCATGCGCAGACCCTGTGCAGGTTACACGAGTTTATTTTCAGGCTTGTGCTTTGAGACGGATTGAGGAGGTGTACCTAGCTTAGCGCTCATTAAATAATGTAGTTCCTGTGTTTTCAGATTTGAAGGATAGATTTGAAAAAGCTCCAAAGTATCCAGCTTTTGTTCGTGACATGTCGCTACGTGGTTTGTCAATATTTCCAGGCGGCGACGGACTGACCAAGCCAGGCTAGCCAAGCTAACCAGCCATCAGCTAACACCGTTAGCCTCTTCGCTTTCTTGACAGAGCGCAGAGTGGCGTTGACGCAGTATTTAATCAAATCTGTCTTCGTTTTCCGAACTACGAGAAGTATCCACTGCTACACTTTAAAAAAAAGAGTAACACTTAAATGCAAAGACTAAGCGATGAGTCTTAGCTAACATTAGCTACTTTTGTGCGCTTTCTGTTGCTTTGTGAGAGTTATTGGACTCGTATAATATTTTTTCCGGGTCTAGTTTGTCCATAACAATCAAACTGTAGTAAATCTGTGCTGAAATGCAGCATTGAAGCCCGTTTTTTGTGTAATTGGGAACCCTTTTTGCAACGCAGCGGTCATATTGTTTTGGCCGACATGGCAGCCAGCGGATACTCTGACCTCAGGGAGAAGCTGAAGTCCATGACTCCGCACCGGGATGACTATGGGAACAAAATCCGGGCGAGTAACGGCAGCGGGAAGGGTCGCAAACGGAAGTATAGAGAGTCGGAAGACGATGAATACGAGCACAGCGATGACAGTGCTGACCTCCGGGAGCAAGAGGCCCGCCGGGTGCGGAGCAGCGTCTTACAGTTGAGCATCTTCACCCCAGAGGAGTGCGCCCGCATCGAGGAGAAAATCGACGAGGTGGTCGCCAAAGCAGAAGCTGGACTGTACCGGGAGCACACAGTGGACAGAGCGCCTCTCCGCAACAAGTACTTCTTCGGGGAGGGGTACACATACGGAGCTCAGCTGGAGAGACGCGGGCCGGGCCAAGAGCGGCTGTACCGCAAAGGAGAGGTTGACGAGATCCCGAGCTGGGTTCATGAGCTGGTGATCAAGCGACTGGTGTCCAACGGGGTGATTCCCGAGGGTTTCGTCAACAGTGCGGTGATCAATGATTATCAGCCAGGGGGATGCATTGTGTCCCACGTGGATCCCATGCACATCTTCGCACGGCCCATCGTCTCCGTGTCCTTCTTCAGTGACAGCGCGCTCTGCTTTGGCTGCCGCTTCCAGTTCAAACCGATCCGGGTGTCAGAACCGGTGTTTGTCCTGCCTGTGATGAGAGGGAGTGTCACAGTACTGAGGTGAGTGTGCTCATCTCATTTATCAGATGCCTTAGTTTACAGTCATATTCAGTAAATTAGAATGTTATTGACAAGTTCATTTATTTCAGTAACTCAGTTCAATAACATAGAATACACACAGGTTGGTGTTTTCAAGCCTTTTTGTTAAATATGGTGATTTTCTATTTACAGCTAATAAAAACACGGCAATTAATTTCTTAAATATTGCATCAGACTAATAAAGATTTTTAATACAGAAATGTTAGCTTCATAAAACATGTTTAAATAGCTGCTTAAAAGGTATTTTCAAAAGACTCATGATCTGACAAAGAAGCCTCATTGTAACGCATATTTCGATTGATTTAATGTGGCTGTATGAGGCCTTGCAAAAGCAATCATATCCCATTAACCTTTTCATATTTTGTCTCCTTACAAAAACAAACTTGAATGTATTTCATTGGGAATTTAGGTGATGGCCAACAAAAAGTAGTGCATATCTCTGAAGTGGACAAAAATGAATACATGGTTAAACATTTTGTAACAAGAAACCCTGAAAGTGTGAGCAGCATGTGTATGTAGCCCCCTTTGCACTGATATCACAAAATAAACTAATTTCATTCAAAAGTTACCTAAAAGCCTGAATGTGTGTAATTTATTCTCAGTATGAATACAGCTGTCCTGTGATGACCTCCGAATTGTTGTAGAACATTAATGAGGACCAAGATACAAGCCTGGCAGGTCAGTTTTGAGATTGTAGAGAGGTTTGAGGCAGGGTTGGGTTTTAAGCAGTATCCCAAGCTTGAAACATCTCAGAGAGGATCTCAGTCCATCACCTGAAAATGGAAATTATATTTCACAACTGCAAACCTTCCAAGACATGTTGGGTTTAAATAAAAATACAGAACTGGCAAGGACAACATTGGTCAGAGAAGCAGCCAAGAGGCCCATGGTAGCTTTGGAGGAGCTGCAGAGATCCAATTGGATCTTAGGTTGGACAATCTATTGGCAGGACACATATGAGTCATGTACTCCACAGATCTGGTCTAGAAGAATGTTTGAAAGAAAGCCATTGTTGAAAGACAGAAGAATCCAGACTTAAAGTTAGCCAAAATCCATGTAAGGGACATAGCAAATAAGTGGAAGAAGTTTCTGTGGTCAGATTGGACCAATAATACATTTTTTGACCTACATGCAAAGCACTCTGTGTGACAGAAAACGAATTCCCTGGCCTAAACACACTCTCTCAACCACGAAGCGCGATGGTGGCAGCATTTTGCGGTTGGTATGTTTTCCTTTAGCGTTTATCTAAATACAGGGCAATTTTAAAAGTCTTTACAGGCTGCAAATAACTTAAGACTGGCTCAAAGGTTCACCTTCCTGCAGGACAACAAAACAGAAAACACTGCCTGGGCTGCAATGCATTGGTTTAAATCAAGACATATTGATGTGTTAGAATGGCCCAGTCAAAGTAAAGACCTCAAGCCAGTTGAGAATCCATGGCAATACTTGAAAATTGGAACTTTCTCCAACCTGACCGAGTTTGAACTATGTTGCAAAGATAAAAGCCACGATTTTCAGTCTCTATGCACAATGCTGGTAAATTCATACCCCAAAACATTTATCACTGTAATTGCAGTGAAAGGTGGTTGTGCCAGGTAATTAGAACATGGCTTCCTCTGAGGCTCATTTGTTAGATTAAAAGGTAAATGTTTTTTTATTGGTCTGATGTAATCTAATCCTAAATATCCTGTTTCCATTAGCTGTAAGTGGAAAATCATTATGACTAACATAAATAAAAGCTAGGAGACACCAGTCTATGTTAAAGTAATACATATATTCTGTTTCACTTAGTGAAATAATTTACTGAAATAAACCTCCAATAATATTCTAATATAATTAGATGCACGTTTATTTACTAGCTTGTGTTGGCCTATCACTTTAAACCCACTAAGGTCACAAACATTATTTTCTTTTATTTGTAGTGGCTATGCTGCTGATGACATTACTCATTGCATCAGGCCTCAGGACATCAAGGAGAGACGTGCAGTAATCATCCTCAGAAAGTAAGTCGGTGCACTATTCTTGAAAGGCAACATTAATTCTGGTGAAATGAACTATCATTCAATGTTTTAAACTTGCGTACTCCACCACTGTATGTTATCAGAACTAAACCGGATGCCCCCCGGCTGGACTCTGATAGCCCTTTAAGTCCATCTCCTGCCCAGAGACCTGCACCTCTAAAAGCCAAGCGCTCTCATCGAAAAGCAGATCCGGATGCTGCTCACAGGTATTTACCCCCCGCTTTACAGACAGTCAATATGAAGGATTGCAGCGATGAAAACAGCTCCTGCTCAGTTGGCCTCTTTGTAAAATTGTACCCTGTATTTAATAATTATGCGATATGTTTCTCACGTTGAGTATTTTTGATCAAATGTAGAAGTAAGTAATTGTAAAACCGTGTGTATAATTTTTGAAGATCTTGAAATGACCCAGATTTCCATTACTTGTTGAGCTTTTACCTATTTGGACCAGCTGACTCTTATGAAATCTAGGAAATTATGACCTCAGATGAAACCAGAATAACAAAGTGATTCGCTGGTAGATATGATTTATTGGAGTACCGTAACCTCATTTCTTTGCAGTAGACAATTAATGGAAATACAAAATTACTTTAAATCATCAGTTTTCGAATTGGGTATGTCCCCCAGGTTGGTATGAATTGTTTCTTTTTGGACCCAAAAGAAAAAATGGTATGAAATCACCAAAACTGCAATGGTACGAAATGGCAGTTTACTTATCGGACCAATACCGATATATAAAAAAGTGACTAACTTCAGCTGATACTATTGTTAATGCTGATATATCGTACATGCCTGCCTCTAATACTTGGTTTATTTTTTTTTTTTCAAAAGAAAACGACAGCTATCTTTGATTCAGTGACGATGCATTGGGGAGAATAAAATCAGATTTTTCTGACACCCATTAAAGCAGTTCTTCAATTCCACAAATAATAGGATTAGTAATTAAATTACATTTGCCTGCATATTCTGGAAAATATCTAGAAGATGCACTTCTGTGACCTGAATTTTTTGGAAAGACCCTGAACTTGTTCCATAAATGTGATGAGGCATTGTTTACATCAGTCGAAGGCAGGATCCAAATCTGGTCTGATTTATTTTTTTTACATTTGTCATTGGACCTGTGAAGGCAGTTGTAACATTTTAAATTGCATTACAGTATGGCTAAGGCACACAGGGGAGGGGGGGGGGGGGTCCCGTTTTGACTCTTTGTCAAACTTGGGTTGATAGAACCTCCAAATCTGCTTCCAAAGTATTCTTAGGAACTACAAGGCTGCTCGTGAGTTTAGCATTTTATAGATTCTGCTCATTTTTGTTGTCGGTTTAATATCAAATCTAGAAGTGAGATAAGGAAAACATTCTGAACTGTAAAATATGCAGTCCCTTATTTGTAAATGCCTACAAAAGTATGACCTACGGATGACCTACGAGTGAACTGTTGAATTGTTGTGCCTGTATTGCTAACTGTTCATGTGTGGAAAACTTATCATTTATGTTGAATAAAGAAGTGAGATTGGTCCAGATTTTTTCCAAGGCTCTAAAGCACGGTCTTGTTAAAGGGCTAAACGTGGTTATTTGTCAGGGACACTCCAGTTATGGATGGCGGTGATGGTTGATGTGGAGCGTTTGAGGGATAGCCTTGGCCGTAGTAGAAGAGGTGTCTTTAGTAGAATCTCCCTTCATCAGCGTCAAGCTGCAAACAACCTGAATAAATAAAAAAGTGTCCAGTGTTAAAGTTCAGTAGAAATGCAGAAGGTGATGTAAAGGATTAATCTTCCAAAGCTTAAATTAAGTTTCGTCTTCTAAGTAAGCTTTGCACCTTATTTTTGTAATGGTCAAAGTAGGTAACGCCGTGTAAGTGTGTAATTGTTTTCAAAAGTTACATTTTTTTCAGTGTATCTCTCATTATTATTTTATTTTTTGAACCAGGCCGAGGGTTCTGGAGATGGATAAAGAGGAGAACAGACATCCTTCGTTGTCCCGGCATCGCCGCCACAGCGTCAGCTCTGAGAACTACCGGAGGCGTGATGAAGACCACGACAAACACCAGGAGAGCTCAGGGCGAAAAGTCAAAATGAGACGTCACTGATCGCCTCTTTGACATGCACGTTCACATACTAAAATATCCCTTCTCCTTTATGTATGTCAGTATTGTAACTTCATTTGATCAATCATTATTTTAATGGTCCAGTTTATTCTGGCGCAAGAATCACAGTTAGGTTTCAGTTTTAATTTGAGTCTAGAAATGCTTGAGTGTACATTTGTTTTGCTGGCAGACAAAACTGGCTTTTCTGCTGCTTATAATAAACCTCAGCTTACTCACTACAGTAAGAGTCTGTTGTTTAACAGTTCAGTTAGTTTAAATTAAACATTTCTTTGTGTTAATAGAGGATCAGACAAGGCATGTATTTTTTTCTACCTTGAGAACCGAAGAGATGATGTATGTATGGACTTGTACAAAAGCAAACACAAGCTTTAATCTAACTTCATAATGTACAATACGTTAATGTACAGTCTTTATTTGGGGGGTTGCTATGGAGACTGATTCTTTGTTTTTTTTGTGTCCTCCACATCTGCATTTCAAATCCGTTACCTTTGGTCCATCTCAGATCTTCACATTAAGCTCCAAATTGCAGTTTTAAGTTGCGGCATCTGACACCCATTTTGACCCATTTTGGTGGAGGTGGTACTGGAGCTAAACGAGTGCTTTGTGGAGGGCAGACACGCTTCACCCTCTTGTCTCAGTATACGGTTGCTGTATACTTTATGACATGAGCCAGGTCATTCCTGTTCCTTAATAAATCCACTTTTTCCTCATTTTAGTGACATTTGGGCCTGTTTTAAATTTATTTAGGTAAAAACACTTGTGTTTTTTTCTGTCTGAAAACATTTGCTCACTTGCAGTTTTCTATGTAAACTAATGTCTCGGTTTCTTACCAATACCCATATTTGGGAGAGGCTCTCCCTACCCGACAACTAGGTTAGTCTGGAGTTACACATGAATAAAAATAACCTCGGGTCACAGGAGAAATTGCTTTCTAAAAACAAGATGAGTGTAGCTCTGCTGCACTTGAGAACTTGGTTAACGGTTATTTTCACATGGTGGTATGATTAGGAAATGGTGTGGTGTGAAAAGGTGCTGACTGAAATAGTTGATTAGGCAAAGCTGAAAGTCGGAGCTCATTAATGACAGCTCACACTATGTACATTGAAATGAGTGATTGCTTTTTACATCTATATTTACGTTTTTAGATCCAGGAGAATTTCCTGTAAGTCAATTGTTTGTAGGCCTAATTTGACACTTCTAAATGCATCCAGTTGACTTTTGCTACACGAATGTCTGTCAAAATGTATATAAATAATCTCTGGCTTGAGCTAGGTTTAATGTCCAGTTTGGACTCAATGAATCAGTCAGTATTTATACATCAGGGTTTCTCAACCCAGACTAAGTTATATAAAATAAAAAAAATAGAAGCAGTATGTTAAAAACACACATACACACATTCATGCTGATTGCACTATTCCTGTTTTGCATCGCCTAAACATAAAGCCCTGGCTGAGAAACCCTAGAGCTGCTGCAGCTATATGCACCACAATAGCCATAAGTGTTCATTTTCAAACTGATGGTTAAGAAATAAATTTAAATTAGGATCATAATAATTTAAGGTAATTCTTAAAAATAAAGACCGAACCTAGTAGGTACTTTGCATATAATTCTAATTGCTTCTTAATACATATGTAGAATTTACTGAAATATGCCTTAGTGTTATGTGTTTGTAATACAAAATAGGCCATCACAAACATTGGATAGTGAGCAGCTTTTCCTTTAGTAAATGGAGCTATAGGACATTTTAAATGAATTTAATATTAAAAGGATTGTACTTCCGGAATTACACCACTTGATCTTTTGCAGGTTTTTGCCTCAATACAACAGCAAACTTCAGTGTATTTTAATAGGATTTTATGTAATGGAAAATCATTCCCCACAGCATGATGCTGCCTCTAGGTTTCACTTTGGAGGTGGTGTGTTGTTAGTTTTCCACCACATGGAGCAAATACAATATCGGTTAAAACAAAAGTTCATATTTGGTCTCATTGGATAGAAGCAAATATTTTTGCCAGGTGGCACTTTTCCATAAAGATCTGCACCAACTGGCTAAGATTTGAGATGACAGGAAAGAGACATGATGTATGTTTTTATTGGAAAATAAAAGTTGAGTACACATAGTTAAAGGCAGCATTCGGGCTGTTAACAGTTTAATCCAGGAAGAACACAGAAACAATGGGCCTGGTGTATCTTTTATGGGGAAAAAACAATTATTAATAAATTATAATAACTGGAAATACTACACGAACACAGAGTGGCAGAAGAAAAAAAGCATTATAAAATAAATAACTTTAGGCAGAAGAAACATTTCCAGGTTACAGTTTTCATAACATAAAACTTTGTGAAAACTACTTACATTAGATGATGTATTAGAACAGTGTAACGTGCTTCCAGTGACAAGATACACTGATTACTGTATATTCGTTTTGACGTCCAAATGGCTCAAAAGATAGAAAACAACCTCAGAACCATGAAGCTTGTGTGCAAACAAGAAGTCTCACTTTAACATGAACTGTCTGCTGCATTTTGGTTAAAAGGTCCTTGTTCATTCAGTCTAGTAAAAGTAACGACACTTCAACATATTAGTCAAATAGACGTAAAAGGTATGGCCCAGTAAAACTACTACTAGAGGTAATTTTTTTTTACTTAAGTAAATGTAATTGCTTAAAAGTAACTAATTACTACCCACCTCCGCTTAGTTTTATGTTTTATAAGTAAGGACATTTTGAAATTGTAATGGACAGCTACATTTTTTTGAAATATGATCAGCATTTTGGATCAATACGGTTCGTTGACTTGACGCTGTTGCTTATTCTACGTCGTTTACGTTGCGATTTAAAGCCCGGAATCTAGTCATTGTATTACTACCCCCTGGTCACCAGAGGGGGCTGTTGAGTTTGGACAAACATAGCGAGGGGATTTATCACAAGAAGAAGACAAAGCAAACAGCTGTTAGCTAAATTGTTAATATAGTTCATGACAGAAGTGTTTTTTTTATTGAAAAAAAACAGCTAACGACGTTTTTTTGACCAAACGCCGATGGTTTGAGGATTCAGGACCACACAGCTCTCTGCAACGAGTGGTCAGTATTTTTAACATCTAAAATCACTTTTCTGTCATTGACAGCTAACGTAGCTAAGTGGCTAAACATTAACTGTCAGAAACTGGCAGTTAACGGGGGTAAAATAAACAATATTTTTGTTATGTTAGTCCCTTTTACTGTCATTCATCTCCAGAGTTACATGTTGTCAACGATCAAATAAAATATTTGGTTCGCTCTTTATTGCATTTAAAAGAAGATGGAGCCAACAGTGGATGTTTGCTATCAAAACAAGACATCTGTAATTGTTTTTTCTTCAGTTTTCTGACGTTGACGACCTAGCCACTGTGAAACTGAAATATAAACTCTCATTTGGAAATCTCTCATTACACAGATTATAACTTTGCTGGAAAGATGGTATTACGTTTAACTCAGCTTAGTGTGACTCTATTAGGTTTATCTGGACCTTGTTCTTCTTATCGAAATAGAAGCCACGCACTTTTGTATTATCAAAACTAATGTTTTAGGCTTATCGTTTATGTGTGGATGGACTCACTCGTCTTCTTTTGTATACGTTTATCTCCATAAAGACGAGGTCAGACATTGATCAAACACACTCCTGAATTGTCTGACATGATATTATTAAGCTGTTTTGTTACAAAACATTTTGGTAAGTCAAAGAAAGACAGAAACTGCTATGACATGGCTGGCTTCTGTTTGATTCTCTGAAAGTGTATAATGAAGCAGCACTCTGGCAAATTCAAAGGATGATGGTATCACTCCATGCAGGTGTCTTCTGTTTTAATTTGTTGGTCATCAAAAGCGAGGCTGAGCACAACTGAACATGTATTTGGTTCTTAGATTTTTTTTCCAACTCTAATCAAAGAAAGTTCCTTGGTTCTACCTGATAAACACGAAAATCAACTTATTCATTTTAAGACTACATTGGATCATTACTTCTTTACCTTTAGCCCCTTGGAGACTATATGAAACTTTTTATAAAGCACTTCATTTTCAAGACCTAACAAAATCCTCACCTGAAAAGCAGCAGGATCAAAAGGCCGAACCCACAACTGACAACTGATCCGTGTTTTTGATTGGTTTAAATATTGTGAGATAGATCAATTCCCAAAAACATTTACTTGAGAAGTTGTCAGACTTGCAGAATTGTGCATTCTGGAAGTTAGAGAAATGTAAAAATTAAAATAAAAGATCGCACGTCAAGCACTTCATATTCTTCCTGACATTTAATGGCTTGTGTTTCTTTCTGTTCTATTAACTTGGGACATTTTATTTTTTCCAAAGGCTAACCACAGAAAGGAAGCCATGAACTTCCAGAGCAGTCGGAGGAGAGGAGAAGATGGCGTTGCCATGGTGATTAACTTCCTGCTGTCCAACGCTCGGCTGGTTCTGGGAGTCGGGGGAGCTGCTCTGCTGGGCATTGCAACGTTGGCAGTTAAAAGAGTAAGTGTTCTGAGGTTGTCAGTGCCACATCATTACGTCTTTGCCTGTGTTTGTCATGCTTATAAAAATGCAGGGATTTGGAGGTGCCGGAATGATGTAGGACTCTCTTTATTTTCACTGTTGAGTTCAAATCAATTCAAATGTCTTTTTAAAACCAGAAATGCATGCTCAGTGCGAGGGATTGCTGCAAAGTCAGCGACACAATGCAAGTAACAGCCCACTGTCACTTCAAGAGTAAATGCTGAAAACCTTTTAATTAATTTGGATAATAAACTGAAAATTGATCCTAGTATCAAACAATGAAATCAAGTTCAATGTATGTAATTGACTTGGAATCTGCTTTTATAACCGGATGGAAATGACTTTTTTTGTGTAGTGCCTTGAGACCACAAGTGTTGTGAACTGGCATTAGATAATCTTTTATTCTAAAATGCCATTGTTATGTTGTATAAAAGACCAGAAAAAAACACCTTTTTTTTCATTTTTTAATATTGGATATTGTTTACAAATAAGCATGCAAAGCACTGCAGGTTTATGGTGTAAATTAGTTTCCATTTTTGGTCTTGCTATTTTGCATATTTTACATTTAGTTAGTGCATCTCCGTCTTGACAACAGCAAAAATAAGTTTGTATTTAGCTGATCGAACGCGCAGGCCGTGCGGCAGAAGATGAAAAGGTGGAGCAGAAGATGGTTGAGAGCTGGGAGGAGCTTAGTTTAGTCTCTGCTTCTCCAACGCTCATCAGGAAAGGAATACAGGGTGTTGTAATGAAGCACGTCTCCAAAGAAACTAAACAACAGAAAGGTATGTATATCTTAAAAGGCACAAAATGTTTGCTTTCCTGATTTTAGCCCACTCATGCCAGCTGTTCTTCCTTAACCAGATGATCTCTGCCAAAACCTTGAAGTATCCTCTCCTGACGTTCTGCCTAAACCTGAGGCAAAGTCCAAAAGGCTACAGCTTTGTGTGCTCACGCTGCAGGTACATTTCACTTTTAAACTACTCAAAACCTAAACGATGAAATCAAGTTGTAGCTGCTCCACAGTTAAGAGCTTTTCTTACTTTTGGCTCAAAATATATGCATGTGAAATTTATTGTTTTTGTCCTTTCTGAAGAGAGGAATCCAGAGAGATGTGTGACTTGATTACTCAAAATACAGTGTGTAGAGGAAGAGAACTTGAAAGAGTTTTGATATACAGTAGCTGGCAAAGTATCTACCTGATCACAAGCTAAAGAAGTTGCATTTTATACAAGTCATCACCAATTCTGGACATTTTAAAAGATGCTTTTTAAATGAACCTTGAGTTTTTGTTATGGCCATTCGAAACCAAGCTCCAAAGACCTGCAGAAGTCTCTATGTCAGACAGCTCATCTATCTAAGAGTTATTATGGTGCAACAGGAAACCTTTACGTGTGGGTTGGTCATTGCCAGGTAAGGTAGGCTGTCTGGTGTCATTTTCTCGCTCTTCTACTTAAATGTTAAAGGTGAGATCTTTGGGTTATTTAGAACAACTAGCAACTAAACTGAATTATTATAGCTCTTTGCTACTGGCAAAATAATAGCTTTCCTGCCAAAATGTTAAGAATATTCTATTACATGCAAGAAAATGTATACCCCTAAAACATTTCTAAATTCTGTGACATTTCAACTATGACATTATTTTCTGTACTCGGCCATACGGAGTTGTACATAATTATGAAGTGTAGAGAAAATATGTAGTTTTCAAAAGATTGGTGTACATTTGTGTTCACTGCCCGTCCCCCAAACTGTAAACAGTAGGAGACGTGACCATCCACCTAAACACACGGGCCACACCAAGAAGGCATTAGTCTTTAGGTGCTGAGGAGATCCTCAGCTCAGGTAGGACAATCTGTAACTCAAGGGAGACGGCAAATGTTAAAGAAGTTTGTCGGGTCAGATGAGTAAAGTGTAACTTTTTTGATGGCATAAAAAATGCTGTGTAGCAGAAAACTAACTGTGCATATCACCCTAAACACCCCCCTCCCTATCATAAAACATAGTGGTGAAAGTATCATGGGGTGGAGATGGGTAGGGACTGTTCTAACATCTTGAACTAAAAACAAATTTTTGGCAGATAAATTTGAAACCATGTATAATTTTGCTTGCACTTCACAATAATTGTGAAAACGTTTTGGTCTATTACATAAAATTCCACTAAAATGCTGAAGTTTGTGGCTGTAATGCAACAAAATGGTATAAAATTAAAGGTTTATCTACTTTTGTAATGCACTGCATTGTCATCATCATTGGCATTATTTACAGAACATGTTTTTTATTTTTGCTTTTTTTACTAATTACTTTAAACACTATAGAAGTCATACACACCTGTTCTACATACGTAAATGGACGAAATACTGTACTTGTTTAACCAAACAACCTCAAAACTTGTGAAGTACTTGTTCTGTGTGCTTTTTATCTTTGAATTATTGCATTTGAAAACATGCAGTGTAAAAGATTCTGGTTGCAACCTCTTTAAAATTGCCCAGGAGCGTCTGCAGCAGTATTATTCCAGCAGGGTAGTACTGGCTCCAAATGAGGTGAAGAGGGCTCAGTCTCTGGCTCTGGATATCTGCACTGAGATTCAGGGCTTTCTTCACAGCCGTCACCCAGACATGCCTCTGGGAGAAATGAACCTTGGAGGTTCTCTCCTGGATGATTTGCAGGTAACTTTAAAGAAATTACAATTTCTTTCCTGTTTGAAGATGCAATTTTCCATAACTTGTTCTTGAAGCAGGAACATGTAGCCAGAATGTTTTTAATGCGTGTTTTTATATTTAGGTGGTCAGTGCAGACCATGCATGTCTGCTGGTGCCTCTACAGCTGGAACCTACATTGTGGCGTCTTATTCCTGGGGAGGAAACTTTGCTCACACACCCTCTGCACTGGATGGTCCGGCGGGTCAACCTGGAATATTTTCCGAGAGGACGCAGTTACTGGGACAGGTAATCGCACACAGATTAAATAATGTCTAAGTGTGTGAAAACCTTAATTTGTATTTTCACAATTTCTTGTGGTATGAACTTATAGTAGATTCATCTTAATAAACCTAACCTCAATATAACCTCTGTTAGTTGTTGATTTATTTGTACCCATGTATGATCAGTACATTAATCTATGTTGGAGGTAAAAACAGGGGATGCTCCCTGTCAAAATGTTCAGTCTTCGGGTTGACATGTCTGCCTTTGGGTTTTGTAGGTACTTGGTGGGAGGTTACCTGTCAGCAGAGGCTGTTGTGAACATGTTCAGTAAGGCTGTCATGGAAACCGTAAACTGGCCGTCAATCAGCGGCCATTTGGACTGTCTTGTCAGACCGATACTGGGAGGTCCAGACCTGAGGCTGGAGATCCGGTGTGTTTGTGCTTTATGGATTTTTTGTTGTTTGCAGTGTTGTTTGAAACTTGTTCTAGTTTCAGGGAGCTTATCCTACAGCATTTGTGAATTAATACGTTGCATTTTAACTGTTTAACTAGTTTACTTTTTGAATATTGAATTCACATTATACGTTTTTCTTACATTCTTATCCTTACTTTAGCATATTCCCATTTTTTTAGGGACTAAAATAAAAGAAAATGGAGGAGCCATATTCAAAAATATGTGTTTCAGTATTCCTCCCTTGAGTGGCCATTATTTACATTCACAGCTTTTGTAAGTTTGCTTTAAAAGAGCATCATACAATATTTAAAACAAACAAGAAATGATTAAAATAGTTGACATTTTAATATCTCATATTAGCTATTGCTGCTGCTAGCTATACCCACCATCTAGCTGCTAGCATAACAAACATGGCGGTCTCCATCTGTATCTATAGGATCCAGTAGATCCTTCTCTTAAATATAAGATTTCTGAATGGTTGCCAACATTTCCAAATTGAACATATTACCTTTAAAAACAGAGGTTGAAAGTTTAAAAGGATAAAACTGATCAACTTTCTGAATTTTTTTTTTACCCTTCCTGTTATCTGCTGACATTCTTCTCTCACAGCCTGATTGAACCCTTTCCTATTTTTACATCTCTGCTTCCACTGATATCATGTCAAATATCACAATTATACAGAAAATGCCTCAAGTTTTCTTCCCTTGATAACAGTGTTCAATCTAAAGAGTTTGTTTATTTGTATAGGGCAGGGACAAGTATATAGTTTGGGCAAATACCATCAACCTTCACTAACAAGTTAGTCTTCCATGTCTGTTCCTAGACGGGCTTTTTGTTACATAAAACAGTGAAATCATGGTACAAGATTTAAAATGCAAACGCATATAGTGTCTGCAACCTTATACTGCTTAGCATCTTCATATTCCTCAAGGCATCGGTGAATGCAAGCCTCTGGGTCCTTGCAGACATGCCTTTGCCTTTAGTCATACTATTGTTAGCTCGGCTGATTGACCACATTTCACTCGGATTTGCAGTTTTCAAAACAGCCTGAGCTGCAAGAATCTGAGCTTTACTCTGCAGAGTCCTAGTGGACTCTAGGGGATGGGTACAGATGACACAATTTTGACATCACACAGACTTTCTGGTTTAGCAGAAAGTAGAGAGGACTGGAAGTATAAATTAGACTTCAGATACTTGTGTTTACTGAAGGGAAAATATCTTATTTTTGAGTTGACCAGGCGCTTACCAGTAGGAGCTGATCAATTGGAAAATAGGCATATTTTAGTCACCTTCTGATTGATGAAATTATAAAATGTTAAATGCTTTTACGCTCCTGTTTTTTAATTCCTTTAGGCCTGAAAGCGGAACAGAGAGCATCGATCAGCCACTCTTCATCTCCATGTTGCCCGTCCTCAGGGAGAGTGATGTAGTCCTGACGGCGCAGCC
Organism: Girardinichthys multiradiatus; assembly: GCF_021462225.1. NCBI lineage: Eukaryota > Metazoa > Chordata > Actinopteri > Cyprinodontiformes > Goodeidae > Girardinichthys > Girardinichthys multiradiatus. Next base: position 40,813,737 of record NC_061798.1, on the reverse strand, counting down.
CGAGCTCACCTCTCCATGGGTAAACGCCTGGCACCTCTCTCTCTACCCTTGGGAGACCCAACGCCTGACTCAGCTTGATGCAACTGACGACGGCTGCCGCAGACTAACACTTAAAGTCCTGAAGGCTGTCTGCAAACTGAGCCCACCTCTACGACACCTCAAGACCGCCCCGCTGGCCAATCTGATCCTTCACCTCAGCGACAGCGAGAACGACTGGTCCAAGAACAGCCTGGATGTCAGATTCCAGCAGTGTATCAATGAGCTGATTGGTCATCTTGAGCAGCAGGCGTTACACAGTTACTTCAAACCGGCCGTCAATTTGCTGAGCGATCTGTCCGAGGATCAGGTAGACCAGATGGGCTTTATGCTCTACTGCGCGGTCTCAGATCCTGAAATACTGCTTATTTGACTCCCTGGATTTCCACAGACATTCAGAAACTACTCTGATTCAAAGAGGTGCAGTCTCTGTGACATGGCAGGTAATGTGCTTACAAGGCGGCTGCAGACCTGATGGTTAAACTTGGGAAAGTCCCAAAAATAAAGGAATGTGCCAATGGAAAAAAGAGGAGGACAAAATATTTATGTTTTGGGATGCACCTTTGCTGCTGGTTTTTGCATTTGTTTTTGCACATTTATGAATGAAATTAAAGGCTTTCGTTTTCTGTTTGTGCTTTGATAGCAGTATTGCTTCATGATTTTTAAAAAATCCTTTGAATACTCTACTTATGCAGAGCAACAGAGAACCTGTTGAATGCATCCCACCTCTGGAACGAGAGTTTAAAAAATGTCTTCGATTCTCATTAGGATTTGTTTAAATTCATATATTATGCTCCATCATTTTCTTGATTTACTTCATTTTTGACTTAGCTGCCTATGTTTAAAGGTTTATTAAACACAAGCATCGTCATTTTATTTATGTTTTAAATTGTGTGAACACTGAGCATATTTAATCAGTGTTTTTGGTTGGGTGTTCGATTTGTGTGTTTGGATGAAAGAAGCAAATAAAATAATGATGTCTTATTTACTCTATTATGTTTTAATCTATCTACAGCTTTATGCTAAAATAATAATAAGAAACATTTATTTTTTTATTTTTTTTCCACAACTGTAATAATGGTACTTGTTGTGCCCACCATCTTACTGTGTTTTTTAAATGTTTTGGAACATTATGGGATTGACCTTGAGTTTTTCAGGTCTAGATAAGTATGAGAGAGCGATGATTTGTGTCTCCAGGCTTTATTCCATATTCAGATGAATTCAGTGTTTTAATAATGTGTTATTCTACAACAAAATCCACCTGAAGGCACTTTAAGAGACATGTCCAAGTCATATTCATGTATATAGTATCCATTTTGATCAAATTCCAGTCAGTCCAATTAATTCCAATACAATGTAATTATAAACAGTTAAAAAAAATTTTAAAGATAGAATAATACATAAATAAAAGTATTGACGTGTACAGATATGACTGAATCCTCAGTTACCCTTAACGGCATCATGTTGTGTTGTCTATAACCTCCAGCCTGTCGGTGAATGATCTAAATCATTGCTTTCACAAGTTTAATCAGACACTTAGCCCCCCCGCCCCTGCTGCAAACGCTCTGTCTTTAACGCCTGACTGCTTTTCTTCAGAGAACTTAACACCTTTCAGCTCTTAGCAATCACCAAGCCCCTCTTGTCCCGTTTAACACAGTGAGGAACAAGCTGCGAAAGGCTTCAGGTCTGGATGGCATCAGCACCAGGCTCCCGAGATGCTGTGCAGATCAACTGTGTGGCATCATGGGATGAGCCTGAAGCTGAGTCAGACATCTGAAGGACCTCAGCATCTACAGGCCAGTTTCACTGCTCTTGCATCTGAGGTTGGTCCTCGAAATGTTGGCCCTCAACCATCTTCAGCCCCTAGTGTTCTTGGATCCGCTGCTGTTTGCCTACCAGCCTGGCTCCGGGGTGGATGATGCCATCATCGGAGATCCGGTGTGTTTGTGCTTATTGCAGATCCTTCTCCCAGCATCTGTTAGACTTTATAACCATTATGACTCCAAACATACTAAATAAGTGTTCACACCTGCTATTATTTGTAGTTGTTCCTTTTTTTTTCTTGACTAGTCTTGTTTTTCTCATGCACAATTACAAATGCACCTTTTGTAAATTTTTGATTTTCAAATCACCCTACTCAGTTGCACATTTAATTTATTCTGGGTATGCCATTTGTAATAATCAGTATTTATTTTTCTTATATTGTAATCCCTCTGTAATTCCCTTTTCTTTACAGTCTATTCTTACTTTTTAATTTTTATAGTTTTTTTTTTTACATATGTAACCATATGCTTCCATTTGCCTTTTACATTGCTGCTGACACCTGAATTTCTCCACTGTGGGACAATAAAGCATATTTCTATTCTATTTCTAAAGCTAAGGGTCAATACTAATAATTAGTATTTTATGCTGCATGTTGCCCCATTTCAAAAGCATTTTGAGCTTCTTTGCAGTTTGTATATTTGTTAGCCTTGTTTAATAAAATGAATTTATTGGGACTGAAATTAACATGTCCCCTTTGATTTTTATTATTTAAAAGAATTATTCCATTTTTGATACAGCTCTTGAAAAAAAATTAAGAATAAATAAATTACACGAACAAAGACCAAGCAAGCAAGATTAAGAACAAGAAGTAAAAGGCAATTAAAAAAACCTGGAAAGCAACGTGTAATGTTTTGAGTGATATGACAGCTGTGGAGAAGAGAGTACACTCTTACTTACAGTAGGGGGCGGTATACTCAGAGAAGCTGTTTACGATTCAAAGGTTTTTTCAAAGAAGAAGACACCATTCCTTTGAGCTCAGCTGGCGCCAAGAGCAAAACAATTTTTGTAAGTTGTTTTCTGGTAAGCAAACTTGGTTAAAACGCAAATAAAGTAGGTAATTAAACATATTTGTATTTTTTAAACCATGGCAATAAACTTTGTGTGGAAGAATCGAAGTTGTCTCTGGTAATTTACGAGGTGTTTTGCTTCAAATAAGGCTAGCGTAGTGCTTAGGAAGTAATATGGGGCAGTTTCTGTCGAAACTTGATTTCAAAGTCAACCGTGTTGTTTCTCAGACAAAGATAAGTTAATGGAGAGTGTTTGCAAAACACTATTGCTCTTTGTAAAACGTATTATTACTTCTTAGCCCTATAGATCAATGATGGGAACCTCAGGGAAGAGTGAGGAAATTATTATTCTCAGTGATGATGAAGATGACAAAGACACTTCCTGCCTCATTGTGGAAGTGGAAGCTGTGAAGAAGACAGGTAACAGCTTTATTTTTACGTATCTTATTTCCTTTAGAAATCTTTGTTTTAAAGTCACAAACAGCTCATCCTCGTCTTTGTTCCAGATTGTGCTTTACTTGTCAGCTCTCAGGATGAAGATCTAGTGGTCACCTTCTCCCGTCGGGCTGATGTGCTGCCCCACGCCCGCTACGACTGCCCCATACACTCTTTTACGTGAGGAGACTCCTTCCAGAGATCTACTAAAACAGATCACGCAATTTAAGCTCGTTGATTGGCATACCAGACAACCACTCTGCTTGTTTTCTGTCCTGCTCAGGCCTACAGATTCTGAAACGAGTGCTCCAGTGGCTGATAACCAACTTATTTGTGATCAGTGCTTCTGCTACATATGCGACAAGCTGGCATCATCGGTGCGTGCAGATGTAGATCTAGAGAACCACCTAAGATCTGTGCTGTAGTATTGAATCACAGAGAAAACTAAGGAACTCCAAGATTTTTCCCTTTTATGATTCACTTCATATGTTCCTAACCTTTTATGTGATTTTTATTCAACTCTAAAAATTGTGTACATCAAGTAACTTGCTGTTTGTGTGCTTATAGACAGAATTGGGAAAGTTCAGTTTTGATGCATTTAATGAATTGGCAGGTCAGTTTTTTTGACCTGCTAAGTGGCAATCAAACCTAATCAAGGAAAAACTTGCTGAAAAGTGTGTGCTGAATCTTTTTCTGGCTTTTTTTTTAAGCAGAATTGCGTTTTGTGGTGGAAATAAGTAGTTTATCCCTGTGTTGTTTGTAAATTTGATCATTTACAAATAAGCAAATAATGTCATTTCAATGGGGAGAAACTAAATCTACCAAAAATCCAGAAAAGCACAATACATAAAAGGGGTGGCTGTGGCTCAGGTGGTAGGAGTTCGTCCTGTAACTTGTGGGTTGCCATTTCGAACCCCCGCTCTGACATCTCAGTCGTTGTGTCCTTGGGCAACACTTCACCCAACTTGCCTGCTGATGGTGGTTAGAGGGCTTGATGGTATGACCTGTGTATGGCAGCCTCACCTCTGTCGGTGTGCCCCAGTGCAGCTGTGGCTATAATGTAGCTTACAGTGTGTGAATGACTGATTGTAGTGTAAAGTGCTTTGGGGTCTCTGGGGACTTGATAAAGCATGATAAAGTTCAGGCCATTTACCATAAAAGGTAATGGCTAACTTTGCATTTCGTTGAGTAAAAAGGTATTTGATCTTAAAGGGAATCTTCTACCTATTTGTTTGGTGGTGTGGTTTGGGTCACTCTAGAAGACCAATCCATGACCCCTCTTCAGTGTTTTGGCTGAATAAAGAAGGCTTGCATTGAAGATTTTATAATACATAGTGTACTATGCCCTTAATAGAAAAACAATCGCCAACCATAAAGTTATCACCTCCGTGCTTGAGTGTGGGGATGATGTTCTTTGTGTCATTTTCTGCATAGTTTAATTTTTGCAAATCTTGTATTTTTAATGTTTAACTGAGCGATAAAACACATCACACCCTTTCCTGCTCTTTGCTGGATATTTCCAGCCCTTAATGCAAATATTTGATTTAGAAAAACAAATCGACCACTTGTTTTTGTTAAAGTTGGTCAATGCCTATCTTTTTGTGTAAGTTGGAAAAAAAAGGTGACTTTAGAAGATCTAATATTTCTTGATTATAAAGTACAAGAAAGCGGTTTGTGGTTGTTACCTACATCTCCATTCTGCTTTACAAATCTGCAGATCAGTGATCCCTGGACTTTTTCCTTTTGGGACAACTTTTGCATGTTTTAGATTTTGCTTCAACACCTCATTCAAATAGTTGAATTATTCTTCAGGAAGCATCAAGTTCAACTCAAGCCTAAACATTTCCCATTCATTAAAATCAGGTGTGTTGAAGCATTGACACTCCTAGAACCATGTGACCAGGCTGCTTATACTGGAGAAACATATTTGATCACATAAAGAGTATAGATATCTAATCTAATAATGTATGTTATGGTTTGTCAGTGTGGTGTGTGGTGCCATAGTGGAACATGTCATTGCAACAGCCACAATAAAAGTGACTTCTGGACCAGCATCAGAAACAGTTCTCTGTTGGGGGAACTGCAGAGGTTCAACTTTACTCTGTCAGAAGTCGACTGTCATCTTCGTAATGCAGGTACAAACTTCCTCAGACTGAGTCAATTAAAATGTTGCCTTTAATTACTTAAGTCTCCTTTTTTTTACTGTGGTTTGTTCGACTTCTTTTCAGACGCGATGTTGCAAACCTTCAGACGCGAACTGTCAGCTATGTTCTCATCCATTACATTGAATCAGCCTCTGCTGCCAGATTACAGCATGAACCAGCAAGACCTTGGCTCCAGGTGAGCCCTCCGATATCTGTGTTGTTCCAACTTCAAATAAACTTTAGGTTTTTTGATAAAACTAGAACAAATAAGTGTTGCCTTTAGAAGTGAAAAAAGCTGCAATGATTTTACTTAAGTTTTAGGTTTTTAGACAAGACCTACCTGAAGACTTTATTTTATATAGAGTCACTGTTCCCAGAGTGATATGTTTCCATCGTTTAGTTTTGTTTTATTTGAGGATTAAGACTAAGACTAGGAGAAAAGTTCGATCAATAATAATTTTCTTTAACACATTAATGTTATGTTATAGCCTACACGACTGTGGGGATAACTGCTGTCTGACACCCTACATATAGAGGGTAAGCTCATGGTGCCGTAACCAATCATATGAACTAACAGTTGAGTGGAAGGAAAAAATGCGGTAGAAAAAGGTTTACAAACAATAAGGAGAATAAACTGTCAACTGCCACATTTCTTGTTTTAAGCTACTCCCGAACCAGAGACGATGTCAAACGTATCTTACCTGGACTGAGGAGAAAAGGGACTGGACTGTTGCTCAGTTGTCCAAAGTCCTCTTCTGAGATGAAAGTAAAGTTTGCATTTCATTTGGAAATCAAGTGCCCAGAGCATGAAGGAAGAGTGGAGAGGCACAGATTCGAAGCTGCTTCAGGTTCGATGAGAGGTTTCCAGTCAGTGATGATTTAGAGAGCCATGTTATCTGCTGGTTTTATTGGGTTCAGAGTCGTCTATTAGGAAATATTAGAACACTTCAGCTGTAACGGGATGTCCAGCAGGATTTGGCACCTGCCCGCACTGCTAAAAGGACCAATACCTGGTTTAATGACCGCAGTATCACTGAGTGGCCCTAGTAAATAAGTAAGTAAAACTATATTTATATAGCACCTTTCAAAATAAAAATCACAAAGTGGCTCAACAAAAAATAAATACATAAGATAAAATTAAACAAAAGCAGATAAAAAAAAAACAAAGTTTTTAGTTGGCGTTCATAGAAAACCACTGAGTCTGCTGATCTCAGAGTCAAAGGAAGGGAGTTCCAGAGTTTGGGAGCCACAAAAGAAAACCCTGTGTCTCCTTTAGCTTTCAGTTTTGTTAGGGGGACAATAAGCAAGTCCTGATCACAGGACATTGGGGCCCAAGTATGGGTGTAATAGATCAGATATATAGAGAGGTGCTTGTCCATGCAGTGCTCTCCAAGTCAATACTAGGATCTTGAAATGTACTTGATAATGAACTGGAAGCCATAAGGTTGCATTAGTAGTGGAGTCACATTACAAAATGTTGTGGATCTAGTCAGAAGCCTAGCAGCAGTATTCTGTACAGACTTCAACTGGTGTAGGGAGGTTTTGGTAAGACGGGTGTAGAGCACATTGCAATAACCCAAACGAGACGAAACGAAAGCATGAATTAAGATTTACATCTGAGGGCGAGAAACAATAGCAATATTTGGCTAATGGTAGAAACAGGATTGAAACAGAGCTTTGACATGATTTTCAAGCGGAAAGCCTAAATCAAAGGTTATCCCAAGCTTTCTAACAGATTTAACAAAAAAATAAGAGACCCAAGGATCTGCTATATCTTTTCAATTATTTTTTCTGGTGCAAAAATGATTACTTCAGTTCTTTTACTTCATTTAATTGAAGAAAACTTTCCGTCATCCAGCTTTTAATTGACTCCAGGCATTTTAATAAAACGTGCAATTTCGACACTTGATTTGGAAGAAATATACAACTGAATATCATCTGCATATCAATGATAGAAAATATCCTTACAAGATGACAGAATGGGCCCAAAAGGGAGCACATAAAGCAAAAACAACAGTGACCCTAAAACAGTGCCCTGTGGAACACCAAATTGAAAAGGACAGGAATGGGATCTGTAAATAGATGGTGTCTAAAAGGTTGACCTATCAGTCAAGTATGAAGACAAGTAGAACCTGAAATACCAGCCCAAGAGCTCAGCCCATTTAGCAGGGTTGTATGGTCAACAGTATCAAAAGCTGAAGTCAGGTCTAACATAAGGAGCACAGAACATTTACCTACATCACTCTGCATCAAAATATCATTGGCGACTCTAAGAAGAGCCGTTTCAGTTGAGTGGGACTTACAAAAACCTGAATGAAAATGGTCCATAAAGCTGTATTGATCAGAAACAGTAGCTACTTGCCTGACAACAATCTTCTCTAAAATCTTAGCCAGGAAAGGAAGCTTTGAAATGGGTCTGTAATTGCTAAAGAGAGAAGGATCCAAATTAACCTTTTTTTTTAAAGGGGGTGGATGACAGCACTCTTCAGACAAGCAGGTACCTGACCAGAAGCTAAGGAAGCATTTACTATGGTAACTACAGTAGGACCAATGCACTGAAAAACACACTTAACCAAGCATGCTGGTAGAATGTCCAGAGAACAGGAAGATGCCTTCATGGTGCTAACAAGCTTAACCAACTCAGATAGGGACACTGGCTGAAAACAGTCTGAAATAACTGGCTGAGCTGGACAGGGAATTTTCAACCCAGGAGTAAGTAGAGAAATATTATTTCTCACCTTATTGACTTTGTTTATGAAATAGGAAAGAAAAAGTTGTCAATCCTCAATAGAAAAATAGGAACAGAAAGTGGAGCAGGTCAGGCAATGACCCTGATAAACTGTTAGGAGTTACCTCCTAGCAATTAAATTAGAACACTGGGTTGCCTTTGCTTCTTTGACTGTATTATTAAAAGAAACTAAAAGATCCTTTAAGCACAGAGGATCCACCTGTAAATAAGTTCTATAAACGTTCAATTTGTCTACAAGTACACTTTAAACAGTGGATACTATTGTTTACCCATGGTGTAGAGTTAATGATCTAATTTTAACAGGGCAGATACTGTCTAAAATAGAGAGACAATATTCATGAAACTGGTCAGTCAGATAATCACGTCACTAAAAGGAGATAAGAAGGGATTAAAATCCGCAGCAAAAAGGTCAAGCTGTCGAGGAATTTAAAAATCGAGCTAAACTCGCAGCGAGCTGAAAGCTGTGAAACATTTTGAGATAAATTAAAAATACTACAGTGATGGTCTGAGATGAAAATGTAAAGGACGGTAAACCACTGCACAATAAAAAGGAACCTTTTCCCCAATTTTAATCAGCCGCTGTTCGAACAATGCAAAATGACCAACATTAGATGTGCTGCAGGAAAACCCACATCTAAACATGGCTGCAAGGCCTCCTCCACAGCCTGACGGTCGGGGCTGGCTGATGAAAGCCACTTGGACACAGTTCGGTGAAAGAAACGAAATCCAAATCTTGCTGCCAGGTCTCAGTAAGAAACACTAAATCCAAGTTTCTGGATTTTATGAAGTCATTCAGCAAGAATGATTTCTTTGTTAATAAATGGACACAAGGCAATGCCACTCACAGGAACAGCCCGTTCCAGAGGACAGAGAAACTGAGGGTACGATCCACGCACATCATGTAATCCCTCTATGGGCGGGAAGAACAGCGATGAGTCCGAAGAGTCTGGATAAACAGTCCGGAGGTAGCAGTATTGCAGCGGTCCTGGTAGAACACATCCAGGTTGGGATGAGATGGTAAAATCCCCGTTGGCATGAAAGCCAAAGGAACAGGTGGTAAAAGATTTATGCCTTGGTTTGCCAACGACCCCACCTGGACACCGGCCCTCGTTCCTCTCTTCCTCCCCCGAGATCCACGCGAACCCAAAGGCTGTTGCAGAGAAAGCCAGAAGAGAGACCTCTCAAGGTTGAAAATAGGCCGGCCCCAGAGGGTGAGGCGTAACTGACCTAAATAGATACCCGAATGGACGGCACAGTTTGTAGATAAAACATCCCCGATAAAAAATTAAAACAGGACAAAAGTGCTAAAAAATGAAGAAAAGCTGCAGCAAACACAGTCAGACTGACCTGAACTAAACCCCACAGAGAGTCTATGGAGTATTCTCTATGTTCTACAACACCACAAATGACAGAAGAACATAAAGTTCAATTTGAAAAAGTGAATAATTTTGTACTTTTTTCTTTGCATCGCCGTAGGTACGGTCCTGTGTTTGAGTGGGTGACGTTATTCCTGAACAAAGCTGATAAACAGAATAGTCGGGCTGCAACCATCATGCATCTTGGAGCTGCTGAAGAGCTTATGAGACATTTTCAAGTGTTAGGGTGAGCAAACAACAGGCCACTTCAACTCAGAGTTCCCACATAGTCTGCAAAAATATGGAATTTAAGTAATGAATAATGACTGAAAAATAGAGTCCAGAAACCCTTTTATTTTTCCAGTCTTCGTTCCTCATCCATTTGTCTTAGTGTTGTATCATCTTTCTGTCTTTGTCCTCCATCCTGGTGGTTTTTGTAAGACCTGAAATGCTTGCGGTAAATAGTGTTAGTTCATAGTTCAAAGTGAGCTCTTGTATTTACACTTTAAGCATGGGTCTATAACGGACAGCAAACTGCTCATTTGAGTCCAGAGAAGTACAGAATTTAGTAGATGAGAAGTGTAGGAACCATGCCAACTGTTGAACTCACATCTTCACTCTTTGTTACCATTTTCTTTGATGAACGTTCTTTTCTTGCAGGTTTATGGGATCATCTTCGACCGATACAACTTCTGAGACCATAATAATGTTACTGCACAGGTAAAATGTCACATTGCACCATTAAGTCATGCATGACCTTGTAAACACATCAGTTATCATCATGTTTATGCTTCAATAATTTTGATTTTCTATCGCATTCAAACCATTACCACTGGGGCGAGAGGGGTTTACAATTATTACATTATTGCGGCTCATTGTTTTTATTTTTGTTTTTACATTTTTTGGTACACTTTGATACTCAAAACATGAACTTCTGAAATCAACATAAAACAAGTGGACTCACTTATTTCTGACTAACTTATATTTGGAAAATAACCTCTTGCTTTTATGGTTGTTTTTTCCAGAGTGATATCATCAGTACAGAGACATATGGTGATGGCTGATATTACTCCATTGTTTATGCACAAACTGCAAGTTTTTTACCAGAGCAGAATATGTTTCCCAGCTGAGACGAGTGCCCTTAAAAACAGGTGAGTAGCAATGAAGAAAGAATAAAATAATTGCTTTGCTTGGGACAAAACTCTTCATCCTCGTTCTCCAGTTTGTGTGTTCGATCCTGGGAGGACGTCCTGCTGGTGTCCGTGCTGAAGGGGCAGAACGTGTCGGGCGTCCGCAAGGACAAGGGCAAGAAGGACGTCCTGATTGAAACGATTTCTGTGGTCCTGCTGAGAACTGAACTACTTCAGCGTCAGTGCAGGTTAAAGATATATGTGCTTTTTCCAGCATGTTTTAATATTTGCACATGCAGCTGTTCTTTACAGAAGTGATGAAAGAGCTTTTGTTTTAACTGTGTGCAGGTACAGAGAGGTATGCCGTTATCTGCGAGTCGTCCTGACCGATAACCCCAAACTGTGAGTTGAACAGACTTTCTGCTGTATAAAAGTGTACGTTCCATTTTACTGACCTTGGTCATGTAGCAACTGTTGCCAAACTATTGTTTGGCAATTTTTTGGTAGAAAGCCGTAAAGTGGTCCTTTTATCACAGCAGCGTAAACTGACACTGAACAAGTTTTAGAAAAAACTCGATAATTTGTTCCGTGGGGTTAAATGATATCACTTTAAGACACAATTAGTTTTAACAGACTGAGCTGTGGTTGGCACCACTAATTACTTTAAAATAAATGTGATGTATGCCTAACCTTTCCTAGTTGATCCATGTCTGTAAACTTTAACTTCCTGCTTCCTTTGGGTGTATATGTAACGTGACAAAGAGGCTAGTTTCCTATAACTGCTCTTCAAAATGGGGAAGACATGAAAACATTCCATCTGAGTAAGATGGATGAGTATACATCAAGAAATGTCCATAAGAAAATGGCTTCTCTCTTAGGCTTGCTTATACAGGGGTTGGACAATGAAACTGAAACACCTGTCATTTCAGTGTGGGAGGTTTCATGGCTAAATTGGACCAGCCTGGTAGCCAGTCTTCATTGATTGCACATTGCACCAGTAAGAGCAGAGTGTGAAGGTTCAATTAGCAGGGTAAGAGCACAGTTTTGCTCAAAATATTGAAATGCAAACATCATTATGGGTGACATACCAGAGTTCAAAAGAGGACAAATTGTTGGTGCACGTCTTGCTGGCGCATCTGTGACCAAGACAGCAAGTCTTTGTGATGTATCAAGAGCCACAGTATCCAGGGTAATGTCAGCATACCACCAAGAAGGACGAACCACATCCAACAGGATTAACTGTGGACGCAAGAGGAAGCTGTCTGAAAGGGATGTTCTGGTGCTAACCCGGATTGTATCCAAAAAACATAAAACCAGGGCTGCCCAAATCACGGCAGAATTAAATGTGCTCCTCAACTCTCCTGTTTCCACCAGAACTGTCCGTCAGGAGCTCCACAGGGTCAATATACACGGCCAGGCTGCTATAGCCAAACCTTTGGTCACTCATGCCAATGCCAAACGTCGGTTTCAATGGTGCAAGGAGCGCAAATCTTGGGCTGTGGACAATGTGAAACATGTATTGTTCTCTGTTGAGTCCACCTTTACTGTTTTCCCTACATCCGGGAGAGTTACGGTGTGGAGAAGCCCCAAAGAAGCGTACCACCCAGACTGTTGCATGCCCAGAGTGAAGCATGGGGGTGGATCAGTGATGGTTTGGGCTGCCATATCATGGCATTCCCTTGGCCCAATACTTGTGCTAGATGGGCGCGTCACTGCCAAGGACTACTGAACCATTCTTGAGGACCATGTGCATCCAATGGTTCAAACATTGTACCTGAAGGTGGTGCCGTGTATCAGAATGACAATGCACCAATACACACAGCAAGACTGGTGAAAGATTGGTTTGATGAACATGAAAGTGAAGTTGAACATCTCCCATGGCCTGCACAGTCACCAGATCTAAATATTATTGAGCCACTTTGGGGTGTTTTGGAGGAGCGAGTCAGGAAACGTTTTCCTCCACCAGTATCACGTAGTGACCTGGCCACTATCCTGCAAGAAGAATGGCTTAAAATCCCTCTGACCACTGTGCAGGACTTGTTTATGTCATTCCCAAGACGAATTGATGCTGTATTGGCCGCAAAAGGAGGCCCTCCACCATACTAATAAATTATTGTGGTCTAAAACCAGGTGTTTCAGTTTCATTGTCCAACCCCTGTATTTACAGTCAAAGCAGTAATGAAGATGTTTAAAACAACTGGAACTAAGCTAGCTGGGTGAGGACCCAGGCCTATTTCGGCACAATGAGCAGAATGAATGGGTATGAAGATGGAGCCTTTAGCCTTTCTTTCAACCACCCCAAATGGGTCTGGCATGAAATAATGGATGAATTTGTGCAGCAGCACATCATGCCCATTGTTATGTATGGTGGAGGATCTGTCATACTCTGGGCCTTTTTCTCATCCAAAGACCCTGGAAGCCTTGTTACAGTGCATGGTATCATGGAGCTGTAAAGAAAAGAGCCCAACCTTGTTAGATTTGGTAAGAAAAGACTGAAAATGGCTGTTTTCTTGGCTAAAGGGGGCCTGGAGATTTACTTAAAAATCTTAAATGTGAGATTTTCTACCTCACTATTTAATGCTCATTTACTGCTCAAATGAAGGGTGTGATATTTCTGTTTTTTTCTGTGTGAGGTTGTGCTTCTGAAGCAGTTGGACTTTAGTGGAGGGTATTTCATGTTGTTTTGAAAACTGGATCAGACACTGCTAGAATAAATGTGATTTATGTTGGGTCCTACAAATTTTCGGGAATTAATAAAGAGAAAGTTTGTAAATCAACACAAAAATCTTTTATAACACTTCTTGGTTGCAGTCTTCTTCTGCCCCTTGGCTTGTTTTTGGATTGGTTACAACAGAATAAGCTACTTGTGTGTTTCAGATCTTAAATGCTTTGTGGTAAGATTGTTAAACCATTTCAAGGAAGAAAAATTAAAAGCTAAAAACTTTAGTTGTAAATGTCGTATCTTTTAATAACACACCAAGCTTGGCAGTCTGTTTTAAAAGAGAACATTTTACCAATAAATCGCTAAAACATATCATTTATTTTTAATTTCCATCGCTTCTGTCTTTTTTCCAGTTTTCAAACCTACTTCCTTTTTGCTGTGTCGCATCAGTTGTCTCCACTGACCATACTTCTGTTGCTTTTTTATTGTTTTTCAAAAGTAAAACCTCATCAATAGATGTAGAAATGTAACACATTCAGGCACAATGTTGTTGTTTTCTTCCTGATTTGGACTTGTTTGTCTGGCAGCTTTCAGCAGCTCCAAGACCTCATTCCTTTCTTCTTGTGCAAGTTGGGAGACTTTAAGTCTGCTTTGGTAAGTCTCTTCCCTAAAGTCAACGCCCCCGCCTCCCGCTTCACTCCGGCCATTTTCCTCCTCTATCTCCGGATATTTGAGACAGCAATGGGACCAAAGCTGACAGCCAGTCAGCTAGAGCAGCTCTGCTTTTCTGGTGCATTCTGGGAACCAATAAAAGGTCAGACAAGGATCATTTATGTTGAACAAAACGTGTGGAAAAGAAAAGTTTTGAATGGTCTCTTCTGTGCAGATGCTGTTCCACTGAAGCCTTCTGAGCTGGTAAAGTTTGCTTTCAAGGCCCAGAGATACTCCTTGTCGGTCTACTCAGATGTAAGTCTCAAACTTCTCTTTCGGTTGAGTTTTGGAAATGTTTCTTCTTCATGCAGACCTTGAAAAGCAGGCGTATAGTTTTGGTGAAAGGAAGGTACAGGTTGTAGTGTTTTACATGTCAGGACAGAAAAATAGGCTGTTTTTGTCAGGTTTTAAAATTAGTTCAATCCTCCAGTGTACAAACATACCTGTTTTCTTTCATTTGTCCATTGATTATTAAACAAAAATAAAAATAAAAATAGAAATGCTGTGTGGGCAAAACTAAGTACCCCCCTTTCTAAAATAGTTAATAGAACCAGTTTCAACAGTACTCAGTATTCCTTTCTAGGTTGACTTTATCAGTGTCTCACATTATTTTGGTCGATTTTCAGCCTATACTTCTTTAAATCATTGTTTCACTTCATTGAGATTTGCATGCATTCATTCTTGCAGAGGACAAATGATATTCAACCAGTTTGATATCTGCCGATGACCCAGCTACAGCTGCCAGGCACCGCAGGGTTGTACCCTTTGGTTTACAGAGGAGTTAATGGTCGATTTATTGACAGGGAATAAACCAGGTAGCTAAACAAGCCAATATTCATGGGAGCTGTTTGTGTGGATATGCTGCTGTTTTTTTTTTTTTGTTTTTTTTCTTTTGTTATACCCCCAAACATTCAGCTGTGCATTATGGGTGAAAATATCTATTTTGGTCTCATCTGTACAAAGAACATTATTACTAAGGTCGTTTGGTTCATTCAGGTGCAACTTTGCGCACCCTGCTGCTGGGACCTTAGTTTGTTTAGAAAGAATCTTCTGGTCCTTTCCAGATGAGCTGTACTTGTTCTGTCTTTTTCTTTATATACTTTAAAAATAAACATGCTAACGGCCTACAACTAATTTGAGTCGCCAAAAATTACCACAATTTTGGATTCTTAGTTGAATCTTTATAAGTTCCTGATTTCGTATTTGTTTTTTTATTCTTAGTCAGTTCTTGGAATCTTGAGCCACCTGGAATTCGTGGAAAACGTTTTGAGCTTTTTAAAATACTGGCGCCTTATTACAGAGTCCAAAAAAGTCGCAATTAATTCTTAACAAATTCCTGTTTCATTTATTGTATTGTTTTGTAACTGACTCCTAATTGATTCCTAGGCATTCCTATAAGTTAACTTAATCAGGGATTTTTGAAGCATTGTCTTGACCACTCTGGGCCACTGTACCCTGAAAACTGCCCAAATCTCTCTTCTGCTCTGGGAAAAAAATGAAAGAATAGGAAATAAGCAATATAATAAAAAATAAAAAAATAAATTATGAAAGAACAAATATAAAACAAAGTGAAGTTCTGTTTTTTTTATTTTGTTTCTTATTACTTTTTATGCCCAAAAACAAGCACTTAAAACATTTAACTTCTAAATATTAACAGTCATCATTCAAATAACAATTATTCCTGCTAGTCCCTTATCACTGTTTATTATATCTTGATGGGAAATTCCACAAATTGTCAAGAAAAGTAACATAAATTCAATTGTACCTGATTCTTACATGCCTTCGGCATATTGTTAACTGATTCCCAACATTCATTCAGTATTCCTAATAGATTCTTGTAAATCGTACTAAATATTTGTGCAAATCAAGCCAAATCACACAATTTATCATGATCTATCATACCTGTGTCATAACTCAAATAAATTTATTGAATCTTTAAGAATCCTTAAATGAAGCAGTTCCTGACGATTCATATTATTCTTGGTCTGTGGAATAGTGGTTGAAGTCATGCCTGTAGAGTTTAAGATGGAGCTCTCTGGCCTTTTGCTGTTTATCTGAGCTTATCTGAGCTGGGAAGACTGGAAACTGGCTGAAATGTTTTATATGTGTTGATAAACTCATCCACCTAACACCAATTAATGTCTTTCTTGAATTTTTTATTGATTTATTTTTTGCATTCTGCGGTAAATAACGCTAGTGAAGCAGAGGTCTAAGATCCGACAACCAGGCTCTTCATTGTCCTGAAACCCAATCCAGGTCATCCTTACTGTGTATACTCTGACCATCACCTGCTGTTCGCTACTGGGACTCAAATGGCACAAATGTCCAACTCCCACTGTCCCTCCCCACCATGTCTTAGAAGACCAGTTAGAAAAAAATGAGCGTCCAGCATCTCCACCAGCACCTCGGCTACACATAGGTTTTATGTCCTGCTCTCTAGCCCTTGGCACCATTCAGTCTTGATGATTGTGGATTTCTAACTTCCGTCTTTACTGCATTAAGTTGGAGGACATTCTGACACAGCCAGTCATTGATACCATGGACACTCTTACTTAGTGACTGTAATGGATTGTGATCATGTGGTGACACAAAAATATAAATATGTCATCAGCATACGTATGGTAAGAGATGTACTCCCTAATCTGAGCGGGGGGGGGCCATGTAGTAGGTACTACTAAACTTGTGCTGCGTTAAAACCTAAGGGCAGTAGGGGTTACTCATCTTTCACACACAGATTTTGCGTTTTTACTCCAATTTTGTATATTATAACAAATATCTTTGGAACCTGTGTGTGTGTGTGTGTTCCTGTCTTGGCATCACAGTGAGAACCATTTTCCTGATTTCACCATCAGATTGAGGACCATTTGTACCAAAGTGAGGACATTTTGCTGGTCCTCACGACCTATTTTGCTAACGGTTAGGTTAGGGTTGAAAATGACTGAAAATCAATGGAAGTCAATGGGAGTCAACACATGGTCCTCACTATATATAGCAAAACAAGAGTGGGTGGGTGTGTGTGTGTGTGTGAGTTTATTTTGTATTTTTATCCTTAAAGCTATGACTGATGAGGCTGCATGTTGGAGAGTTTGACTGTTTGTCTGATTCTCTCTTCAAGTCTCGGTGTTGGACCAGTTTACTGAAGGTCCTCTGCTCACCTTGTGGCTCACCCACAGCTTTTCCCATACCCAGCCAACAGTTTCTATACGTACGTTCTTCCATTTTTAACAATTGCCCTTAAGTTTCATAACCTGCCATCTGTGGATGATAATCGTTTTAAATTCTTCTGTTCGGTTCTTGACGGTCCAGGAATCGCGGAATGCTATTTCGGTCCTGCTTAGTGAGCAGGATTCCAACATACAGATTCCACGCTCCTTTCTTGCAGTAAGTTTGCAAAGATGTCCGTAATGAATATCCGACTTATCCGTACTGCCGCGGTAACACGCTGTGTGTTTTTGTTCACAGACGTACCCACGCCAGGCCTTGTTGCTGTTGGTAACAGGAGCTTTAAGTGTCAGGATCCTTCAGGGTTCTTTCAGTCCAGGGCTGCCTGTACTCAACGCTTTTAAGGTAATTTTCTCAGACACAACAGAAATATGCATGTGTAGTTTTCTTTATACGGATGCATTTCAATGTTGAAGCTGTTGATCTGGTCTATGGGTAGAGATGATGTAAGGTAACAGAAATCATGGCTCGATGTTGCTTTTTATTCGGTGGAAGATAATGCAAGGGCTAATTATTTTATTATTGTATTTATACAAAAACATTCAGGTAATTCATACTGATGTAATATAAAAGATAGATTATGTCATGTCTATTTGACAAACATTATAGACTTAAGGTTTGGGACAAATGCAGCAAATACATTCAGAGTAACAGTCCTGTATCATATTTCAGGTTAAACTATGATTAAAACCTAATGTAAGAAGACTTTTTTTAAATTTTTATTGAATGGGTTTATTTCAGGTTTTATACTGTCTTACAGGACAACTTGTGGGCCTTTCAGTGGCTGTGTCAAAGTTTGTCTTCCAATGAATCCTGTCTCAACTCCTTTCTTAAGAAGATCACGCAGGAGGCGTCAAACACACCAGGTATGTTGTCTCAGTGATGAGCCAGAGCCCTGAAATCTTAACAAACCCTATCCTGGGCCTTAAATCAAAAAATACTTACTACAGATTCTTCAATATGACAAGTTAGAGCTTTCTGTAAAAGTTTATCTAAGGAAAATGTATGCATGACAGCGATCAGCAACAGGAAGGAGATAAATAAACTGTTATCAGCAACATCCAGTGGCAAAATGCAGGAACTGCATCAACAAGAGGGCTCCCAGTTTATGAGCAAACACCACCATTCTAAAGCAGCACAATTTAGCGCAATATCAATGTATGAAATATGCATATCACGAAGAAGTGCCTGGGCTGCAGTCAGTGTTAGATAATTATTTCAGAACATCGGCCAGAAAAAACTTTTTCAATAAAACTTACAGGGGTTGGACACTGAGCAGACAGAGATTTAAAGAGGAGCGGCAAATGTAAAGGAGGTGGACTGGCAGTACTTGTGAACAACAGATGGTGTAATCCAGGAGATGTACAGGGGTTGGACAATGAAACTGAAACACCTGTCATTTTAGTGTGGGAGGTTTCATGGCTAAATTGGACCAGCCTGGTAGCCAGTCTTCATTGATTGCACATTGCACCAGTAAGAGCAGAGTGTGAAGGTTCAATTAGCAGGGTAAGAGCACAGTTTTGCTCAAAATATTGAAATGCACACCACATTATGGGTGACATACCAGAGTTCAAACGAGGACAAATTGTTGGTGCACGTCTTGCTGGCGCATCTGTGACCAAGACAGCAAATCTTTGTGATGTATCAAGAGCCACGGTATCCAGGGTAATGTCAGCATACCACCAAGAAGGACGAACCACATCCAACAGGATTAACTGTGGACGCAAGAGGAAGCTGTCTGAAAGGGATGTTCAGGTGCTAACCCGGATTGTATCCAAAAAACATAAAACCACGGCTGCCCAAATCACGGCAGAATTAAATGTGCACCTCAACTCTCCTGTTTCCACCAGAACTGTCTGTCGGGAGCTCCACAGGGTCAATATACACGGCCGTGCTGCTATAGCCAAACCTTTGGTCACTCATGCCAATGCCAAACGTCGGTTTCAATGGTGCAAGGAGCGCAAATCTTGGGCTGTGGGCAATGTGAAATGTATTGTTCTCTGATGAGTCCACCTTTACTGTTTTCCCCACATCTGGGAGAGTTACGGTGTGGAGAAGCCCCAAAGAAGAGTACCACCCAGACTGTTGCATGCCCAGAGTGAAGCATGGGGGTGGATCAGTGATGGTTTGGGCTGCCATATCATGACATTCCCTTGGCCCAATACTTGTGCTAGATGGGCGCGTCACTGCCAAGGACTACCGAACCATTCTTGAGGAACATGTGCATCCAATGGTTCAAACATTGTATCCTGAAGGCGGTGCCGTGTATCAGGATGACAATGCACCAATACACACAGCAAGACTGGTGAAAGATTGGTTTGATGAACATGAAAGTGAAGTTGAACATCTCCCATGGCCTGCACAGTCACCAGATCTAAATATTATTGAGCCACTTTGGGGTGTTTTGGAGGAGCGAGTCAGGAAACGTTTTCCTCCACCAGTATCACGTAGTGACCTGGCCACTATCCTGCAAGAAGAATGGCTTAAAATCCCTCTGACCACTGTGCAGGACTTGTATATGTCATTCCCAAGACGAATTGATGCTGTATTGGCTGCAAAAGGAGGCCCTACACCATACTAATAAATGATTGTGGTCTAAAACCAGGTGTTTCAGTTTCATTGTCCAACCCCTGTATGTATCTATTGAACCGCACGAACTGGATAGGCTGTCCATCCTCATCCAGTCTTTTTCTCGGGTCAGCGATAGTCTGTTTTTAAACGCCTTAGACAGATACCTCAATAATAGCTCTTCTAAAATCAATTAGAAAGTTGCTCTGCCCAGCAACCAAATCTAATGAAAAATAAGTTACATTTGACTCACACATCAGATCTGTTGGGAGTATGATTATTGATTGAATAATCTTGATCAATAATTATAATTACAAATCATAATCTGACAAAATCAATTTCTTAACCAAAATCCTCATTTACGAAACGAGACTAGAGATGTTTCTGGTGTTGTAATTGTGGCTCAACGCCTCTGACAATTACAACCATTGAATACTCCGTAATAATTAATAACTATTGCCGGAGATGTCACTGTTTAATCGACCGTTTCTGCCGAAACGTGTGGAACTTGAACCTTATTTTGACTGACACATCACTTTTTGCACACAATGAAACACCAAACGCTCTCTCTTTATCTATGTGAATATTTATTAATTTTCACCTACTCAACATGCAAAATTCTACAAACACAGGGGTAAACACATCTAAATAAACAAAATCAACAAACGGTAGTGGGTATGTATTGAGTCAACCAGCAGTTTATGGCACAACAGAGGAAAGGAGAGGATATGAAAGGGGGGTGTGGTGATGACTGGTGGGGGGTTGGAGCGCAGCTTAGACTGTCTTTTATGATCTTCTGATCATAAAACTTCCCCCCTTTACTCCTGACCACAAAGGATTGATAACTTTTGGTGGCAAGTTAGCACAGTAAGATTGAAGACAAAGGTAAAATGGAGAATTTTACCATGAGGTCGTTTTAACAGTCCAGTTTTGCAACGCACCTGCGTTCAGATAGTAAACACAGACAGCTCTGGGGAACACGGCGGGTCCCGATATTACATAACACATCAAAGTTTCAACAAGCAAGGTTACAAGCACATATTATTCAGAACACATGAGATCCTAACCAGCGATTCTGATCGCTTCTACAACCTCTGACCCTGCCCAGGCCTTCTAATAAAGAAATAAAAAAAAGAAATGGGTTTTACGTGTGTCGTCTTCTTCCACGTGAGGGAATTCGAGCGAGGAAACGTGGGGTTGAGTTAATTGTGCGTCCACAATTAACTTCAGGGAAACGGTCAGTCTTTGTCCTTCGGTCTTCTTGACAAAAAGGAAAAATATGATCTGACCATCAAAGTCGACTTGAAAATGAAACACGGTAGCGGTCCGTCTCTCCGAAGCTCCGTGTTCTCAGTTACGTGTTAACTCACGTCTTCGATCGGCAAAGTGAAATCTCTGGCCTTCTTATTCCAAAAACTTCAGTTATGAATAGTTCGTTGTCCAACGAGAGAGAATGAATGAAACTCTTCACAGAGTTCTTCTCTTAAAGTGGTGCGTTTCAATCACCAGATCGGTTTCCAGCGGAAGGCGAGTTTTCAAACATGAGCGCCTCCTATATAGCATCCTGTGACGTCAGACTGGGGACGCCCAGTCATATCAGTCGCAATGCTTGATGGGATATGTAGGAGCGGGCTGTCCTGGGTACAAAATGGCCGATGCCATTGGAGGGGCACAGTGACGTCCAACAACGGGCAGATAATTCAATACTCAGCAAACAAGTGGTCCAACATATCTATTTCTCGTCCCTATTTCTTTCATTTAGGAAACATTTTAAAAATGTAAGACGTAGTCTCCCAAGCAGATCTAGAGCATTAGTCATGCGTTTATGTCATCACGTTTAGACTACTATAAAGCCCTTTTCGCTGGTCCGCCTAGATCAACGACTTCCCTCCTGCAAGCTGTTCAGAACGCAGCAGCCAGACTTCTTACCCTGGTTTTATGCCCTCTACAGTGGATTTCAGAATTCGGTTTGAAGTACTTGTTCTCACCTACAGGGCTCTAAAAGTCCAGGCTAATGATTATTTGTGTCAGCTTTTAACCAACCTCTCTGCTGCTCGTAGCTAACAATTTCCTGGCTGTTCCTCGTACAAGGCTAATGACTGAGGGGGACAGGGCCTTTCTGTCTGTGGCTCCTGAACTGGATCAGTTTAGCCCTGATACTTCGCTTTGCTGACTTTGTGGACATTTTTAAAACCCAACTGATAACTGTTTTGTTCTACCAGCCGTTTGTCATTATATTGTTTGTGCTTTTTAATGTTTGTTTTTGCACGGTATATGACTTAAATATGATTTATATTTGCTTTGGGAAATTGTGTCTGACAGGCGCTTTCTAAAGAAATTTTACGCCATTTTCCTTCTGCTGAAAATAATAAGTTAGGCTTACCAAAAAGAAAAATTTTTGGTAAGCCTAAACTCCATAATTGTGTTAAAGACCAAAAAAAGGTCCCTTAATGTTTCATAAGTATGCCAGACTGCCTGTAGTTTTTGGGCTTTTTGTGTTGATCGTTAGTCAGAAGCTGTTAAAGTAGTTTTTTTAAGTTAACATTTATTACAGCCATCTAAAATCTGATGATGTAAATGTTTCATAATTACTTTTCTGCCTGGGATTTGTGGGGAAATAAAAGAAAACTTGGAGTTTAGTTTAGCTTTCTATATAATAACAGAAATCTTAAACTTTCAGCTTAACATAGGGAACAACATGTTATCCTGGGGATTAGTGATAAACAGGACTCTGCAGAACATAAGAGACGAGTTCGGGAGGTAATTTCAGTAAACATTCACAGCAGGGAGCCGTCTTAAACTTGGAGGATAGTGGACCCCCTGGTGGTGCCCAAAGTATGAAAAAAACACTGATGTAAACACAAGGTACATCTGGGGCTTTTCTGTTAAATTAATTTACCAACTGCACTACTAGTCACCTTTTAAAAACAGACAATTACACAATTTATTTAGCCCTGACGGAACAGTTCACACATGTCCTGATCATTATGTTGTCAGTCTCTATATTGGGATCAGGTGGTTGCTCGTGATGAGCATGTGAGTAATCACAGCGGTTGTCTGCTGTTGCATATTGTTGACAGTCACTTCTTTGGAAGGAATTTTCATTTTGAATCTCTGAACATAAATGTTCTTGTTGAGAGCTCTCATGCTCAAAAACAGTCTTGTTTGCTCACAGATATGCTCTGCTCCCACTGAAAACTGTTGCTGCAGTCAAATTTAATGGCTTGTACAAATCCTTCTCTGCTCAGCCCTTTTTTAATCCTGCTCCTCTCACTGAAGCGTCTTCTGCTTGTGAGTTAAATCTGTTCTCTCTGCTCATGGAAACCCTCCGGAGTGAACTCTTGTGAGCATATCAGGCAGACCAAGCAGAGTTACCACTTTGTTCTGGGAGAGAGCAGAGAAAACAGACCTGGAAGCGATGGTTTCATCCCCACAGAGAATGGTGGAGTGTAAAGCAACGGATTAAAACGAGAGCAGAATATATTTGTGCAAGAGGCATTGAATGTGATCACAGGAAAATACATTGTTTGGCCAAAAGTATTCACTCACCCCTCTAAAATACTAAATCAGGTGTTTCAATCACTTCCATGGCCACAGGTGTATAAAATCCTGCACCTTGTGAAAAAAATATGAGCTCAGTGAATTCCAGCATGGTACCGTGTAAGAAAGACATTTATGCAGTAAGTCCGGTTGTGAAATTTCTTTGCTAGTGATTTTATGACAAAGTGAAAGCTAATCTGAACGACAGCAACTCGTGATGGATGTGGATCAGCGGCTGCTGAGGCGTATAGTTCAGAGGTCGCCAACTTTCTGCAGTCAATATCAACAGATCTCCAAGCTCCATGTGGCCTTCAGATTGATTTAAAGAATGATTCCACAGAGAAAGCTTTGTGGATCGGGTTTCCGTGGCCAAGCAGCTTCATCCAAGCCTTACATCACTGAGTGCAATGCAGAGTGCCTGATGCAGCAGTGTAAAGCACAGCCCTGGTGAGCAGTGGAGACCTGTTAGTGATTAATCATATCTGTCTGTCATGGATAAGTCTGGGTTTGGCAGTAGCCAGGAAAACAGCTCTTGTTCTGGCTCTAGCTCAAGTAAACAGGTTTAGTACAGAGGGGTTTATGGTGTGGGGCTGATCTTCAGGTGTTGGGCTCGCCTACTAGTTAAAGTGAATCTCTTAATGCTTCTTTTCATTTAGGACAATATAATGCTCCCAAATACAGTTTTTATCTTTTTAAAAAAAGGAAGTACATCTGACAGGTGTAACTGTCACAACCTCATTTATTTGTTCCAATAATCACTATTTGCACTTTTTCTTTCTTTTAAATCTACAGGAAGTCCATTGGTCCTTCAATTCAAGCCCTCTCAGATAAATTCGCCTTCACAGATTCTACCTTAAACTCCCTCAACTCAGAGCAGCTGTCTCGCCTGGATGGTCTCGGTTCTGCTGAGCCCACTTCTAAAGAAACGGACTGTTTTTTTTTTTTTTTTCTATTTTTTCCCTTCAGTGTGATGATGTAATGCGATGTGTGACTTTTGTTGCCCTTCCTGCTCTCTTTAAACACCCATTTCCAGCACAATGACTGTGAAGTCGACCACCAATAAACTGGTGCCGTCATGCATTTCACATTCGAACCACTATCGGCGACGGTCAGTAGGAATGTTTATCAGGTGACACATACACAGCACTCCACATATGTGTCCTACACAAACATGTCCACCGCATGAACTGTGCTCAAAAAGAGAAAGAACTATTTGCTCTTTTTCACATTTGTTACCAGCTATTAAACTGTCCACTGATTACAGTTGGGTCTGACCGGACTTCTGAACCGCTGTGGTTGTTTCTAAGCAATGGACTGCGAACTCTGCTAATGTGGGTCTGGAAAACCATCATGTTTGGACACAAAAGCATTTAGGAACCCTGTTTATGTTCCTGTTAAATGCTTTTACTTTATGTTCACAAGAATTAATTGTGGCATCAATGATCATGATTATTGAGATGATTTTCCTGAAATAAACGGTGACAGAGTGGGACTTTTACTTTTCAATGTGACTTTATTTTCAACACAATAAAATGTATTACATCTGTTTGAGATATAAATTAAATCATGTAAGTTTATAGCTATTTTTCTCTGATTCCAAAGCTGCTGTTTGATTTTTAAAACTAAAGAAATGTTCTGAACGGGGTGTTTATATATCTATAGGTTAAAGCTTTTACAGTCAGTTTTTGCCAATTATATAACCTTATATATATGACCTTCAGTCATTACTGTTAGAAAATAGATCTTTCTGTGATCACATGTTGCTGACGCTTGGTGCTGAAAAGAAAGCCATGAGTATTTTCTAACAAAATACAACAATAACAATAAACCATACATTCTAGGCGCTGATATATAATTCAGACTTGAGGGAATAAATCTTGAAAAACTTTCTTCTGGTTTTAAATGAGATTTAAAGTTATGTGTGCAAAGTTTTATTAGTTTAAGTACAACTAAATATAATGACAGCACTCTTGTAGTCAAAAACATTCAGAAGTCACAGTACCATAAAAACACCCTCAGAACAGATCATTTTTGCTTATTTCAGTTACAAATTTTGTGGCTCATTTATGATTACTTATGAACGTAAGGTACATTTTAAATTTATCCCAGTTTAAGACTTTATGCGGTTTTTTTTTCCCAAAAAACTGGGAAATGGCAGGAAAACAAATCTATAATTCTAAATATTCACACGTGTATATTTACCATATATTAACTTTAACAATTCTGTTTGCACGTTTACAGCAGCTGGTGATAAGACCTGAATCATTCAAACTAAGGCACTGCAGTCAGTGTAGGTACCAAAATAAAACCTCTCCTGCACATTTGGTCTGTTCCTCAGTGTGTTTATGTTGGATATGTGTTTCTGTGAAGCCGCACTGAGCTGTAAGAAAACCTGAAAACCGGCGGTAGTCCGACGTGGCGCTGCGTGATGAGGTCAGACAGAAAGTGCATCACTCTAAAATCATTTTCACTGCTGCCGTGTCCTGGAGCACACTGGGAAGCCTTTTCCGTACCAATATGTCCCACAGTGGGTTTTGGACGTGGGGAAGTGGCTACAAAGGTGTGCAGCAGCACCTGGTTGGCCAGTGCAGTCAGACAGCTCTCCAGGTGCAGCAAGTAGGTGGTGCCTCGGCTGATGCCGGTGTGAGGATCAGCCAGGACGTTGACGAGGGATCCAGAATATGAAGGACAGCGCAGTGTCCTCTGATCGAGGTCCAGCAGAGCGATGTAGCGACTGTATTGAGTTAGAGACTCAATAATGGCAGACGATGCACTGGAAGATAGTCTGAAGAAGGAAAACAAGTAGGATCCTATTATTAACTTTGTTTTATTTGCTTTGCAAAAGTAAAGATTTCTGCAGATGGAAAGTTGCCTCCGAATTTACTGTTAAAATGTTACCTGTGAAGAAAATGCTGATAAGCAACAGTAGTTAGTTAGAGTCTATTGTGTTTTATACTAAAGGTTTATGCAGTGTACAAGCTCCTGTTGCAGAAACATTTGTGTAAAAAAGTGGTGGTGAATAACTGAATAAATAAATCTGTGACCAGAAGGATTACACAATCCTATAAATATATTGTATAGTGCAACTTTATTTCTAAATATCTTTTTGTTGGTAAATGTTTTAATTAAACTAACACTTTCATGCAGATTTGTGTCATTTTTGTAAAGCTGACTGTTTATATTCACACGTTTCTTTAATAATTCATCTCTAATTGTACAGGTCCTTCTCAAAATATTAGCATATTGTGATAAAGTTCATTATTTTCCATAATGTCATGATGAAAATTTAACATTCATATATTTTAGATTCATTGCACACTAACTGAAATATTTCAGGTCTTTTATTGTCTTAATACGGATGATTTTGGCATACAGCTCATGAAAACCCAAAATTCCTATCTCACAAAATTAGCATATTTCATCCGACCAATAAAAGAAAAGTGTTTTTAATACAAAAAACGTCAACCTTCAAATAATCATGTACAGTTATGCACTCAATACTTGGTCGGGAATCCTTTTGCAGAAATGACTGCTTCAATGCGGCGTGGCATGGAGGCAATCAGTCTGTGGCACTGCTGAGGTCTTATGGAGGCCCAGGAGGCTTCGATAGCGGCCTTTAGCTCATCCAGAGTGTTGGGTCTTGAGTCTCTCAACGTTCTCTTCACAATATCCCACAGATTCTCTATGGGGTTCAGGTCAGGAGAGTTGGCAGGCCAATTGAGCACAGTGATACCATGGTCAGTAAACCATTTACCAGTGGTTTTGGCACTGTGAGCAGGTGCCAGGTCGTGCTGAAAAATGAAATCTTCATCTCCATAAAACTTTTCAGCAGATGGAAGCATGAAGTGCTCCAAAATCTCCTGATAGCTAGCTGCATTGACCCTGCCCTTGATAAAACACAGTGGACCAACACCAGCAGCTGACACGGCACCCCAGACCATCACTGACTGTGGGTACTTGACACTGGACTTCTGGCATTTTGGCATTTCCTTCTCCCCAGTCTTCCTCCAGACTCTGGCACCTTGATTTCCGAATGACATGCAGAATTTGCTTTCATCCGAAAAAAGTACTTTGGACCACTGAGCAACAGTCCAGTGCTGCTTCTCTGTAGCCCAGGTCAGGCGCTTCTGCCGCTGTTTCTGGTTCAAAAGTGGCTTGACCTGGGGAATGCGGCACTTGTAGCCCATTTCCTGCACACGCCTGTGCACGGTGACTCTGGATGTTTCTACTCCAGACTCAGTCCACTGCTTCCGCAGGTCACCCAAGGTCTGGAATCGGCCCTTCTCCACAATCTTCCTCAGGGTCCGGTCACCTCTTCTCGTTGTGCAGCGTTTTCTGCCACACTTTTTCCTTCCCACAGACTTCCCACTGAGGTGCCTTGATACAGCACTCTGGGAACAGCCTATTCGTTCAGAAATTTCTTTCTGTGTCTTACCCTCTTGCTTGAGGGTGTCAATAGCGGCCTTCTGGACAGCAGTCAGGTCGGCAGTCTTACCCATGATTGGGGTTTTGAGTGATGAACCAGGCTGGGAGTTTTAAAGGCCTCAGGAATCTTTTGCAGGTGTTTAGAGTTAACTCGTTGATTCAGATGATTAGGTTCATAGCTCATTTAGAGACCCTTTTAATGATATGCTAATTTTATGAGATAGGAATTTTGGGTTTTCATGAGCTGTATGCCAAAATCATCCGTATTAAGACAATAAAAGACCTGAAATATTTCAGTTAGTGTGCAATGAATCTAAAATATATGAATGTTACATTTTCATCATTACATTATGGAAAATAATGAACTTTATCACAATATGCTAATATTTTGAGAAGGACTTGTATGCACTGCAGTAGTTTCAGTTAATTGCAGCTTGAAAGTTCACCTCTAGATGTCAGCAAATCTGATTGCTATTTTTTCATCATATTCAGTTATGGTGAAATTCTGTTTGTGACTAATTTTCTGTATTGAAAGTACAGTATAAACTTTATAATGGAATATGCATTAAAACGAGGCAGATTTTCAGGAAGCGGTGACAGTAGAAATCCTAACGGCAAACCAAACAATTTTAGCTTTTTTTTATAGAAAAATATCCTTTTCTGAATGCAGGAGGCGTGTCCTTTGTGAGATACTGTACTCTTACTAGCTTGATGGTTGCTCTAAAGTAAATAATGTTAGGCTTGTTCCTTTACTTAATGCCATCACTGTGGGGAGATGTTTGCATATTCCTGTCTTCAATCTAGTTTTTAAGCCAATATGCTTATTTATTCAATCTAGTATTTGTAGAAGAAGAATCCTTTATTTGTCTCGGAGGGGAGAAATTCCCAGTATTAATGATAGTACGCTGTTATATCATACTGCTCTGTGGGTAAAACTTGTAAAAAGGCTAAAAAAAAGTTTGACTTTAAATTATTTTAGTTTTCTGAATCACAAACGCTAAAGTTTATAGTGAACTAGGTTTTTGAGATGCTTGCTGGACACTACTGATTATAGACAGCCCTTTAAAGTCTTCAGATAGATGTTCTCTCCCACACAAAATCTGATCTCCAGCATGATGTGACAGACCTGTTAACGTGTCAGTGCACCAGCTTCTTATGTCTATGAGGTGTTTTTTTCACTACAGTTTTTCTATCAGATGAAGCAGAATTGGCTCATATTTGCCGTCACATTTGTTAGAATTATGATTATTGATTAATTAATCTTTATCAATAATTATAATTAAAAATCATAATTTGACAAAATTAATTTCTTAACCAAAATCCTCATTTAAGAATTGAGACCAGAGATGTTTCTGGTGTTGTAATTGTGGCTCAACGCCTCTGATAATTACAACCGTTAAATACTCCGTAATAATTAATAACTATTACCAGAGATGTCACTGTTTAATCGACCGTTTCTGCCGAAACGTGGGGAACTTCAACCTTATCTTGACTGATGAATCACTCTTGCACAAAATAAACACAAAACGCCTTCTGTTTATCTATGTGAACATTTATTAAATCACAGCCTGATACAATCCGTTCTTCCGATTTAATAATCTTCACCTACTCAAACATGCAAAGTTCTACACAATAAGGGGGTAAAATATCTAACTAAACAAAATAAAGCAAAACAGCAGTGGGTGTGTATGGGATCAAACCAGCAGTTATGGCAAAAATGATAATATGACAAAGGGATGTGGTGGTGAGTGGAGGTTGGGAGTGGAGCTCAAACTGTAACTCAGTCATAAAACTTCCCCCAACGCTGGGCGAGGTGAGCACACAAAGGGTTATAAAACTTTTGGCAGCAAGCTAGTAAGCAGTAAGGTTGAAGACAAAGAAAATGGGGAATTTCACCATGAGGTTATTATAACAGTCCAGTCTCACAGCGCACCGGCGCTTGCTGTCAGGTGTTCAACAACCCTGCAAAGCACACACAAAGCTGGGTAGCGCAGCGGCTTCCAGACATCCAACACAGGACATCAAAGTTTCAATAAAAAGGTTACATGCACATATAATTCAGAACACCTTACATTAAATGGCGAATCTAATTGCACTAAAACCTCCTCTACCCTGCCCAGAACTTCCAACTTCCACCCACTCTCTCTCTCAACTCCGCTCAGAAGGAAGGCTTCAACAAAGTAAAACACATCCTTTTATTATTTTTTTTCATTTCTTTATTAGGAATAGCCGGGCAGGGTAGAGGAGATTTTCAGTGCGATCAGAGTCGCCATTTAGAGTCTAATGTGTTCTGAATTGTATATGCATGCCATTGTTTTGAAACTCGCTGGTACTTTCGGAGACCGCCGTGTCTCGCACGTGTGTCTTTACCGTGCAAACACATGTGCGCTGGTGCGCTGTGAAACTGGACTGTTATAATAACCTCATGGTGAAATTCACCGTTTTCTTTGTCTTCAACCTTACTGCTTACTAGCTTGCCGCCAAAAGTTTTATAACTCTTTGTCTGCTCACCTCGCCCAGCGTTGGGGGAAGTTTTATGACTGAGTTTAACTGAGTTACAGTGGAGCTGTGCCCCACCCTCCACTCACCACCACATCCCTTTGTCATATTAACATTTTTGCCATAACTGCTGGTTTGATCCCATACTGCTGTTTTGCTTTATTTTGTTTAGTTAGATATTTTACCCTTTTGTGTAGAACTTTGCATGTTTGAGTAGGTGAAGATTATTAAATCGGAAGAGTGGATTGTATCAGGCTGTGATTTAATAAATGTTCACATAGATAAACAGAAGGCGTTTTGTGTTTATTTTGTGCAAGAGTGATTCGTCAGTCAAGATAAGCTTGAAGTTCCCCACGTTTCAGCAGAAACGGTTGATTAAACAGTGACATCTCTGGTGTCGATTCATAAATGAGGATTTTGGTTAAGAAATTAATTTTGTCAAATTATGATTTTTAATTATAATTATTGATAAAGATTAATTAATCAATAATCATAAATCTAACACATTGTTTCATTTCTTAGATTATATGGTGCTGTTTTGAAAAACATGTTACATGGGTATAAATGTAAGTAAATTAAGGAGATTTGTGGAACATCCAGTGCAGTCAAATCTTAGAAGTGAGTATCCAACTTTTGATGCGTTTATGTTCTACACAGTGCGTGTATACTGAGATCTGTGGTGTGAAATTCCCAGTGTTCTGCTGTGTCATGACCAGGTACCTGACTTCTTCATGTGCTTGTTTTAATATTTTAGGATCATCTGGCCATCTGGGAGTTCAATGCTCTCTGAGTTCCCCCAAGGGGTCAACAAATTATTAGCCGAAATAATCAGACTGTAACTGATGCCACCAGTTTACTTTCAGTTTCAGCCACCCCTTATGCAGAAATGGATGGAATATCTGGATAAAACAGTATGAGATTAGGTCGTGTTATTATTGAATCACTGTGGTGACATTTAAGTCACAGTTGCTTGGATTTTGTTTAAGCAGTGCACATGTGGAGTATACATCACATGTAAGATTGCTCATGCTGGATTTTTTTAACCTGGCTGGTGATCAGATTGTCATAATGTTAAATGCTTTGTAAGGTAATGCTGTAGCGTTATTCTCCTATGACATCATGTCTTCCAACAGCACTGAAATAAAAGTGTGATGTGCAATAGTGTAACGGGTATTAAAAATGCAGAAGGAATTAATAATCTGAACTTGATGCAGAGATGTGGGCAGAGATATTCACATAATCATCACCTGTGTATTCCTATGAGCCTCCAGGTGAGCAGGTCAGTCACTTGAAGGGGTGTGGTCAGACATGACATCACAGCGCTCCCATCAGGACCAGGACCTGGTAGGAAGAGCCTTAAACCATCCACCAGCTTCCTCACCAACCGTTCATTTCCTCCAATGACGACCAGCGGGCGGCCACTCAGCAGACAGAAGATGGCATGCTGGGAGAACGAGAGCTGCTTGATGAACCTGAGGGCTCGGAGTCCAGCCCTTCTTCTCCTCCTCCTCTTGTCTGTGCGTGTTTTGGTGAGATTTACCGTAGTGGGAGATGGTGGCTCTGAGTTGCTGGTGAAGCTGGTGCAGTCGGACACTTCGTCTATACTGAGCAGCCTCAGAGGGGCACAGGGTGGAGAGCCCAGACCAACCTCCACCGGGGCAAGGGGAGGAGCCATTTTAACGTGGAGATCAAGCACCGGCCTCACCGTCTTTGGCCTCAACTCCGTAGTTTCTTTAGCTGTGCAGACACAGATTTGTCACATGTAACTACAACAAAGAAAACTGGTGATCTTTTGTATAAAAAATTTATAAACATTTCTCATAGTTTTCTTAATGTTTATGACTATTTACATTGTATGTAGATTCTCACTGAAGGCATTAAAACTGTGAATGAACATACTATGCAGTTATGGAGCAAACAAAAAATTGTACAAGAACTTTAAATATGTTTTATATTTTAGATTACTTAAAGTGGTCGCCCCTTGTTGTGACGAAAATATTAATCTTTGGCCCTTTCAATGAACCTCTGGGAAGTTCTTTCAAGACTCTTTGGAAAACCATTATAATGCCAAGAGAACAAAGCAGTAATCAAAGCAAAGGGTGGCTATTTTGAATCTAAAATATAAAAATGTTTAGAGTTATTTCACACCTTTTGTTTATTATATAATTCCATTTGTGTTGACAGTTTTGTTGCCTTTGGTGAGAATGTAAAATGTGAATAGTCGTGAAAGTACAGAGACCCATTAAGTGAGAAAGTATCTAAAATGTTTATTTTGGTAACTGTTCTGACATTTTTTTATTATCTGCAATTAGAAAAGTCCATCTATCCATCCATTGTGTTCTGCCTTTTCGAGAGTGGGTCAAGGACAGAATAAAAACATAATCCCTCTCCCAAGTCCCACCTTTTTTCTGGGGGACCCAAAGGTGTTCTCACACCATAAGGAAAATATAGTCCTTCAAACAACTTCTGGGTCTGCACAGGAACTCCTGCCACTTTGTATTTCTGTCTATTTTATTTTATTACATGACATGTAAAAATCTAGATTTTGTTTCTGGTTGTTTTTTAAGACGGAGTATAACAAACTTAAATGGTTTGGGTCCAGTTGTTTTAAAATGTCCGTCATTAAGATAGTACATTGAAAATGTAGAGTTTACTGAAGTGGTTCTTATAAAAACCGCTCCAGTAGATGCTTAACTAAAGGATAGTGCAGCCTTTAAGTCCTCTGTTGGTTATTTGCCATCTGCTTCCTAATGATATGACTTTCAGATACTGTTCATCTGCTGTATTCAGTTTGTTTAGGTCTGACATTTCTTCTTTTGTCCTCCACCGAAAAACTGAACGTTCATTTTTACACACAATGCTATGTTAGGAGCAGACATTCGGAGGAAAAAACAGTCAAACTCCAAAGAAACCATTTTAAAAGATCTTAAAAAAGTCCAAAGAACTATTCAAAAAGGCAATTAAAAAAAATTACAGGAATGTCTGGCAGCGTGGAATAGAAGAGTTAAATAGTCATTTTCCACATAAACCTACACACAGAAATAAGATGAGAGTATACTTTTAGGAATGTTCTCATGTCTGCTGTAAAATGTGTTACCTTGGAGCAGTTTATTTATCTTGTCTGAGGGAGCATCTTTATGGACTTTGTTTATCTTCTCTGTCAGTGAATCGTCCTTGACTGGAAAACCAACACTGACCATTATTTCCTCAAATGGATCTTTCCTTCTGCCAGGTTCTTCACTTTCCTTCTCTATGGCAGCAGAGTTCATCACCTTTTCCTCTTTCAGGACTTCATCAGACTTGCACCCAACCTGCAATTCTTCTTCGTCCTCAAATCCATTAATCAGGGAATGATTCTCCGCTTCTTCCTCTGTGATGGCAGTTAGGTCGTCAGGGAAGATGGACTCAGTGGTGCTGAGTACTTCGATGCTGTCCTCGCTGTTGGCACGTTTGGCGTAGGCTGGCACGCGGCGAACGCTTGGGTCCACTGCTGCACGCCGGAGACAAATGTCTGTCAACCCCACTGGTGTTTCTGTGCAGGAGAACAAGACAAACAACTGCTCTGAATGTTTTGATTAGGTTGATTGCTGCATTAAAAGTGTAATAAAACACTGAGATCTCATTTGTGGCAGATTAATTATTTGATAAATTGATAAATGCTTAAACTAATAGCTCAAATTGTTTTTAGATACACTTATTTACCACTCAGCTGAGATAAGAATGCACAGATAATTAAATTTTTTGTTCCACATCCAGTTTTGGAATCTGAATGGGAAGAAAATAACATAACCCATTGTGTTGTTTCTTTAATCCATCCAAAAGCCAAAATGTCCCTTTAAAACTATAGACTGGATTGTTTCTCTGCTTTCAGCTGGGCTGCTGAGAGTCAAAGACTGACGCTGCTTGAGGTCAGACTATCTGCTGCTTCTCTGAAATATGTTGATGTTTTCATTGAAATCTTGCTTAACTCTTTGGTTTGTGTAAAATGCATGATGACAGCACAAAAATGACGATAAATTATGCAATCTGAGAGACTAGAACCGCAGATTGTTTTGTATTCTTAATTTCCAAATCACAAATCATTCACACAGGTGTTAGAGATAATATCAGTTGGTGTCTTATTTTCACTAAAACATGTACACTAACAATAAAAAGCAGCTGTGGATTTCCTCACAAGGTTTTCAAAAAACTGTTCTTAAAACACATTAAAGAACAAAACCCACAAATTCTGTCTTGTGTAAATTTGGATCAATGACATCACAAGAGGCACAGGATTCAAGCTGGAGTTGGGAAGGACTATAGCAAAAGCTTTTGAAACATTCTGAGACAGACTTTGAAGCATTTAAAGTTATGTTGAGTGGCGACAGATTGAACCTCACATGCTTGAGCAAGGGTTTAACTTTGATGGTCCTGAAACCATGAGGAATGCTCTAGATACAGATTCACTACTTTCAACACCTTAAATATTGAGTGGCACAGCATGAAGTCGGAACTTATACTACTTTAGCTTACCTGAACAACTTCTCTCTGTATAACTGCTCAACTAATGACTGGAATGACTATGATAATATAGGCTGTAGGTTCATGCATGGGGAAGGCTAACTGGTTTGCACTCATATTAGGTCTCTGCCTGGCTGTCTTGTTTAGTGGACATAATGTTTCAATAAGTAGTTATGCAGGAAACATCAGCGCAAAGAACGACCTTTACAAGAACAGCTTGATTAAAAACATGCAAGTAATATGGGGAAAACAATAAGAAAATACAATACAGGCTGAAAGGAACTCCATCACTTGCTGTATGCCTTATGTGATGTCACCACGGGTATGTGCATGTAGAAGCTTGTCTTGGAAGGGTAGATTTGATCTTGAATAAAAAACTATTTACAACAGAATAGCAAAACAAGTAGAAAAACTGACCCTGACATGTTCTATAAGTGGCAACCTACATCTAAGTGTGTTTGATTCAATTTTATAGAAAAGCTGGAGTAGTTGCTTTAATATAGATATTAATAGATGTTGAGCTTAGTTTAACAAACTGTACTCAGAAGAAATATGAAGGAAAGGATGTTACCACACCACTGTGAGGGATTTTTTGTAGATAAAAGGTGACTATGTCAGCCTGTAGCTCAGTTTCAGGGAAGCTTATTGGTTTTTGCCTGTTATCTACATGGGGCACGATAAAACCTGTTATTTCATCATACTCTGCTCTGCCACTTGAATTCTTTTCCACAACAATTTTTGAGTTTGCTCTGCTTTGGTTTGCTTTTGCTTGGATTTTGTCAATCCAAAGATACATTTTCTCAGAGATGGGACAGCGAAGTACTTAGTCCACTACAGTAGTTCCTAATTTACCAAATCAAACACTGAAGATATCTGTAAAACTTTGTCTAAAAGAGATGAGGAGATGATTCACAATTAACTGGTTAAGGAGGGTAAAGAGACCTTTTAAGAAAAACAGCTTTTCAACTACTTTCTTTTGTTTGGGGCCGTTAATAATGGTATACACTTCCTTACACCACCACACCAGGACATACCTCTGCTGTCAGACACAGCAACTCCCTGTTGAGTGTAATATGACTTTTCAGTCCCGAGCACTTCAATGCTGTCGCTGCTGCTCATGCTCCCCATCATCTCTGATGCTGCACTGATATCAGGGGTCGCCCTCCCACCATCTCCTGCCTCCATCTTTATCGGTATCTCTTCCACACAAGAGAATGACTCCACACCATCCTTTTCTGATTGACCTTCCACAGCCCCCCTCTTGCTTCCCGAGACCCTCTTTAAATCCTCTTCCTCCTCTTCGTCCTCCTCAGCATCCACAGGGTAGCACAGCTCAAACAGGAAGTTTGTAAGTTTTAGCCTCCTGGACAGTGACTGTGTGACACGAGAAGTCCACAAGACGCTCCTGTCGCCACGCAGACGATGCTCCGTGTCCATGAGTTGGTTTTTCATCAGGGACAGAAAGTAGTAGTTGCAGAGCTCCTCTAGAGGCTTTAGAGGCTGCTCAGACCTGTAGGAGGTGGAGGTGGAGGTGGGAAGGGAGGGAGACGATGGCTCAGAAGGCACAAACACAGTCAGGTCTGTGAGGGAGTCAGCTGTGTCGTAGGGCAGGAAGTCAGGCTGTTTGAGCTTCCTATTTGGGTAAGATGTGACCTGACGAAGGAGCTCTCGGTGGTTTAGGATTGAAGTCTCTAAAGCTTCCAGCTCATCAGCTTGCCCTTTTACTTCTGTGAACCCGTTTGTCATCTTCTGGAGATCTGTTTCCTGCTTCAGGGTCCATCGTCTGTACCTGGAGCAGTCAGAGGGAATGTTTCAGTCCAAGCCAACAGCAATATCAGGAAAGAAAACTTGTTACATTTAGGTTTATGCCGAGATTGGATTAATTTGTCTTTTAATGAGAGGGAACACTGATGCAGACATTTCCAGCTATGCAGGAGTTTATCACAGCTTTTGTGCTGAGAAACCAGATAAGCAGGTTGTCTGCATATTTCCTGCACTTCAGATTCCCTACCTCATAGATTTTTATCTTACATATAAGGATGGAACAGAAAATAAAGTCTGAAAATATGGATACATGGAAATATGGAAAATATGGATCTAGATCTGGATAACACTATATATATATGATATAGTTCATATGAATATATGAATATTTAATGATAAAAACAACTAATTAGACAGGAAAGTGCTTTTTTTATATGTACAATATTCTTTTGGCTGCTCCCTTTAGGTGTAACCACAGTGGATCATCTTCCTCTAAATCTTCGTCCAAATCCCCCTATGTCAAAAATGTTCTCTCTTTTCTCTTCTCCAGTGTGTTTTCTATCCTTCCTCTGCACATGCCCAAAACCATCTCTGTCTTGCCTCTCTAGCTTTGTCTCCAAACTACTCAACCTGAGCGCATTGAACCATTTCGAACCCTTCTTTCAACCTGATGTCATTTTGTTGATGCCACTGTCTACAATAAAAACATTGCAGACTACCAAACTGGAATCTATCTCTTCCAAACCTGCTGGTATCCTTCTGTCACAAAGCTTCCGCCCCCTCTCTTGTGCATTGCCTTTTGCTTTAGTTGGTTGACCCCAGGTGTTTGAAATCACACAACTTTAACACATCTACTCCCTGCAGCTTCACTGATCCACCTGTCTACTTCTCATTCACCCATGTAATCTCTCCTGCTTCTACTAACCATTCTGAATCATCCATTATGTGTCAACACAACCCTTAATTTTATCATGAACTACCGCTCATTACATAAAATGAATTGAATCGATTGAACCGGTACGACAAATACACTTGCGTCTTCATCAGCCTAAATTGTGACTTCAACAGGATTTGGGTTGTCAAAAATTATATTTACTCCTATGTAATGATCCATATTATCATTTGGGCCTTGCACAGCTGAAGGATGAACTGATCATCTTCCAGGATTCATACAAATATTCCAGCTCAAAATTCCACACTTTCCCAGACTCAAACGTCTAGATTTTTCCAGCATTTTTTATACAATTCTGGACATTTCAGTACAAAATATCACCTGTACCTTCCACAAATCATAAAAATGTTTCCTTCTGATTTTGGGGTAAGATAAGTAATCTATAGTGCATTATTAGACACTACCAATATTTTTAAGGCTTAGTTCTGAGATTGATTTAAGAAGGTCTAGAGGCCAACAATTCTTGAAATACTTAACTATTTTGATTTTTGAGTGCATTTATATGTGATTTTTCTGTAAGTAAACAAAAACTGACAATTAGAAAAAAAAGTGGAAAGGCTCAGGTTGTGATGTGCCAAAATATAAACAAAGGGATGTCATCCAAATATGAAAAAATGTAAAAATAACAAATTTTTCAAAGAGTATTTGAACCATTACTAACTATTCTATACTGCAGAATATTTTAACTGATTGGCATATTTATCAACATGGTCACAGCTAGTACTGATCCTGTCGAACAAAAAGATTACAGCTATAGGAACATTCCTTGTTTGACTATAAACCTCTGAAGGAAAACATTTCCTGTATCTGTTGAATGCAATGTCTCGTAAAAGTATTCACATCCCTTTTGTCACAGCTACAAACTTTAAGGTGTTTATTGGGATTTTATGCGACAGATTAAAAGGACATTTATGTGACATTTATATTCCGCCCCTTTTAATCCCCTAAATAAAATCCATTGCAACCAATGGGTTTCAAAACCCATTATTAACTAATTATTAAATATAGTCCTCGTCTGTGTAATTTCGTCTCAGTATTAATACAACTGTTCTGTGAAGACCTCAAAAGTTTGTTAGTAAGCATTAGTGCAGAAACAGCATCAAAAGTTTAAAGCAAGATTAGATGAAAAACAATTTGCCAAGCTTTGAACATCCCACAGAGTTCTGTTCAATCCATTATCGGTAAATGGAAAGAATTTGGTACAACTGCACACCTACCAAGACATAGCCATACATCTAATCTAACAGGACAGACAAGAACAGCATTAATTATTGATGCAGCAAAGATGTCCATGGTAACTCTGGAGGAGCTGCAGAGATCCACAGTTTAGGATGGCTAATCTGTCATCAGGATAACTATTAGTTCTATCATCCACTATTATGGCCATTATGAAAGAGTGGGTAGAAGAAATCCATTGTTGAAATAAACCCATAAGATGCCCTGTTTGAAATTTGCTTCAAGCTATGCACAGGACACAGATGAGACCAAAGTTAAACTTTTAACCTACACACAAAATGTTACGTATAGCGGAAAACTAACCACATGTCACCCTGAACACACCATATGCCCAGTGAAGCATACTGGTGGCAGAATCCTGCTGTAAGGGGTGCTTTTCTTCAGCAATGTATAGAGAAGCTGGCCAGAGTCATTGGGAAGATGGATGAAGCTGAATACAGAGCAACTCTGGAAGAAAACCCATTAGGGGATGGAAAAGACTTAAGGCCCGGGCTGACGTTCACGTTTCTGCAGGACAATGACCCTAAAAGTAAAGCCAAGCTGAGAAATGAATGGGTTCAGATCAAAGCACATTAATGTGTTAGAATAGCCCAGTCAATGTCCAGATTCAAATTTTATTAAGAGTCTGGGGCAAGTTTGGAAAATGATGTTTGCACACGCACTCCATCAATCTGATTGAACTTGAGCAATTTTGAAAAGAAGAATGGGCAAACCTTTCAGTCTTCAGTTGTGCAAGGCTGATAGAGATATACCTTAAAAGACTTGCAGCTGTAAATGCCAAATAAGGTGGTTCTACATACAATCCAAATGTCCACCACACTTGTATTTGTAGAAAATATTTAAAACCACATTTTTTTCTTCCACTTCAATACCTTTTGTTGTTATTTCACATAAATTCCCTTTAAATTACATCATTTGTGTTTGAAGAGTGACAAAATGTGAAAGGATTCAAGGGGTATGAATACTTATGGCTTATAATACCTGTTTGTTGTCTATATACCTTAATTATGCCTCCTTAAAATCAGCCTCCGAGCAAATCTACTCAGAATAAACTGGTAACCTACTGGTTTAACACAGAAATCCCCAATAGACTTTAGAAGCTGAAGCACCAACAAACAAAAAGATCTTACTCAAGATCCTGCAGCTTCCTTTGCAGCTCTGTGGAGAACGCTTGTCTGTTTCCGGTCTTCAGGCTGTCAGAGGCCTGAGAAAAATACTCCGACAGCTCGGAAAAGTTCTCAATCAGCTTAATCTGGTCCGAACAGACGTAAGCCATGCAGAAAGGTCGCACCATACCCCGAGCCTCCAGGTCGTATAAGGTCAGGTAGTGAACGTATGCAAAGGTGTCCTCTGCTGAATCTCCCAGGATCACCCTGGAGTCCTCAATGAAGTTCAGTCGGAGCCCGGGTGAAGCAGGGGGTGTGTGGCCCGGTCCAGACGCCTGGTAGTCCACGGACATGAGACGGACGGAGAAGTGGTTGAGGTCGAAAGAGCCAATGACCTTTGGGTCATTTGGTATTGTCAGAACCGGCTTAGGACCAACCTGGAAAAAAGAAGAGGATGTTGTATACAATTTATAATTTTAAGTAACAGATATCTGGATTTTATTCAGATAAATGCAGCCTTGCCATTTGCACCACAGCCAACACCCTCTGTATTTGGATTTTAATTTTAAACGTACGAAAGATCGAATTAATGACCTGCCACTTCCAGTGTGCATGAAAGGGTGAATTAGCTTTTTGTCATGTTTTACATTTTCCCTCAACCTGCTGTTGTGGAATTTTCTTATCAAAGTGGGTAGAAGTTGACTCATAACAAGAGAAAATCCGGACTTTGTCTTTATAAGTTTTATTCAAAGGCATTCAGCGTTTGAATGACTCTGTCATCAAGCAAGTCAGTTGAACAGAGCCCCGATCAACATTTACACACAGTATTTATACCAGAACATGACAGTGTTATCTCAACTGTAAAGAGTCTGTGTTTTATGACCCAAACCCTTCTTGAGTTCAAAGGTGACAAGGTTATCTAGGAACAGACCTAACTGCCCTTCCTGACATTGTCCTAAAAGATGAGTCTGAACCATTAAACTTCTGATAATGGTTTTTACAGCTTACTCCCTAACACAGATGTTCACAGAAGTGAGGTAACCCAAAGGTCACACACTTTGGAACACTTAATAAAAGAATGTCCATTACACTGCACTGACACTTAGCCAAACACTACTGTTGGCAATATTCTGAGTAACAGAAGGATTTTCTTTCTTTTCTGATTTTTATTGTTGCCATATGGTGAATCTATATCTGACATTAAGCTTTTCAAGTTTAGTGTGAAGAACCAATGATGTGTGTGTGTGGGAGGGGTTTTTTGTCTTATGAAGAGTCGTTTGAGGAGCAGTTCTCTTTTAAAAAAGAGAAACATTTCCTGAAAAAGTGAAGTCCAACCCACAACAAATAACTGTACAGTAAACGGTTTCACAAGACATTTAATAAACCGCATGCAAACAACGATGATGATAAAAATGAAGAATGATGTCTTTTAGGATCTATTTTGTTTTATTAATTTGTAAGATTATACTGCATAACAACCATGAAAAATACAAAATTTCACATTATTACATATTTGTAAAATTTTAATACTTGAACACCATTAGTGCTTTATTTATACTAATATCATATTAGGTGTTTAAATTATTTCATCTCTTTCTCAACATGTCCACTATCCCTTGTCTCCAAACCATCCCAGTGGTGCCTATGTTCCTTGTAGAACCACCTGATCTCAGGTCATCACCTCTCATGTGCACTCTTTGTAGCGTCAACCCCAGGTACTTAAACTAACCCACCATCAACTCTTCTTCTAACAGCTTCCCCTGTCTCATCCGCACACTGGTAGTACGTCTTGCTTTTATTGGTTTTCCACCCTCTTCTCTCAAGACCAAACCTCATCTCACCAGCCCTCTCTTCCACCTGCTCCCAACTCTCACTACTGATCACAACGTTGATTCTAAGCATCCGTCGTCCATGGGGACCAGTACCTCACCTCCTCTGTCAACACATCTATTGCAGCTGTAATAAAACAACCTCTGTCGCTTCTACCACACACCTCACCACACGCTCCACCACCCTCTTATATTTCTCGGACACCCTTGACTTCCTCATGCAGTACTATAGTTCCCTTTCTTGGCACCTCAGTGTAGTATGCTTTCTGTGTATTTTATTTTGTCAAACAGTTTGTAATTATTTTCTGTAATTTAGAATCATTTGTTGCTTTGTATTCTGTACCGTTGTAAATATGTAGATCAATTCTAATTCTATATTTTTATTTATTTATTTCCCATTTGAACCTTTTTGTTCTGTTTAGCTTTTTTCCTATCTATTTATACATTTCTATGTTTATTCTTTCATAAATGTATTAATTTCTATGGTTGTTTATTTATTTACTTAGTAATTTATTAATTAGTATTATTTATTTTTACTTCATTCACTTACTTGTTTAGTAATTTTCTTATTTATTTATAATTCCACATACTCCACATTTCAAATGAATTACTAATTTATTTATTTATTCAATCACCTATTTATTCATTCACTTTCTTAATTATTTTTTAATGTATGTCCCTATTTATTTACTTATTCACTCATTGATTTACTTAATCATTTATTTAATCACTTATTTATTTATGTATTCATTAATTCAGCCAGTCATTCATTTTTGTGTTTCCTTATTTATTGATTCATTTATTTCCTTATTTATTTGCTTTTATTTCCTTGTTTAAAAAGTATACACTGTATGATTGACTCCAATCCCCCTGAAAAAAGCACCCACCTGCTCTGAGAATTCAGCCACCAGTATAAAGTCCCGGTGAAACTGGGCTGCTGTGGTCCAGGGGTTAGAAGGAGGTAAAAGAGGGACACAGAACTCTTCAGGCAGGTTCTGAGCCTCCGGTTCCTCTCCCTGCTCGTCAAACCCACTGCAGCCGGTGAACGGCAGCAGGTCCGGTGACCCGATCATCTTCAGCCGGTGACGGCTCAGCCCATGGGGGGGGGAAAGTAGAATTTCACCGAGGAGAACCAGCAGTAAGTTTAGTCGACAAGGTGAACCGGACGTGTGGGTCAGATAGCGCTATGTCCCGGTGTGGTACCGCCTGGCTGGCTGTCAGTGAGTCAGCTGTTCCTGCTGGTCAACCTAACAACAACCGCAGAGTTACAAACAAGCTGCACAGTTATTTTCGGCCATGAGGCGACAAGGATATGCCAGAAGCTCAGAGGAAGCTGCGTCTAGCTTTTCATTTCAGCGGCAGTCTGGTAAACATGCGGCGACTTCAGGAACAGAGAAAAAAACTTTACGATGTCAAAACCACGCTGAAGTTGGCGTCTGAGTTGTAGCTTCCCAGTCGGTTCTTCAGATATATAATATAATATAATATAATATAATATAATATAATATAATAAAAGCGTAATTTAATCCTTCATATATCTTTTTTTTAATGGGTGTACTGCTTATACAACAATAAGCTTAAATTAAGTTTAAAAACAAAGAAATTGGTTCACAACTTAGAATTTATTGAATTTAATAAAACAGGGTCAAAGCTAAAATACAGGCTAAGAGATATACGCCCACTAATGTTTGGTTAATTGTCACTTAGCAAGTCGTACCTCAAACACATTCTTTCCCTGTAGCCACCAACTGGGTCACGATCTGACTGGACCTTTGATCTTGGCAGAATTTATGGTTTGTGAAAATTGATTGGTTTGCTGCAATGGGCCCGGTGTTTAAGGACAGTCCAAAAAACGTCAACAAGGTTGAGGTTGGGGCTTTGTGAAGACCATTCTTGAGGCTTAAAGTTATCCCTCAGCATGATGCCTCCACAGCCATGCTTGACAGTTAATTTAGTGTTCTTGGGTTTGAACGCCTCCAAACATACGGTTGGACGAAGAGAGTTTAAAAGCTGCAGCCAATCGTGACAACTAACCACAAGTGAATAGACTAAATGGACAATTACTCGTTTTTTTCTTCCTAGCCTTACGTTTAGCATCATGATGGATTCAATTTGACTTCTTTTGATTCTAATTTGCTGTTAAATCCAGACCAGAACTGATAGTGATATTTTTAATTTAACAATCTCTTCTCTAGCCTTTGTAAAATAGTAAATAAATACAGCCAGCTTGTATTTGCCAACTGTAGTTTTAAACCTCAATTAGAGAGATGGGAAGGCGCTGTTTTAGTTTCCACATTATGATTGTCAAACTTCAACGTTTGGGCAATTTAAAGCAAACTTTGGGGATTTATGTGAAGACTTTTTATATATTTACTCTTCTACTTCTCCAAAAACTGTGCTGCGTGTGATGCAACAGTGCCATGTCAGCCTGAATATACAGACGTATGGATGTCTGCAGCTGCTAAACGACATAGAGGTGACATCCTAACTGCAAAATGTTACTTTTTTATTGAAAAATCTGATAAATACTCTGCACACAAGAAGCATAAAAGCAATTCTAAACATTTGATGAATGGCTTTATACATATGTATA
This sequence comes from Girardinichthys multiradiatus, assembly GCF_021462225.1. Lineage (NCBI taxonomy): Eukaryota > Metazoa > Chordata > Actinopteri > Cyprinodontiformes > Goodeidae > Girardinichthys > Girardinichthys multiradiatus. The sequence continues at coordinate 40,769,450 of NC_061798.1, read as the reverse complement.
TACTGTGGAAAATAATTCTATTCTATTATTGTTTAGTGTCTTTTCACATTTACGTGACCTTAGATGGTGTTCTGTTTAAACGCCACAGTACTCAGACATGGTAAACCTGGAATTATTTGTCAGTTTTTGAAAACACTAAATAAAGGCCAACACAGTAAAAGTTTTATTCATTTCAGGTTTGCTGAATTTGAGTATTGAAATTTTCAAGTTGGTTTTCATCTATATATTTCATCTATATGCCAAAACGTATTAAACATCAGTAGAGTAAACGTTTCACAGATCACAGAACTGTGAAATAGCCAGGATCAGAAGTTCCAAATCAGATACTGACTTTAGTGATGTACATTAGAAAGTTCCCTGTGGGCTGCAGTCATGAGACTTCCTAACCCAACCTTCATCCCGGGATTTTTGTTCCTCTTTCACTTCTGCTTCGAGGTATCTCTAAAGGCAGAGAACGCCTTGTGAGAAACCGAATGGACCGGTCCTGAGTCAAGTCACATGAGCTGAAGAAAAAATGGTTTATGTTTCCGCTTTTCACTTTCAAAGCAAACAAGCCTCAATTTAAAAAAAAAATGAGAAAAGAAATTGGTCAGGGAACATAAACTTTATAGATTTTATGGCCACAGCTTCTGTTTAAGGCACATTATGGTGAAAATGTGCATTAACATGCAAAGGCATTTATTCCAAGTTTTCAACTTCTTTTCAACGCAGTCCACGTCAGTTATTATCCAATTGAGTTCAGTGCACTAACATTCAGAGTAATATCTGAATAGTAAGCTAAGTTGCAAAAGTTTTCAAAGGCCCATCTGGCGAAGGCAAACAACAAGAAAGAAAGAGATTACATACTTGCACTTTACTTTATTCAGTTAGAGTAGGCCTACAAAATACACCAAAGATTAAATCTTTATTATACAGTATAGACCAAAACTTTGGACACACCTTCTCATTCAAAGAGTTTTCTTTATTTTCATGACTATGAATATTGTAGCTTCACACTGAAGGCATCAAAACTATGAATTAACACATGTGGGATTATATACTGAACAAAAAAGTGTGAAACAACTGAAAATATGTCTTATATTCTAGGTTCTTCAAAGTACCCACCTTTTGCTTTGATTACTGCTCTGCACACTCTTGGTATTCTGTTGATGAGCTTCAAGAGGTAGTCACCTGAAATGGTTTTCACTTTACAGGTGTGCCCTGTCAGGTTTAATAAGTGGGATTTCAAGCCTTATAAATGGGGTTGGGACCATCAGTTGTGTTGTGCAGGAGGTGGATGCAGTACACAGCTGATAGTCCTACTGAATAGACTGTTAGAATTTGTATTATTATGGTGACAGACTCACCAAGAGAAGGGCTTGGTGTAGAGCCAGATGAATTGGTTTTGGCATCTGGAGGTTTTCAGGGCATGATCCACAGGAATGAGAAGCTGGAGCAGACCCTGAACTCACTGGAGGAACTATTCACCACTTCTGCACTTGGGAGCACCACTGGATCCACCAGAATCAGATGGGATGTCCAGGTTGCACCACTGGTACCGTCACTCCTGCAATCCAATCTTGAATAACCAGATGACAACATATGAATGGACTATGAAGGATGTGTCCTGATTACTACAAAGTTAAATATTACTTCCTTTTATCCTATGTTGCTGTCTACAACAAATACTAAATAAGTTAAAAACAGGACAGAACAGACAGGTTTTTAAATGAAGCTTTTATTCTGCCATGTTTCCAGCACGATTCTGCTAAGACTGCGGACATCTACTGCACATTTGAAGCTTAAATGTTAAAATAGGAAAGAAGAATGTTGAAAAATCTAAGAGGCAAAAGATGCTACCCATCAGCTACGTGATACAAAGAAATCTGGATGATAATTGAAGGTAACTGACTGATAACACTATCGCTCCTCTCATCATGCCACCACTTCTTCTGGTTCTTATTCTAAACATGCAAGATTCTTACATAAACTTGATTATCTACATTACACATTAAATCCACATCTAACCTTTCTTTCTGGGTGCTTTACCTTAATGTCGTTAAGGTATGACTCCACCTGCTGGAACAATTGGGAATAATTTCGACAGCAGACGTCCAGTCATCACTTAAAGAAAGTGGAATCTCTCTTTCTCAGTAAGTTTATAAATGAGCTCTACTTCTGACCTAAACTGTTTCATTTCCAGATATTAAAAGATCAAATCATACTTTTGAACTGGTGTCAAATTATTAACTTAAACATATTTTAGGACCAGATCAAATGCGTGAACCCAGGTAGAAATTCATAGGCTACCCAACACTGTTTAACATCTTTTAATACCTCATACACTCCATCAGTTACAAGAGTTTTAAATTTTAATGATGGTAATAATTCCCTGAGTGTTCTTCAGTTAAATTATCATCTAATCCATCATGATCCACTAAAGGGTCAGAAAGAAAACCTGGCTAACATCTGGTGTGGCATTTAAACCTGCGGCTGACTGCTAATGATGGCTTCTTTTTGTCATAAAACTAAAACCCATTTCAAACCCAAGGACAATAGATCAGCTGTCAAGCATGGTGGTTGTAGTATTTTACATAGGGGTTGTTTCAAACTGGATGAAATAAAAAGGTAGGACAACCTCCAGCTTCTCCATCGCTGAAACCTGGTCTAAACTGGAGACTCCCAACAAGTAAATCATTACAAACACACAACAAACCACAAGACAAAAACAGATAAGGTTGAATTTATTACGTTTAGAATAAACTGAGTGCATCAACATTTTAAAATATAAAACCACATTTCCTGACTTAAGCCATTGTTTGACCATAGTCCATCATATTAATAAAGCCAAATGTAGGCAGCCAGAGGTTCATGGCGGGGAGATATTTTCCTTATTGCGGTTCCTGAGCCGACACGGTGCTGCTCATCTTGTCTCTGTGGTGAGAGTGAAATCTCCTGGCTGCTGCTCTCCGATTTCTCTGAGCGTCAGTCAGTCCATCTGCAACTTCTTTTGCCTGCACTGTAACGCCTGTCTCAGACCGCAGCCCCGACTGTACCTCCTCAACGCTCTGAGCAGGTAAATCTTTCAGCCACTCCTGGTAGTAACCACGGAAACCATTGATGTGCACCAGGTAGTTGTTTCTGGATTTGTACTGGGATTGAGAGAACAAAGAGGGAACAAATCAAAGAGGGGAATTATCTGAAACGACGACATCTGAACATGAAATGAAAAGAGGATGATGCCGGAAGGTGTTAAAAAAAAAATTATGTGAAATGAACAAGGCTGGTTGTTTATTTGTAACCGTTTTCATCCATGTGTGCTCTGACCTGGTTGTAGTTGGGAGGATACTGCGCAGCAAACTCCAGCTGCCGGATTATGACCTCATTAGGCCACACGCTCAGGTTTCTCATGCTCCTCAGGAGCGTTTTCAGGTAGGTGTAATCCAATCTCCGAGTTGCCCGACCAATCAGAGCAGAGAACACGTGGACATTGGGCCGGAGTCCTGCGTCCTGCAGGAACAGTCAAAGAGACCATTTTTACAGATAAGCAACCAAACCAGATCTATTCCTCCTCAACTGTTTAGAATGGCTTTTTATGCTTCTTGTGTGCAGAGTATTTATCAGTTAGGGTGTCACCTCTATGTCTTTTAGCAGCTGCAGACCTTCCTCCTGCCGATCACAGCCTAATGCGAGGCATCCATACGTCTGTATATTCAGGCTGACGTTGCGCTGTCGCATCACACGCAGCACAGCCTGGGGAGAGGTAGAAGAGTAAATATATAAATGGTCTTTACACACATGCCAAAAGTTTGGTTTAAATTACCCAAATGCTAAAGTTAGACAATCATAATGTGGAAACTAAAAGAGCGCCTCTCCATCACTTTAATTAAGGTTTAAAACTACAGTTGGCAAATACGAGCTGTGTGTGTGGTAGCTCCTTACTGCCTGTATTTATCGACTATTTTACAAAAAAAAAATGTTTTGGCTGTCAATCAGATTCCAAATTAAGTAGAGATTGTTAAATTAAAAATATCAGTATCACTTCTGGTCTGGATGGACTAGAGGTCATTTCCCACAAGTGTTATTACAGCAAATTAGAATCAAAAGAAGCCAAATTGAATCCATCATGATGCTAAACGTAAGGCTAGGAAGAAAAAAACGAGTAATTGTCCATTTAGTCTATTCACTTGTGGTTAGTTGTCACGATTGGCTGCAGCTTTTAAACTCTCTTCGTCCAACCGTACGTTTGGAGGTGTAGAGGTGAGGCGTTCAAACCCAAGAACACTAAATTAACTGTCAAGCATGGCTGTGGAGGCATCATGCTGAGGGATAACTTTAAGCCTCAAGAATGGTCTTCACAAAGCCCCAACCTCAACCTTGTTGACGTTTTTTGGACTGTCCTTAAACACCGGGCCCATTGCAGCAAACCAATCAATTTTCACAAACCATAAATTCTGCCAAGATCAAAGGTCCAGTCAGATCGTGACCCAGTTGGTGGCTACAGGGAAAGAATGTGTTTGAGGTACGACTTGCTAAGTGACAATTAACCAAACATTAGTGGGCGTATATCTCTTAGCCTGTATTTTAGCTTTGACCCTGTTTTATTAAAGAAATACTGTAATTAATTCAATGTTGTGAACCAATTTCTTTGTTTTTAAAACTAAATTTAAGCTTTTTGAATATGTATAATGTATATGTATATAACGTAAAAACATTATACCCGTAAAAAAAAAAAAAAAAGGATGGCTCAGATAAAACCATGAAAGCTACAAATTATTGCATATCAACTTCAACCTTCTTCAATTTTTCATGTCCTGATTCCTACAAAATTAAATGTAAAAATTAGGAAAAGTTTTGAAGTTTAAGACGTTTTTATTTTGTCCCGGGTCCAGAAAAGAAAATGTTTCCAGAACAATTTAGCCATGATGTTGTGTAAATCACTGTCATGGATCTGGGAACCTAAACTTGTGAAAAATCTAGAAAGTGCTTTGGTTTATGACCTGACAACTGAAAACTGTTCTCTCTTGACAAGGTTTTTATAAAGCTGATTTGAGTAAAGCTCATCGATCTCTTGCTTAGATAAATACACTTTTTTCCACAGCATTACTCTAAATATCTGACGTTTGACTGTTCATCCAATTCTTCCTACTAATACAGATACCAGCTTTGCAGAGTAATCATGCATGTATTGTCTCATGCTTTGGTTTCAGACACAAAGCTGATCATGTTAGACCAATATAAGATGCACAGGTGGATACCAGTAACTGTAGGAAAGAAAATGACTTTGTAATCCAGGGGCAGCTTGTTCTGATTCAACACACACAATTCGTTTAAGATTGTTTTTTGTGTGGACTGTTACCTTTGCATCCTCAAGGGCACCTGCTCTGACGGTTCTGCGAATGGCGGAGTTGAAAAACGCTAAATCGAGCTTCACCTGATGTTGCTTGGCGGCCTTCAACAGCACCTGCAGAGACTGGAGGCCTGGCTCCATTGTGTCAACCATGAGTGTAAGAGTTTTCAGGTCTGGACTCAGTCCGTTAGCCTCCATCTTCTCTAGAAAACCTTTAGCTCCACCAATAAGGGCCAATCTGTCAGATGCTGTGTCTACAGAGCTGAGAGCGAGCACAGCCCCTCTTTTGCCTTCGAAAAAGTCCAGCAAATTAGGAGCTATAGACTCAGCTACTATGTCAGAAGGTAATGAGATGTTTTCCGTTTGTCTGACTGGGATAAGATGGGTGGATTCCTCCTCTTCATTGCGTTTTCTGTCCATCTGACTATTGCTGTGGGCATCGTGTTGAAGAAACAGCTGCCTCTCCAGAAGGTTGATGTCTATTACACCCTTGCATCTGCCTTCTGACACATCTTCCTTTTCCTTCCAGATTTCAGACGTCAGCAGAACACTTGATGCTAAGGCTGGATTACCAATCCCACAATCCCTGGCGGTTCTTAAGAGTAGGGTATAGTTCTTTGAATCTGGCAGAATCCCCGATCGCAGCATTTGACGCCACACCTGCAGTTAACAGAAACAGTTAAAGCAGAGTGCAAAGACAACAATATGACAATTTCAGGACAACATAATGTGAAGGGCAAGAGATTTAGCTGCCGAAGATTAAGAGAAGCAAAACAAATTCTTGTAATTACCTGCAAAGCCAGTCTGAATCCCGTTTCTTTGTCCGTCAAACAGCCCATCAGCAGGTAATGAAACGTCTCCTGAGTTACAGCATGTCCATTCTGCAGCATCTCCTGCAATCACAAGCAAACTCTTGATTAGACTCAACCCGGCGTCTTAAAGTCCCACATGAGATGACAGCTGTCATACCCGGAGTGTGTGAATGCAGGCTTGGAGGTGATTGGTGATGGCGTGGGTCTTGAGCAGAGCGTGGTACGTAATGGTGCTCAGGGGGTAGTTTTTACGATGGAGCTCTTGTTCCAGCTTCAGGGCTTGCTGGAGCCCGGCTTGCTTCGATGGCGACTCTGCGCAGGCATTGAACAGTGCGGTGTAGGTTGCATCTGTTGCAGCTAGACCTCGCTTCTTCATCTGAAGGAAACAACAATGATTACCAGGTGACCGGCTGAAAGAAAAGCCACTACGCATTTCCCTCTTTTAAAAGACAGAAAAATTTGCCTGTTGAGAATATTTCTGTCACAAAAAACATAAACAGCGAGGTTGTGTAACACTAAAGGAGCACCACCTATCACCTGGATTCCTACACTACATTCCTACCCTTTTTTAATGTAAAAATGACAAACCTTTCCAGACTTAACTTTCCAGAGTTCTTGCTCATTTACGTTCATTTTAAAATGTAAAGTCTCAAATTTGGACAAAAAGAGAAACTGGAAAAAAGTAAGTGCTAGAAGGAAGGACATGGGGAAGAATTGTTGGTAGGACAAGAAAAAAAGGGAAGACGGCAAGGAACAAAGAATGAAGGACATAAGGGAAATAGGGGAGAAGGAAGGATTAGATAAGGAATGAAGTTGTAAAGATATAATCTTCTCAGCAGCTGGAATACTTGTTGCTTTTAAGATTTAAATAAAAGCAACTACATCATGCAATACATTTTAAACTGTTGTCTAAATAGGGTGAAACTGTGGTATTTTGCTCAAAGTTATACCATGAGAAGCTCATACTGGCCAATGCCTACCACCAAAATTATGTACTATGCAATAGTCTGCAGTCACCCTTGCAAACAGAGGTGTATTGGTTTGTAATATTTTAAAATGATATTGAGCAATATATAATAGTAGGGATATATTCTAGTCACTGAAAAGGGTGGGACATTCATCAAATAACACATATAGTATTGCAATGTAAAATAAGGGACACACTTAACTAGATAATTTGTTGTTCTTAAACCACTTGGTTACTAATTGTGCAGTATCCTTTAGCTCATTTTCCATTTGGAAGAAGTATTTGTGCCCAAACTTTAACATCGCAAGATGCTGCTTTAATATTTCCATGTTCTTTTGTTTTACGATTTATTTTATTAAGTGCACCAGTCCCTCATGCAGCACCCAACACAGCATAATGCTGCCACCCTCTTATTCACATTTGAGCTGGTTTTTTCAGGAATGTAGGCTTTCTCCTTTTTAAAACAAATGTAACAGTGATTTTACGACCCAAAACTTCTATTTTAGTTTGATCAGACCACAGGATTTGTCTCCAAATATTCTGGTCTTTTGCTTTTGTACACTGGTTGATATGAACTTTTTGTAAAAAAAAAACATGTTTCTCTCTGAGAATCAGATTCCTTTCCCTTCATAAACAGTATGATGGTGTTTATACTTGCATATAGCGATTTAACCAAACAACTATAACCTTGTGGAGGTCCACATTTCACTTCCTGATATCTTACCTGATTTCTTTCAATTTTTTTTTTTTATTATTTTAAACAAAGAAGCAGCATATTTGGGGTTTGGCCTTCAAACAGGTGTGTCTCCATTTACCTCAAACATAGTGAATTAACCCATTAGAAGCTTGACATCATCAGGTGGGCATCGTAAATTGTTTAAACCAATAGTAATCTACGAGTATGTAAATTTGTGACTTTAGAAAGTATTAAAATTTGTTTTAAAAGGGTAAATGATTTTAATAATCCTAACCGATCTAAAACAGGAAGTTTAGTCTGATTAAATCCCAGAAAAACAATGGTTACATTAATTATATACATTAAACTTTAGTGCACTACTTAAACGCCTCTAAATGCAACATAAACCTTTAGGAATACATATTACAGGGTTGTTGGATTCAACTGCGACATTTTCTCCTACATCATTGTAGAGTTTGAAGGCCTTTTGGAGTTGTCCAGCTCGACCACAGCCTCCAATGAGCACAGAGTAGTTGAACTCCTCAGGCTGCAACCTCTCCTCCTTCAGCATGTTTCTGCTGAACACATCCAGAGCCTCCTGCAGCTGTGAAACAAGTAAGCACATCTTTTTATAGCTAAAGATGGAGAAGAAAGTCACATACAAAGCTCACTAAGCCTAACCTTGTTCTCCTTGATCAGTTTCTTGCACTGTAAGAAGTACCAGTAGGGAGTATTTTTCCTCACAGGCCTCCTGATGGGTTTCCTCAGCTCCTCCAAATCCTCTTCCTCCTCCAAGGAATCATCTCGGTGTCGCAGGTCGCGGAGGTCCGGGCTGCTCTTCCTGAACGACCTCCTGGAGGATATGTCCTCAGACAAGGAGCCAAAGTTTTCCCGGTCAGTTAAGGGTCCAGCATCCGCTCTGAAAGAGGCAGACAGGGACACAAACCTGGCAGAGGGACCCACAGAGAGCCGACATGGAGCCGCTGAGAGGACTGCGAACCTGTGGTCTAATATTCTCAGACCTCCTATCAGTGTTTTTGGAGTCCTTCTCTCTGAAGAAGAGAGAGAAAACCTGGTTACAGATATTTTACCCCAGCGCCGTGAACAACACCTCACAGCTAACATCTTTAAGCTTTAAAAGCTTTAAAAGCTTAAACCACGATGTGTTTCTTCCTGTAGTCTGAACTGAAAGTCAAACGTCTGTTTGGAGGAGACCATGTTGATCTGAACCACCATGCTTCAATCACGCAGTAGTCCAGACCTGAATAATAGACTCTGAGACATGACTTAGAGAACAGATTTAACAGCTTTTAGCAAACACATGAATAATTTAGACAATAAATCGAATTTAAAATAGATTTTCTTTGCTTGCTGCTAAACGAGTGGTGGAAAAAGCTCATTCCAGCCCTGCATTGCATCGATTATATCATCGATGGATTTTTCTGCCTGAAGCGAGATTAGACATTATTTACAAAACACGCAATTATCTTAATGTCCACTAGGGGGCAGTGCGCCCCCTAGTGGACATTAAGACAATTGCGTGTTTTTCAGGGAGTGGCGGTTTCTAGACTACAAACTTTTCAAATGTACATTCAAGTTACAATGTAACTTAAATGTCCAAGTAAACATGCAATAATTAAGTGAAATTATGCTGCAGTTAAATAGGAAACAGATTCTAAGTTTGTTAACTCATACAATGTACTAATGTACCTTTCATCTTAGAAGGGAATCATTTCCTTTTAAACGTACTACATATAGTAATTTAGTACACCCTCTTTTAAGTCTAACATTATCATCATAACAATATTATCTTCGAATCTTTCAGGGAAACAAAACGTTTACAACAATGAGCTAAATACTGGTATTATCACAAAGCATTCCCAATCTGGTCTCGATAATCCATCTGATTTCCTTCTTTCCCTTTCTTAAGACCCCTTTGGGTATTTTTAAAAGATAACAAAACTGTCAAATTAAAACGGCCTCTCTTTTCAGTTTTAAAATTATTAAACAATTACCCTAAGTGTTAAAAAAACATACAACAAATTCTCGCAGTCATTGTTTATTAAACATAAACTAAGTAAAAAAAAAATAAAAAAAAACTACATAGGAAAAACTTAAGATACCCTTGCTTGTTACACATGACTTAAAAGAGAACGTAGTGGCAAGGTGCTGCCTCAATAAAACACTTGATTAACCAGTCATCAGTGAGTGTGACCCCTTCTTTAAAACAGGTCTTTTTGCAGTTTGCTGCTCTGTAACATTCAGGTGTGCATTACCTCAGTGCCAAGGTGGAAATTAGCATTAGCAAGGGCCTAAGAGAAGCAATTGTTGCTTCCCATCAATCTGGGAGGGACTAGACCATTTCCAAACAATTTATAATGATAACTGCCAGTGTTCAAGTGTGTGTCCTTGAATGCTTAGAGAAACTGTAAAAACCAAGTGCTCCATCTCAGACTATAGTAAGCACGGTGATGAAGGGGTGATGATTTGAACATGTTTTGTAGGAACATTAAGTAATTCAGTGGTCAAACTATGTGTTAGAATAGAAATCTGTTACTTTTGTCTAGTTATCCTGTTCTTTTTCTAGACAGCTTTTTATGCCATTGGAAGCATCTGTAGATCATGTAGGGAACTTCTCTACTTTAAATATTGATTTTTTAATGAGATTCAGTCTCTCTGTAGGATAATAACACATCCGATCACATAGTGATAGAATTAGACTTGCACATGTAACCTCAGGACAGTTAGTTAAAAGCCAGCTAATGTGACGTTATCTTTGTTGGAGTTGTGGCTTGCAGTGCAACCCGAGCACTTAAACAATTCCTCAATCAAGGTTGGTGTCTCCTGGTCTTCCTTGAAAATCATCCAGTCAAATGTGAAAGCATCTGATCCAAAGGTTAAAGGTTGTCTTGACAATGTTTCCAAACACAGCAGACAACCTACAAGAAGAATGACTGAAAATGAAAATAGTTTAGACGTAATAATTGTTTTACTAATAAGTAAAACTCTAGAACTAAACGCAGAGCTACTTTGCTTTTAGTAGAATTGAATGTCTCATTATTTGGGTTACTACAGGAATCAGGCACACTGGCCACACAACCAACCAATAAAATATAGTCCTTCACGATTAAACTACACAATTAACAAATAACCCAATTGGTTTGGTAATCAAATGAAGAGATATCACATTTTTAAATATGTTGTTTTTTAAATCAAAATTCCATCTTTTTAGAGGATAAAATGAAAGTTAAAATATCAAACAAAAATCTTCTTAACAATGTACACAGCTCATTAATGACAGTTATATATTAAATGTAATCAGAATCAAGTCTGAAGTTGTCTGTGGCTTAACATGTACAATCCAACAATGCCACTTTTATTCATAAAACGCATCTTTAGAAACAGATTATCATCTTTTCAGTGGAGACTGGTTTGCTGTTTAAACTTTTACTTTGTAGAAAAAAACATGCGCACAGGAAATAATTGAAAAACTACTCAAATGAGTTTATTACACCATTTGTTGAGTCACAGCTTCATTTACAAAGTTTCATTCACTATAAATATTGTTGGCACTTTTTTTTAATGTAACAGAGTGGCTTAACAACTGAAATGATTTATGACTGGGATGCCTGAGTAGCACCATGTGTACATGAATGAGTAAATGTCCTTTTACAAACCATTATTATCCTGCTATGAAAATGTAAACATTTATAGCTGATGTATTTCTTTAAAACTGTTGCCATGACCCGATTAGAAACTTGGCAGATATTGTTTCAGTACATTTTATTTACAGCAGCAGCAATCGCATTGAAGATCACTGGTGACGTCACATCGGTGATAAATGCGGAGGTTGTGCCACGTGGCTCTGGAATAAAGTTATCCGATCCAGCAGCGTCAGTGGAATACCCCTGATGACCGAGGGCAGGTCCTCGTGTTGTAACGGATAGATGACCACACTGAGCGCCGAACGCTCAATGGAAAATCTAACAGAAACAGAACACACAGAGCTGATTTGTGGATTTGTTGGACAATAACCTTATAACCTACCTTATAGAGCTGTGAAAAAGTATTTACCCCCCTACAGATTTCTTCTGGTTTTGCTTTTTTGTTATACTTAAATGTTTCTTAAAAATTGTAATATTATATAAATGAAACCTGAATATAACTCAAACCTGGGTAAATACAAAAAATTATTTTCTAATGATGGTTTCATTTATTATGGGAAAATGCTATTCAAACCAACCTGGTTCTAAAATCAAACAAGTAAAAGTAATTATTTTAATTGAATTACATGGGAGGATTTCCAGCATGGTCTGTTAGGGTTATGTCTGTTTTTTGGGGAATCCGAGATCGGCCTTTGTGTGGTTTTTGGTCAGCAGTGGTTTTGGGCTTGGAAGCCATTTTTTTTCACTCTCTTATTGTTGAATTATGAACACTGACCTTAACTGACGCGAGTCAGGGTTGCGGAGCTTTAGATGTTCTTCAGGGTTCTTCTGTGACCTCCCGGATCAATCGCTGATGAAGTCTTTGGGGCCAACAGTCTATTTACAGAATCAGCAGCAAGGGTTTTGGTAGGGCTGCAATGAACTATTATGTTGCTAATCGATTAATTTGTCAACAATTTTTTTGATTAATCAAATAATAATTGGATAGCAAAAAGTGCTTAATAGAAGATTGTTTTTTACAGAATTTGAAGCAGTTGAAGCGAAAACTATGCCACTTGAGGAGTTCTGGATAGAGCATATTTACATACAAAGAAAGTTTTTCATATTAAATGCACAATTTATATATATTTTGTAGAATGTTTTGCCTGATTACTGCACTGAGTGGATTTTTCTTTCAGCAAATGGCATATTTTAGAATCTGTATACTCCAGTTAACGATTATTGGATTACTAAATTAGTTGACAATTATTTCAATAATCTATTAATCATGATTAATCCGATTAATTGTTTCAGCCCCAGTTTTTAGTTTCCCTTAATGTCCGCTTAGAGGGTGATCATGAAAGCAGCAGAGAAACTGGGGAAACAAGACTTGGGTACAATAAGCTAAAACGTTTCCCCTTTTTCTTTGACAGTTGACTTCCTGTACCAGACATCCTGAACTTTATAGAATCCTATCCTGTTGGGTCTGCCGTCGGTGGATGATTGGACCATGTCAAGAAGCCCCACAGTCTGAAAATGTAACGTGATGTGATTTGTATGTGACACAAACACCAACAGCAGCCCTGACTGCTGCTCAGTCCATGGCTGTCGTCAGACTCAGAGTGAAAGAGGAGAGCCGAGGAGGCTGCAGGCAGCAAGATGAAACCCTCTGGATAAGTACAGGAGGGAGAGGGAAGCTAGAGGACGTGTGAGAGTAATCTAATACTTCCTAATGCTAAGTTGCTATAGTGGTCATATACACAATAAGCCCAGCGTACAACAATTTAACAGTTAAAGATATTAGTTATTAAAATATGCTTTGACTAGCGTTGTGCTCCAGCCATGGGATGAAAAATGGACCGAATTGTACACAATCAAAGAGGAAGGTAGGGACATCTGCTTCTTTGATTACACACACTAACCTACTGCCCTGGAGAGAGGAGTCACAGCTGGAATCCCCATGATGTCATGGAATCCCTGAACAAAACAGTTATTCAACCACGCCTCGTTCTCGTTTATCTGCACCGGCAACACAAGCTGGTCGCAACGAGGACGAAGTGCGCAAGAGGGTCTGAAACTTGCTAGTCAGAAAAACTCTAACTACGAAGAATCCCAGGGATCCAGAGTTGACTTCGATTTGATGTTAGCTTATCCATTGATCGAATGACAACCAAAAAGTACTGCTGTACGAGTAATCTAGCATTTGTTGTAATAGGAAAAATTAGGACAGCAGAAAGAAAGGCGTAATTCTTTCTGAGCTTCTGCAGAATAGGGATCTGAGCCAGAGGTGCCCCAGACGGCGTCTCTAATCACATCATGTAAAGCGGTTTCTTTCCTCTCTGCCTGAGAGGAGACGACATAGACAACTCAGAACGATTTACGTATGTGGTGGTGTCTGGGCTGTGAAAATTAGTTTAGGATAAAACCTAAATATTGTTTATTTCATGGTCCAGTTTGCTCAGTTTTATCTGTTTTCCTTCGTCTCCTCGATCTAACCTGCTAAAAATAATTTTAAATATTCTTTAATACTGTTTAACATGCCAAATGTTTTCTCTGGTAGCAGCTAACAAGGTAGTAGCTCTCCTTTTTCCACATGGTAGACAGCTTTGTTTTTCAACAAAGCTCATCTCATTCGCTCCGTAATTGTGAGATAATGCACAGTCAGCCCCCGTATACATATTAAGAGCAACAAAACATGGAAAATCCACTTTTTTAGCCCTTAAATACATTTTGTTGTTAAATTTAATCTCTCTAGGTGCTGTTTGGGTAGTATTTTTCAATCCGTTCAGTTTTCACTATTCTCTTTTACGTTTTTTGAACTGTCACAGTATTTGCTGCAGAACAGCTAAACAAGGTCACGAACTTCCGGCTACCAATTTTGCGTATCTGCCACTTTTATTCCTGTTATTTTGTAGTCCAAGCTCACATATGCCGAAGCTGCAAGTGTATAAGTCTAATGTTCGGTTGTTGGGTGTATTAACCCACACAAACAATTACACCGTCCCCCAGTAGCAGAACCTTTTCAAAGTGTCTTGTTAAATTTAAAAATTTATTTTTCATGGAAATGTATCCACATCAGTGAGGAAATGTCTCTTTGTCTGAGTGAAGCATGTCAAAGACGAGTGCCTTCAGCAACCTCCGTCAGGATCAAGAAGGATTTGCTGAAAGATTTCATCTGATTAAGGAGTCAGTTCCTTTTGTCTATGGAAACGACGGACACAGCAAAGCGGTTGGCTGCAAATAACGCTAAAATGACAACAAACTTTATTTTAGACATGAATTTATTGTGTGTTGATATGGCGTCCTGGACATTGTTTTGATACCAGTAGCATCGTGCCTTCTGCTGACGTTAATGCTGTGTGCTGCTTTTAGCTCCTTGAGAACAGAACTGTACTGCAAGTTTTGAATATTATTATTACATAAACAGTTTTGCATTGTTTTTGCCATGTTTCTGCACCGCTAGATAATTGTATCTCTTTTATCAAACTACAAAAATGGCCGAACGGGTTAAAGTTGAACGATCCTTGACCTGTAGGGGGGCGGGGTGTGGAGTACCTCAACAGCATTTAAAAGAGATGGCACCAAAACGAGTTGCTCTCAGACGCACCTCAGAACAGGGATAAAAGAGGAACTTGTGGAGCTACAATAACAAGGAATTCAGACCAAAGCGTTGCAGTTCCACTTTATATAGACCACAACTGAATGATTTAAGGGTGAAAAGGAAGGATTTAGAAGTATATGTCCGATTTAATATTTGTAATAATGGTATTTCGTGCACACGTGAAACCAAAGGGTTGTTAAACACGCGGTCTTCACTAAAATTGCTAACTGTAATGTTAGTGCCAGGAAGGTCAAATACTTACATATGATTTGTTGGCATCTTGTGAGAGTCCATAGAAGTTCCTCTCTGTCATTTTAGTAGTCCATTACTCCATGTGATGGCTAGGTAATATAACATTAAGATCAATTGTCCTAAAAAGTTTTTGACTTATAATTCTGCAAATATTATTTCCTTAATTATTATTTTTACTAAAATAATGGTGACAGATTAAAACAACGTTAAAAATCAAATATCCAAAAGATTATTGACTTCTAATTTGGCAAATCAGTCTTTAAAATATTATTTTATTAAAACAGTGTTTTACTTTCCTTCCATTGTTATAGGTTGTTTGAAGATATAGCAATGGTTGTCCTTAATACGTTTTAAAAACTAATTTGACCTCATTTCCAAATATTCTCCAAATAAACCTTGGTTCCTTAACATAAATATCCACATTGAACTGTCATACCATTGCATCATTCTTATTGGTTCCCCTGTTTCCTTTATTTGTACGGAGTTCATTAGTTTTCTTTGTTCTTTAAGGTTTGCTTGGTTTTTTTTAGTTGCATTGTTTCTAGTCTAATTAACAAGTTTATTAATTTAAGTATTTTAACTTGGAGTTGAACAGTTTTTGTAAATAAATTCTCATATAATTCTCATAAGTTGTTGTGAATTTATTCCAAATGTGCGAAGAGTTTGTTGTTTTGAGAATGCCAGTGCTCGAATCACTCTATTACCCTTTGCTCTAATACCACTACGATATTGGGCTGGCACCAAAAATCAGTAATGGTTCCATGGAACCGTTACTAATGGAAAAGCCTAAAAAGCAAGTAGAGCCATGCCTAACCATGCTGAGTAGGGACTACTGAAAAAAGGAACATTACTTGGATCCACCTAAACGCCCTCCTTGGCACTATATGGCCCAAGAATTCAAGTTATGGTAAAAATAAGTTTTTTTTTTCAGATGGAGAGTCAATTTGGCAAAAACAGCTTTCAGGTCTTTTATACGTTGTTCTGGTGTAGGTGAGAAAATGATCACATCGTCAATGTCGACAAAACAATTCTTTACTCTTAGTTCTCCAAGCACCTCCTGCACGAGTTTGCTGAAAACAGGTCCCAGCGTTTTTCAGTTCAAATGGCATGCACTTAAACTAATACCAAAAGGTGTTTTTAGTGTTGTCTTGGCTTTACTTTCTTCAGCCAACGCCATTTGCCAGTAAGATTTCAAATTGTAAGTGCTGAAAATAGATGCTCTGTTCATGGATTTCAGAAACTCATGAATAAGAGGCATGGGCTTGGTGTCCTAATGGGTTTTGGCATTGAAGGCCCTATAGTTCACACAGAACCTAAAATGTTATCTGGTTTTGGGACAAGAACCACAGGAAAAGCCCAAAAAGATTGAGAGGGATCCATGATGCCATCTTTTATTATTTGTCACTATAAGGGTGATACTCTGTATGCTTTGCAGCGTACCGGTGTCTCGCCGGTGTAAATTCTGTGTACTTCAATAGACGTTTTACCTAAAGTGTTACTGTTGGCCACGCTTGAAGGAGTCTAACCACTGGTAGATGGTCCAGATCTTCTAGTCTTAATTTTGAGGGTGGAGTATCTGTGTCTTTAATGGGCAGAGCCACAATCAGACTCAGATGTGCTGGACCTGGATACACAGAGGAAGTGGCTGGAGATGAAGAAATGAAAGGGCGAAACGAATAACCTCGGGGACCTTTGACTCCATAGCTGTAAGCACCTAGATTGAAGACGGTAGAGGTTTTAGTCAAGAAGGTCTAAAATGTTGGGAAACTTGGGGTTAGTGTCCTCCAAAAATATAAAAGTCTCCAACAATCACATCATTCTAAGCCAAGAGTACAGAATAGTTGTTCTTCCCAAGCTGCTGTAGGTTTTTCTATTTGCTAGGGAAAACTTCTGGCTGTCAGCTTTTTCTAATAGTTCACCTTTCTGACCAATTTCTTGCCACTGACTATGCCTCTTCAGCATGAAGGTGCAGGCTATATCTAGCACAGTGTATTTGCTTTGTCTCTCACCTCTCTGGGAACATATAAAAGTGAGGATGTTGTCTTCAGGCCTTAGTGAACAACGGATACAACATCTCGTATGATTCGATTGATTTGACTTTGTGAAGTGCCTTGAGACGACGTGTTGTGAATCGGCACTATATAAATTAAACTGAATTGAATTGAACCTGCTCTTCTGGAGTTCATTTTTGGCTGTATTTTTGCAGGGGGGCTTGCCTTTTGATTTATGCTAGTCAACCTTCCCCCAATAGGCCTTAGCTTCTGCACAATCTCTTTCCACTTGAGACCCTACTATAACTAGCTGGTCCATAATGATGACTGTTGATTTCCTCTGGCATGTTGATGTGAAGACTGCTGGAGCCATTGTGGTGGGAGGTGACATGTGACATTGTAGACACCCTTCCCGGGGGGTAGAGCACTGATGAGGGGTCGGGTAGCTGTAGAGCGATCAGAGCGATTCAACTTCTGCGCATCAACCTTTTCATTTCTCATCACAACTCTGTAAACACTGAACCAACTATCCTTCCAACTCTTTCAGTGTTGTGATCATATGTTCTTCTATTGTCTGTCTATATTTGTTCTTAGGTTTTGTTCTCTATTTAAGGGACTGCTCACAGAGTCCCAAAGGTTCTCTAAAGCATTAACCTTCACAACCACTGTGGTTAAGTCATCTTTAAGTTTAGGGAGATCTGCTATGGGGAAATATGGTATAATCTTCCTCCGCCTCATTCTCTTCATTGTCTGAAACACACAGTGAACTCAGTGAAGATGTTATTTCACCCACTGGATTTCTTCTGGTTACCCAAGAATCACCTCCTCTATCAGTGACCGCCTCTAGACTCTCTAAAGGTGGGCTGGAAATTTTGGCATCAGCCTCAGCATGTAATGAATCGTGTACCTCAGCTTCAGGTTGTTGATTGTGTGTTTCATCCATAATAACAATAAAGTTATCACACTTAGTTTAGCATAACCCAAAATAATTTGTGCTTTCGGTCCTAACCATTTACAGGAATTAAATAAACCGTCTCATGCTGGCCACCAATGGAATCATCGTAGGGAAACTGCTTTCTGTATTTATTCAGGTTATATTAATCTGATATTAATATTTGTTTGATTATCTAAAACATTTCAGTGTGACAAGAAAGCAAAATCAGAAGAAATCTGTAAGGAGGTAAAGATTTTTTCACTGCACAATGAATTCAACACCGTTTTGACTGACCTGTCCAGCAGGGACTTCTGCAGTGTCCGACAGGCCACGAGGGTGCCGCCCATAAACATGTGGCACATTACGACTTGGCAGCATCGCTCCATGAAGGTCTCTGTGGCGGAAGGGTCGAAGGTGCCGCTACGTGAGATGAGGCAGAGTCGCTGCAGGCAAGAGCAGCTGGACAGGGCCTCAAAGAAAGACGCGTTGGCGTTCAGGTACGGCTGCTCTAACCTAACACACACAAAAACAATCAACAAGCAGAATAAAGATGAAAATTCAGAACACAGAACACCACACCACCAAAAGAGAGGAATGTGGATGGGTGGATGAATGGATGCATTCAGACAATACAAAAGAAAATAATGTCTGGAATAACATAGTTTTTCATTCTCGTCTTTGTGCATGCTTATCGATACCTTGCAAATTTTAAAATCAAATTCCAGCTTTTTCAGGCTGCATAGAAACCCAGATTTGACTGTTAATAGAGCCAAATGCAAATTAAATAGAAGAATAAATTAGAAAAAAGAAAGCATGTAATTAAAGGGATATGTGCCTATGTTTATATTGTCACCATTCATGCAGAGCCAAGTATTTTTGTACAACATGAAGGTATTTTCTGACCTGAGTTCCTGCAGCTGTGTGCACTGTGTAAGTGTCTCCAACAAGGCAGCTGTGTAGTTCATGGTTTTCAGCGATCCCAGGTTGGCTAAGGATAACACACGTAGGTCTCTGCACTGTCTAGACAACTGTACCAGTCCTGTTCCTCTGAGAACTCCAGGGAGTCCAGCCAGTGTCAAACGACGCAACCGAGGTAAAGCCTCAAGTGCTGCTAGGTGTGCATCTCCAACTCCTTGTGCCCAAGCGCACATTCCACGAGGCTCCACGCTGGCACGGGTGCATGGCTCAAGCCGCGGCAGCGCTGAAGCAAAACCTGGACCAATAAGCTCAAATGTTTCTAAAGTCTGGCACCCATCTATGAGCGAAGACAGTCCAGAAGTGCTGTCCCCTGCCAGAGAAGGCTCTGAATCAGGTTTATAATTCTGGAGACCCACACGTGGAGCCTTCTTTAGTCCCTGGAACAACAGGGAGGGAGCTAAGTTACGCGCAGAGATGTGAATCATATTTACACCATCGGACAAAGCGCATGCAGGCAGGGTCAGAGAACGTAGGTGTTTGAATCTCCCCAAGCTGGCACAAAGGTGTGTTTCTCCATCCAGCCCAGGTGAGCATTCATGATGATAATGTGTGTGCATCAGGTTCAGGTGTTTAACGTTGGAGCAGGCTTCAGCCACCTGGCACATTGTCTCTGCAACCAGCTGATCCTCCACACTCCTGCACTCCGAGTACGGAACATGGTTGATCCCGCTGAGGTTGAGGCTGATGAGCTGTGAGGCATCTCTGACTCCTCCGTTCAGCAGCGACTGAAAGACCTGTGGCCACAACGCAGGACAGCGGCTGAAGCTCAGGTGCTTGGGGCTGTTTCCCTCCAGGGCTCGTTTCAGGGACATCGGATCGAGCCAGGTGCGCGGGAGTTGCAGCGCCATCAGGTCTCCACGCCGACCCAGGCTCTGAGCCAGCGAGGGAGCAGCGGGCCAGTGAGCCGGATTCGGACCAGGAATTGAAACAAGGAAAACTCTGAGATGCTTTGGAATGTGAACGCTAAACACGGCCAGGTAGAGAAGTAGCAACGTCTGGTTAACCTATTGCAGAAAGGACATAGATCCATCAAAGTGTTCATTACAGATGGGGGACGGTTCATTTCACAGGAATCCTAAAAAACTTACCTCTCCTGGGGCCAGCCTGGCTGTGAACTCCTCCAGCTGTTCGTAATGTGGCACGCTGCTCTGGCCGACCATCAGCTGACAGCAAACACCGACGCCTTCTCTGGTCACGTCGGAGATGTCAAACTGCAGCATCAGCCTAAAACACAAAGGCAAACAATAAATGATATTAACACTGCTCTAAGAAACAAAAATTAAGAAATAAATACTAAAACACACAATCACAGGCAGTTTTGTAACCGTGCTTAACTCCACCAGTGTTTTATTACAAAAGCTCAAACATGCAGGCAATAAAACAAGGTGCTGTAGTTATGCTGAGAACATTACCAAGAAACTACAGCTAAGCAATTTCTTGGAATGAACTTAATCTGTCATCTTTTGTAAATGATTTTATTACCTAAAAACCTTGAAACAAACAAAAAAAAACACACATTTTAAAAGAATTGTTGGTCTTGCTCATAAAACCCTAGTAAAATACAGTGGTCATTTTTGCTGCTAAGAGTGATCTGTAATAAACATTTCTCTACTGTTAGACAAGAATTAATGTACAAACTGAAGATGTCTTATTTTGAAATGATACTTACTTTACATATGGCAGTCTGAGGTTGTACAAATGATTCCTCACACATTGTTTTAGTTAGGTCATTACAGAAATAGAGATGTACATAAGCATATGTATCTAGGCATTTTACCATCTGACTCTTACTTGCGGAGTTGGGCACAGCAAGGCACCACGCCGTAGCTTGGCGTAAACAGTGTCTGTCTCAGCTCCTTGAGGCGGCTCAGAGAATCCACGGCTTCTGAGCTGAGCAAAGCAGAGTTGAAACAGGGCCTAACATCAAAAGCCAGTGATCTGAGCGAAGACAGAGAGGATAAGAGACGCGACAGGCAAAGGGAAGTGAGGCGGCAGCCGGTGACATCCAGATGTGTTACTCCTCTGCAGCGTGCGAGTTGTTCCAGCGTGGAGCCCGACAGCCAGTAGCAGCTGTTGAGGTTGAGGGACTGCACATGATTGGCCAGCAGCTTTAGTGTGTGACGGACCAACTGATCATCAGCCTGGAAGCAAAGGAAAACAAGGTTTATTGAATGTTTTGGTTAATTAAAACCAGATCTGCCACCTATTCATCCAGTTTAATGTTAGGAAAGATTTTATACCATGAGAACATTTCCTATAAGAGGGTATTCTGTACGTTGTGCATGAGCTTGTATTTGAACTAAAGACATAATTAAATCAGATAACTTCTGACTCCTGAAGCATCATCATCTCCAATGAGGGTAACAGATTGTTTTTAAACTGCTTTACCAGATATTCTTCCGACAATCTGACGTTTGTAAGCAGGGTTTTGTCGTAGCAAAGCATGTGTAACTTCTGGCAGACATTTGCCACGTTGGTCAGTAGGTCGCACACTGGAACATTACGGAGGATACAGAGCAGGATTTCGTCAGACAAATCCGACATCCCAACTGAGGCAGATGACAAGGTGTCCTTGTCACATATAGCCTGAGACACAGAGAAAAAATATCAGTGTTAAT
Source organism: Girardinichthys multiradiatus (assembly GCF_021462225.1). NCBI lineage: Eukaryota > Metazoa > Chordata > Actinopteri > Cyprinodontiformes > Goodeidae > Girardinichthys > Girardinichthys multiradiatus. Next base: position 40,747,648 of record NC_061798.1, on the reverse strand, counting down.
CTGATGAAGATCTCAGGTTCAAACCTCAACTGTCCAGGGTTTCATTTGTGGAGTTTACATGTTCTCCCTATACATATATTATTTATTTTGGGATGCTCGGGGGTCCTTTAACAAACCAAAAACATGCATTTTACAAAAACAACTGATTATAACTAGTCTGTAGGATGGTCTGCATGTGTTTATTTATCAGAGCAGATATAGGAAATTGTTAATTTTCACATTTAAGAGTGATTAAAATATGTCTTCCTTCAACCAAGTCCAAGTTGCAATGGGATATGCGTTTTCCAGCAATAGGATTGTTGATGCAATTTTGCAGAAACTACAAATTTCCTGACACTCAGTAAAGGATTGCAGTACTTCATGACCTGAGCTAGGCAGCTGTAGGAACTCAATTGTGCATTTTTTGGGAAGGAGTGTGTGCCATTACATTTGGCATCAAACTAACATATCCTTTCAGAAAAAGTAAATCCTACTGACAAACATGGAGATGGCAGAGTAATGGTCTGGGACTGCTTTGCTGTTTTTAAGGACTAGAAAAACTTTCCATGAGTGATGAAACAATCAATAATTTTGCTTTCTAGTAGAAACCCTGTACGAGAATGTCCAGCCATCAATTTGTGATCATAAGTATAAGCACACTTGGGTTATACAGCAGGACAATGGTCAGAAACACACAGCTTTAGGCGGCTTAAAAAGAAATGAAGGTTTGGTAGTGGCCTAGTCAAAGACCAGACCTAAATCCAATTAAGATGCTGTGGCATAACCCTACAAATGTCATTGATGCTTTAAAAGCACAATTAAAACATTTCCGCAAAGAAGAACGGACTTAAATTCCACCAAAGTGATGTAGAGGACTCCTTAGCAGTTATTGGAAACACTTGATGGCAGTTATTGTTGCCATGGGTGACACAAACACTACTCAGGTTATCTTTGCCTGATGAATGGTGGTGGACTTTCGGAGAACACCACCCCCATACACCCCCCTCACCATCCTCAACAACACTGTATCGGCCGTGGACCACTTCAGGTTCTTAGGAACCACCATCTCTGAGGACCTGAGATAGTCTTCACACATAGACACTGTTCGAAAGAAGGCCCAGCAGAGACTGTACTTCCTGAGGCAACTCAAGAAGTTCAACCTTCCACAGGAGCTGTTGGTCATCTTCTACACTGCCATCATTCAGTCTGTCCTGTCTTCATCCATCTCAGTGTGGTTTGGCTCATCCACAAAACAGGACAGGTCCAGACTACAACGAATAATCAGGACTGCAGAGAGAATAATCAGGGCTGACCTTCCCTCCATCCAAGACCTATACAGGTCTAGGGTCAAGAAAAGAGCTGCTAAAATCTCTGCAGACCCCACACACCCTGCACATAAACGGTTTAGAGTTTTACCTTCAGGCCGCCGCTACAGAGCACTGTTCACTAAAACCAGCCGCCACAGAGACAGTTTCTTCCCCCAGGCTGTTTCTCTGATGAACATTCAATAGAGTACAAAACAATAGCATACAGATGTTGCAAATGCACCTTTTCTATTAGATGTGTGTAAATTGTAAATTTGTATATTCTGTAATGCAAAAACAGAACAAAAGAGCAAAGTGTACCGGAGGCAAATTCCTTGTTTGTATGCACGAACTTGGCAATAAAGCTGATTCTGATGAAATGTTTGATGTCCTGAAAAATGTTAGTATAAGAAACAAACACACACACAAAAAAAAAGCAAAAACAGAATAAATATACGGGGTGGTAATTTTTCACATCATGGTATGTACAAATGTGCCCCTGTATGCTGAGACAACGCAAAAAGTAACCTAGATTAGGTACAAAGACAACTATTATACACTATGCTGTGCCTCCCATTAAAAGGAAGCGCATAGTCGAAAAAATAGTTGCATTTTTTCCTTCACCTTGTTAAACTGGTGAGCCATATCAAAACGCAAACGAAGACTTGAAAATATGTGTCAGTCTGTCCCGCTATCTCTGAATATTACATAAATCTAGTGGGGAAATTGAGCAGAATTTTGTCTTTAGCCTGGAAGCGATGACATTAACGGGCGTCAGGGTATCTAACTCGTGTTGTTAAACCTCGCCTGCCTACCTGCTCGATTTGTCGATCCATGCCCTCTACAATCCCAGATACAGCTTCATTCATGATTGGTGTTTTTTCCCCTTAATATTAGTGAGAAATTAAACCAGCCAGCCTTTCATGTTCTGCTTTCACACCGAACCACAGGCAGTTAGATGGCCGTTAGCTGCTACACGGAAGATATTTGAAGCTGCACCAGCGGGAACAGTTTTATGGATGGATTAACTTCCTGCAGATAGACGAATAATAAACCTATTTTTAGATTAAAATTTTGTTTGATATTAGTATGTCACATTTAATGCACATCTCTCTACATAAAATATATGTATTTTCTTAAAAGTGGACGTACGTAATCGAAATCAGTTTTCAATCAATTTTCAGACTATAATAATAATGTATTATTATTTTTAATTCACTGTGATTTATTTCAAGTATTTGTTTTTGTTACTTTGATAATTATGGTTTAAAGCTGATTAAACACCAACATTAAGTTTAACAGAAAACTGGAATGTTGCATAAGAAAAATTGACAATTTTTAAATACCATGGTCATGTTATAGACTACACAATAATGGGGTAGTTGTCCAGCAGAGACAACTTCCACAAGAAGGGTAAGCCACAAAAGATCTTTGCTGAGGAAGCTGGTTGTTTAGAGCATCATAGTGGAAAGTTGAGAGGAAGAAAAAAGTGTGGTATAAAGATGTGTACCAGGAGGGATATCCACAGCATTGACAGGATTGTGAAGCAAAGCATGTGTAAGAGTTAGGTGGAGATTCACAAGGCATGGCCTGTGGCTGGAATCTGTTCTTCCAAGAGCCACCCCACACACATGTATCCAGGCCAATGGGCTAAAACTGTAGGATCCCTTGGGTTAAGCCATTCCTGAACCAGGGAAACAGTGTCAGAAGTGTCTAACCTGGGCTAAGGAGAAAAGGGACTGGACTGTTTCTCAGTTATTCAACTTTATCTTTCCAGATAAAAAGATACTTTTGCATTTAATTTGGAAGTCAAGGTCCCAAAGTCTGATGGAACAGTAGTCCGCTGATTCAATTTTTAACAGTCAGTGATGAGCCATGTCAGGTACTGGTGTCAGTCCACTGTGTGTTCTAAAATGATAAATTGTGTGTAGCCATTTACCAGGACATTTCAGAGCACTTCATGCTTCCATCCACGTTATACAGATGCTGATTTCCTTTTCGAGTTGGACTTGGCACCTGCCCACTCTGCCAAAAGTACCAATACCTGCATAAATGACTGCGATATTACTGTGCTTGATGCCAAACTGATTTAAGACAAGATAAACATTAGGAAACACTTAATGAGAATTAGTAAACAGATTTAATAAAGTCATGTCAGGCCAAGAAATCATTTAGACCTAAACCAAACAGAGAAAATATGAAGTATTGGCAAGAGGAAAACAAAAGACACCATATTAACAAATTCAGATGAAAATGCTATTAATGCAAGCTGGGTGTTCTTAACACCCAAGTGCCATAAGCTGATCACCTCCAAGACATGCCACATCGATACAATAATTCATGCTAAAGGACCCTAGACCAAGTATTAAGTGTATATGCTGTGCATTTCTTATTGGTCCTATTTTGTATTCTTTTTGTCTGAGAAACTGAATTTTGGGTTCAATTAGCTGTAAGCCATAATTATCCAAATTAACTCTTCAAAAAACCATGGAATATATCACTCAATATATAATGATGCTGCATTGTAAGTGACTGTGTATTTTTGAAATGAATTAAAAAGACGAATAAACTTTAATAATTAATTTGTAGAAATGCACCTGTAGATTAAAATTCAAGTCCTGAGTCATTGCAAACACTGTCACCCACTGGCCAATATGAGTAACTGCATGACACATTTCTCAAAGCAAAAATGGCTGGTACATGACACCCAGCTCGGGAGAGGTTTGACAAAAAAAAAATAATGAAAGGACTAATCTGGTTATTAATTTTACAAGAACTGGTTTTACTCTGGGCAGAAGTAGTGCCAACTTCTTGTAGTTCAGCAGTAATTTCAATCAAAAGTATTTTTTCATGCACATTAAGTTTATTGTTAGAGATTGTAGCTTGGTGTTTTGGTCATTTTGGCAGAGAGGTTTGATTATATCAAAGTCAGCCATTGTCCATTATTTTTTGCTGAACAATTATCCTCTAAAATCAGGTGACAGAGGTGCAAGAGGCAATGAATATGAAAGGCTACCAGTAAAAGTAAAAAAAAAATGATAGCAACTGTGCATGTAGACATGCAACAAATGATAAAGCTGCAGATGCAGAAATTGTTTATCTTGAATGAGTGGAGGATGTGCCACCTGCCATAGCACAGAGCTAAAGAAACTCTACTGTAGCAATACACATCTAATTTAAGAGACTGTAAACTGACAGGGTAAATAAAGCAAGGCCATTTAATTTAATAATTTCCAGACTATTTTATAGCTAAAACTGTACAAAACAAATTTTCTGAAAAATCTGGCCTTGACAAGACCGTGCAATATCATGCTAAACTGATTTTAAGACAATATAAACATTAGGAAACTCATACTGAGATACGAGTTAGTAAACAAGTGGTATTAAATACTGCTCGTCTCAGTTTTGGACATGTGGAATTCAGAATTCTTTAAACCAGTCAAGGCCACAACTGCAGCAACCTTTTAATGCAGCTTGATTGGACTCCTGGCTGCATTCAAATGCAACTAATAAAGTTTACTTTGAAAATGTATATGTTGTCTTCTTTCTTCCCATGTGTAGGATGAGGAAAAACATTCTGCAAATATATGGTTTTGTCTGTACAACACACAGAAACACCAAGTGGGTTAAGTCCTCTCACTCTGCAGCGAATACCATGTCAGTTAATGTTTAGCTTGACATATGCACTTTTCTGAGTAATCTGGTTTAACTTAGTACCAGTTTTTCAGATCTCTTAGGCAAGTGCCATGTAGCCAAGTGTCTCCTTACAAATTTGAGTTTACCCAAATGTAGTAAGTGCACCCAACTGAAAAAAGGTACACTTGGTCAGTTATAGGTTGGCTTGCCAATGAGAAAAAAAATGTCTTTTATTGATTTGGCCTCATCTCCCCTAGTCTGTATGCTCTGGTTTTGGATAGATATGAAAGGCTTCATCATTCATTTTGCCAAAAACATGAAAGCTTAATGCTCTCTTCACCTGCAAATTAATTGGTTTCTTAACTTTGTAAACACTGAAATTTGGTCTCATGTGGAAGCTTGGTTTTCTCCCTCATCTAAATGATTTTACCAGCTCTGCCATGAATGAAGCATCAGTACTAGTTTTACATGGGGGGAAAAAAAATAAAATCTTGGTGTAGTTTAAAGCACTCTTCCCCACCATTAAAAATCCACAGTGCCCTCCATTTACATACAAGACTGGGCAGACAATAATCTCAGACATGTGTGCTTTATTGGGCTGTTGTTTACACTGGAGGTTTAACACCCCATGCACAAACCTTGTCACACACCTCAACACAAGGTAGAAGTCTTGTTTTCTTGACGACAAACCAGACCAAATATTAAGGCTTAGAGTACAAAACAAAAGTTCAGATTACATAAATTACAAATTAAGCAATACTACAGATCTGTTGGGCAATAAGCACAACAGAAAAACCTTCATAGAGGCAAATAAGGTGGTGAACAAAGACATCTGGAATGACCTACACAACCGACATGTTTCACACATTCACACCGCCAGGGATGCTATTCACTTCCTTTAGAGTTTCAGCCCAGTAGGGGCCATAGTGCCATAGCCAGAGTGATGACAGAATGGGAAGAGGTGTCGGCTCAGCACACAGTGTGTCGGTGCAGGTATGCAGAGCCTGTTTGGGCTGGAGCAGTGTTTTTTCGGAAGGGGAGAGGGGCTTGGAACAAAGTCTGTTTAGAAGCACTTCCTGTGGACAATGCTTGGGCCAGACTCATCATACTCTTGCTTGCTGATCCACATCTGCTGGAAAGTAGACAGGGAAGCTAGGATGGAGCCTCCAATCCATACAGAGTACTTCCTCTCTGGAGGAGCAATGATCTGTAAAGACAAGTGTGAAGTTGAAATGCAAAACTTCTTACAGAATACTCAACTCAAAAAAAAGGTAGAAGTAAGCTTTCCCAAGGCTTGCCATGTTCTAAATTTTACCTTGATCTTCATGGTTGTGGGTGCCAGAGCAGTGATCTCCTTCTGCATACGGTCAGCAATCCCTGGGTACATGGTGGTACCGCCAGACAGGACAGTGTTTGCGTACAGATCCTTACGGATATCCACGTCACACTTCATGATGCTGTTGAAAGTAGTCTCATGAATGCCGCATGACTCCATACCTGTGAAACAAGAGTGACAATTTGTGAGAAACTCTTCCAAGCTTAGCAATTGACTAAACACTAGTTTCCTCAAGCAACTCACCAAGGAAGGAAGGCTGGAAGAGGGCCTCTGGGCAACGGAACCTCTCATTTCCAATGGTGATGACCTGGCCATCAGGCAGCTCATAGCTCTTCTCCAATGAAGAGGAGGAGGCAGCCGTTCCCATTTCTTGTTCAAAATCCAATGCAACATAGCACAGCTTCTCCTTGATATCACGTACAATCTCACGCTCAGCTGAGGGACAAGATATATAGCCATGATTATTCAGTGCACCAATTACCTCAAGTCAAATTTTCCTTTAGAGACTCATGCATACCTGTGGTTGTGAAACTGTAACCCCTCTCAGTCAGGATTTTCATGAGGTAGTCTGTGAGGTCCCTGCCAGCCAAGTCCAACCTCAGGATGGCATGAGGCAGAGCATATCCTTCATAGATGGGCACTGTGTGGGTCACACCATCACCAGAGTCCATGACGATACCAGTGGTACGGCCAGAGGCGTACAGAGACAGCACAGCCTGGATGGCTACGTACATGGCAGGTGTGTTGAAGGTCTCAAACATGATCTAGAGGAGAGATGAGCCATTAGTCACTTGGGTCAAGAGCACCCCAAGAAATTTCTAAAAATAGGTTGGAAATAGGGCTTTAGTTATTTTTAGTGTACAAAGTGATCTGCTTAGAGTTCAGTCATGCAGAAAACCAGATTAGTCAAGAATGTTAACTTTAGCAGATGTGCAATTTGAAAAAATTAAATAAAAAAATAGTGCCCATGCTGCAACTAGCCAGTCCTGATTCAGTGCAGGAAGATAGAAACCTGAAGCATTTGGAGAGATGAAAAGTTCAGCTCAGGGAAGGGAAACCTAAAATTTCAGAGGAACAGGAGGAATTTGACTGAGCAGAGAGATACTTTGAGACACATAGCCCTGCAGATGAGAAAAGTTTGGATTTGAAGAGTTTGTTAGTGCCAATTACCTGTGTCATCTTCTCCCTGTTGGCTTTTGGGTTCAGGGGGGCTTCTGTGAGCAGGACAGGGTGCTCTTCAGGGGCCACTCGCAGCTCATTGTAGAAGGTGTGATGCCAGATCTTCTCCATGTCATCCCAGTTGGTCACAATACCATGCTCAATGGGGTACTTGAGGGTCAGAATTCCCCTTTTGCTCTGTGCCTCATCACCTACGTAGCTGTCTTTCTGGCCCATTCCAACCATCACACCCTGGGAAGGCACAGAGTTTTATTTCAAAATTTCGAGGTTTGCAATCACATGGTTATGAAAGGGACAGCGAGGTTTGTACCTGATGCCTGGGGCGGCCAACAATGGAGGGGAAGACAGCACGTGGGGCATCATCTCCTGCAAAGCCAGCTTTGCACATTCCAGAGCCGTTGTCAACAACGAGAGCTGCAATTTCATCTTCCATTTTCTAGGAGAAAATAAAAAAAAATACACACTTTAGATCTGATAAAAACCAAACTGAAGGCTTGTCGTTGTAGGGACTGTACGCTGGATGTCGCAGTTGAGCAAATTCCTATTCAATCCCAAAGCTGTGAAACAAAAGACAGTTTCTCGGCCGGTCTGGACATGGCCATATAAGGCAAAAGTGAGACCGGCCCGGGAGCCATCCCGGGTGTCGCCCCAGCCTCAGATGACAACAGGCGGCCACTCCCCTCACCGAACTTACTGGGACGGGATCAATCATCCAAATGCCGCATATGATTTCCTAAAAAGACATTTTCTAAAGTCAAGACCATCGGCCAACTGGTGCAGACGTGTGGTAATTTAAGACAGATGTTAAAAAGGCTTCAATGAATTTACATTAATTCACCTGTAGAACAAAAAAAAAAAAAAAGTAAATTATTTGATTTTGTAGAGGAAGTAGCTTTTTATGTTGAATCCACGACACCAGAGGCGTTTCTAACACAGATAACTAACTGTAAGCGAGAAGGTCAATCTCAACGCAGTCTGATTTAAGTCACTGCCAGCGTTAACTTGGCACCAACGACACTAAGCTGGACGCCGGCACTTAATGTTCAATGTTTAACTTAAAGAACCTTGAAGTTTTAAGCAACAAAGGTATGAAACACAGCCTGAAATCCCTAAATAAGTGCAGACGTTGCTCTTACCTCTGTGAAGGAGGGCTATCAGCGTAGTGCAACCTGAACGATGCGTGTACTCCTCGAGTGTCTGAGCGCGACTGCAATGAAGGCCAATAACTCGCAAGACTTTATTTGCGATCGAGCTGCAGCCCCTTTCCATATAAGGCAAACTTTGCGCAGGGCGCCTTCTGATTGGCTCCGCCGCATCCTCTGGGTGTGGCGCATGCAGATACCAGCTCTGCTCTCTGACATGGGAGTGCGGGGAAAAGCGACACGGAAAAATCTCAACCACACATATGTAATATTAAGACTTAATTAGGTTGGTCAAAAGTCAGTGAGATATAGCAACCTATCTATGCCTTCGTCACTATGGTCATTATGCAACGGTGGTACACAGGGGGCTATAAATCTCATTAAGAGTGGTAAAACAAATCTTGAGTTTGAAAACTGAAATGTACAAGATGCCTTAAACGATGAAAACATAATGAAAAGAAAACAAAGTAGATTTCAGTGGCATAATAAAGGAAAAAAAATAAGAATTAATTGCAAGGCAAAAACTTGCTCTGAAATGATTTAACTGATAAACGTGCTCGTTTCTTTAATTTGCTACAGCTACATTTATATGTTGTAGATGAATTAGACGTGTTGGGATGACTTGGCTTGCAGTATTCACTACAGATACACCGATACAGGACAGCACTTTGGAGAAATTACCATTCTCAGGGTCGCTGACAGCAGTGTTAACAAGCTGTGTGACACGTCTGCCCTGGCATACCAGTTTTAAACACACACACACACACACACTGAGAGAGATCTGAAGGACAGATACACGTGGACAGCTTGAGGTGTGCTTACATCAAAACTCAGAAGGCTGTAAATCTTGTTATCTGTCAACACTTGTGTAATAGATGAGCAGGGAACACCCCTTAACTTTATGACACATAATAAACAGGCAAGTTGGCATTAATATAAAAGAGGCGTTTTTATGACTTATTTAACTATGCATGTACACACCATGCAAAAATGTCAAACACTCCAATTTATTGTTCTCGTACAAACTATAGTGCTTTCAGGTAATAATTACATCTAAAATTAAATGTTACAGCACAACATATATTGCAGTGTTCCTGTTGAGAAAGAGAGGCAGGGTCAGGCTGCTGTTTTAACTTAATTAGGGCACTGGAGGAAGACATATAAACTGACACTGGGAATTCTTTCAAGCTCCAAGGGTTCCTAATAAGGATATATGGAATCCAGCTCAGCAGTAGGGACGGGAAGCATGGTTTTATAGGGACAATTTTTTTTTCCTGTTGTTAAAGACACACGTAGGAAGTGACCACAGCTGAGGACATCCAGGCTAGCTGAATGAGCTGATCAGGGAATTGGCTTTTCAGAGTGGCATTATCCTGCTTTAGGCAGACCCATACCAAGTATAGACCCAGGGCATGACAACCATCCCTTTAAGAGAGCTTTTGGATGACGTCCATATAAGGAGATATTGGAGGGCGTCACATGGGAAGGGTAGGGGGCGGGGGTGTGGGAGGTGGACAGCTCAGATCATGTGACCAGTCTGAGGAAATTAATGAATCTCTCTTTTTAAGGCTGAACATGTGTTTTTTGGTGGTTTTAAAATAAAGGATGTTGGCTGAAACTTGTTTTTACCCTTTTTCTTTTCATTGGGAGCAATTTCACAGGCGGGAACATGTGAATACAATGTGACAGAGAAAACTTCCAAATTCCCTTTTTTCTGTCTTTTTTTCCTCCCAGAATCCCACCCTAAATTTTTCCCTTTTTTAATTTTTTTTTTTGTTTGTTTCATTGATGCTTTTTACCACATTGAGATTTCTGTGTTTTGTGTGAACTCTGTTCTTGAGCCATTTCAGAACTCAGCAGCTTGCATGACTAATGGATGTATTACAACATACAGATACTGTACATACAGCAGACACTCCCTCCCTGCATTGCTCACACACACACAGTCAGAGAAACTCACAGGCCTGGCTCTCAGCTCTAAGACCGTATATGGAAGAAGCCAGCAGGTAGCCTCTGTCCACTTTCACTCTTCCGTTACCTCCTGAGCTGTGTTTCTCCTTTAAACTCTTTAAACCTTATCTTTCTTTATTTTGAAACATTTCCCCCTACTCCATACTGGAATCAACCACTCTTGTACTACTTTACATCACACTTATGGGAGTGCGAAACAAGGTCAGACAGCATCGTTGCTTTTTTGACCCCGCACTGATTTCTCCCAGGCGTTTGCTACGTCACATTCCAGTGGAGTTCATTTATTACAAGAGGTGGGGCTATAGTGCATGCCTGAGTGAAGTAAAGAGAAACCTGAAAAGAGGTAAAGTGAAAATAAAACAAACAGGTATGATTTAATGACAATGCCATGATGAAACTGGTGGAACAATTTGCAAACATTTTATCTGAAATTTCATTGTGTAACTTTGTTAGCGAAACCACAAATAAAACTATATAAATTCCAACTAACTTTTCAGATCATTTTACTTAATTTAATTACCTAAATAAATGACTTGGTGTGTAACTATGCTGTTGTATTTTGACTTAAACTTTAGATACAACAAACAAAATTTACCAGAATACATTGATAAGTAGAAAACAGCAGTACAAATGATAATTAAAAACAACAGGATAAATTCATGTACCTAAAGTTCCTTAGTCCAAAATCATCTTCTTTAATCACAATAAATTAGAATACTATCAAAAAGTACAATAATTTAAGTACTTTAATCTAAAAAATTATTTATTATATAGATGTATTTTAAGCGTTTATTCCTGTTAATTTTTATGATATAGGTTTACAGCTCATAAAACTCTCACATTCAGTTTCTCTGATAATTACAATATTATATACCAAAGAGAGCAAAAAATGGTTAATGGACAGTTTCTGGTTAGTGAACTACCTTAAACTGTTAAAGGGTGATTGGTACAATGTGGGATTTAACTTGCCTTTCTATGGACTGAAGGCCAAACATTATCTGAAAGAAAGATTAAAGTCTTTCTCCCACTTTTGTCCCCCAGTGTCGGCTGGATAAGGGAGATTATACCTCTGCCTGGTTGTTGTAAGCCAAGAAACTCAACTGTCTGTCTTAAAAGATCTGTAAGGCATATCATACCAAGGCTATGCCAACCCTAAGAAATACCATCAGAGGTCAGATCACTTTAAGGGTAGGTTTAATTAGAGAGAGTTGACCTATATCTAGGTTTAATTAGATAGAGGAAGAGAAGAACTCAGTAATAAAAAGTTCCTGGATTGAAGACAGCTCCATTGCCAGCCAGGTTTTAAGGCTAATCCTCTCTGGTCAGTGCTAAAAATAATTATCTGCAAAAAAAAAAATATCTGTTTTTAATTCAGTCATATTTCATTACAGACCTCAGAGGTGAACACTTTTTCTCCATCCCTGGAAGGTTTTCTAACCAAATATGACTATTATCATCTGTAAATAATGGGAATTTTCAAAGAAAACAAATACATTTTCCACAAATTACCATTTTATCTGAACCTCTTTCAGGCTTTGTCTTAACTTGTGCTTTTTGTCCTTCCAGTTTTTTTTTTATTCCAACATTCAGAATCTTTAATCTTTAATAGCTTCACCATTAGGTTGAAGTTGAAGTAATAAAAAAAACTTTTTTACTTTAGGAAAAACAGAAATACATATTCATATATTATTTCCTTACATCTTTTATTTGTAAAACATTAAAGCTTAACATAAAAATAATGGCACAGATTTCCTTTTTCTTTATCATCGTCAAGCAGTCCAACTCTTTCCCAGGTCTACCAGCTCCATGCCTTCACAGTAGGACCGTGGTCGTGACACCTTGACCTGTTATAACGGGGAAAACACATCATGAAACCCAATCTTCCCCTCCACCAAACTCTTTCTGACAGGCTTCATCCACAGTCAAACACTCACTGCAGGAGTCCTGTGGGATGCCAGCTGCTGCAGAAGTGGAAACGGGGTCCAGTGAATGGGTTCCACAGGCCAGCTACACACAGACAGGTCACTAGCCTTCCCTGAGTCCAACACGCCATCCCCCATACTCATCCCGCTGCCTCTCCAACCATACTGGGAGCTACAGGGTAAATACAGAGCCAAGGGATTATTTACACAGACCAAACTATGGGGAACTGAGCAGGGCAATCTCAGGTCAAGGTACAAGAGAGTGGAAAGACTACAACTACATACTGGAGTGGCATAACTTTTTACATGATAGATAGCATACAACGTTAACAGGGAGCTGATGAGCACAGTTACTTTCACAGGCTTTCTTTAAGTTGGCAAAATTTCAATTTCTTGACACATTGCCATTCAGATAAATAGTCTTTTCTTTCCATGTTTTAGGACAGTGAGAGCATAGTTTATTTACATATTGCAAGAATAATTTGTCTGCACTAAGAGCAACCTAAGCTCAAGCTATAGATTTGTTCTTCCTCTTCTGTACAGAAAGGAGAAATTGTTCCATAAGTATTATTTATTATTAGGCTTACAGAACACAAAATTGGGTGAAAATTATAACAGTCTAAAATATGAAAACAGGCACCAGATAATTTGGTGACATTCCACGTCCCTAGGGCCAGCCTAAGCATCCGGGGATCGGGCTGCCGAGGACTCCACCTACATCCGCCGCCCAATCCTCTTTGCACCGGTCCCTCATGGTTCCCCCTGCAGGTGGTGGGCCCACTGGGGGATGGTCTCGCGTCTCTCGTTCGGGCTTGGTCGGGCCGTGGTCCCGCGAGGAGCAACTCACCCACCAGGCGCTCTCCGATGAGTCCCGACCCCAGGCCTGGCTCCACGGTGGGACCCCGGCTCCGCCGTACCAGGCGACGTCATGTGCCTCGATTTTGTAGTCGTCATGAGGGGTTCTTGAAATTGCTCCATATGCTCCATAAGGGGAACATCTGGCGGACCCCTTGGCCAGGGATGTATTCAACTCTCACCTCCGGGAGAGCTTTGACCAGATTCCGAGGGATGTTGGAGACAGAGTCCGAGTGGACCTTGTTCTCCGCATCTATTGTCGATGCTGCCGCCCATAGCTGCGGCCATAAGGTCTGCGGTGCCTGTCGCGGCGGCATTCCCCGTACCCGGTGGTGGACATCGGCAGTAAGGGCTTTTGTCAAGCTGAAAAAGGAGTCCTATTGGCTGTGATTGGCTTGTGGGACTCCTGAGGCGGCTGACAGGTACCGTGGGGCCAAGCGTGCCGCGGCCCGGGCGGTGGCAGAGGGAAAAACTTGGACCTGGGAGGAGTTCGGCGAGGCCATGGAGAAGGACTACCGGTTGGCCCCGAAGCGATTCTGGCAAACCGTCCGACGGAAGGAGTACTTCGAGGATCTCCTCAATCCTGTCATCACGCATTCCGTTGTGGAAACAGAGGCTGGGGACTCAGGGTTGGACTCTTTCATCACTCGGGCTGAAGTCACCGAGGTGGTTAAAAAGCTCCGCGGTGGCAGGGCTTCGGGGTTGGATGAGATCCGCCCTGAGTACCTCAAGTCTTTGGATGTTGTGGGGCTGTCATGGTTGACACGCCTCTTCAACATTGCGTGGCGGATGGGGACAGTGCCTTTGGATTGGCAGACTGGGGCGGTGGTCCCCCCTACATAAGAAGGGTGACCGGAGGGTGTGTTCCAACTACAGGGGGATCACACTCCTCAGCCTCCCTGGTAAGGCCTACGCCAGGGTATTGGAGAGGAGAGTCCGGCCGATAGTCGAACCCCGGCTTCAGGAAGAGCAGTGTGGTTTTTGTCCCGGCCGTGGAACACTGGACCAGCTCTATACCCTCTACAGGGTACTCGAGGGTTCATGGGAGTTTGCCCAACCGGTCCACATGTGTTTTGTGGACCTGGAGAAAGCATTTGATTGTGTCCCTCGTGATGCCCTGTGGGGGGTGCTCCAGGAGTATGGAATCAGGGGCCCTTTATTAGGGGCCATCCGGTCCCTGTACGAGCGGAGCAGGAGTTTGGTTTGCATTGCCGGCACTAAGTCGGACCTGTTCCCAGTGCATGTTGGACTCCGGCAGGTCTGCCCTTTGTCACCGGTCCTGTTCATAACTTTTATGGACAGGATTTCTAGGCGAGGGCCGGAGGGGGTCTGGTTGGGGACCAGAAGATTTCGTCTCTTCTTTTTGCATATGACGTGGTCCTGCTGGCCCCATCTAGCCAAGACCTACAGCATGCGCTGGGGCGGTTCGCAGCCGAGTGTGAAGTGGCTGGGATGAAGATCAGCTCCTCCAAGTCCGAGGCCATGGTTCTCGACCGGAAAAGGGTGGCTTGTCCTCTTCAGGTTGGAGGGGAGTTCCTGCCTCAAGTGGAGGAGTTTAAGTATCTCGGGGTCTTGTTCACAAGTGAGGGAAGAATGGAGCGGGAGATCGACAGATGGATCGGTGCGGCTGCCACAGTAACGGGGGCGCTGTGCCGGTCCCTTGTGGTGAAGAGAGAGCTGAGCCGAAAAGCGAAGCTCTCGATTTACCGGTCGGTCTACATTCCTACCCTCACCTATGGCCATGAACTTTGGATCATGACTGAAAGAACGAGATCCCGAATACAAGCGGCTGAAATGAGCTTCTTCCGTAGGGTGGCCGGGCACTCCCTTAGAGATAGGGTGAGGAGCTTGGCCATCCGGGAGGAGCTCGGAGTAGAGCCGCTACTCCTCCACATCGAGAGGAGCCAGTTGAGGTGGCTCGGGCATCTATACCGGATGCCTCCTGGACGCCTTCCTCGGGAGGTGGTCCAGGCACTTCCCACCGGGAGGAGGTCCAGAGGATGGCCCAGGACACGCTGGAGGGACTATGTCTCTTGGCTGGCCTGGGAACGCCTTGGGCTCCGCCTGGAGGAGCTGGAGGAGGTGTCTGAGGAGAGGGATGTCTGGGCGTCTCTGCTGAGTCTGCTGCCCCCGTGACCTGGTCCCGGATAAAGCGGAAGACGACGAGTACGAGTACGAGATAATTTGGTTAATGTCTCTTAAACCCTACCATTACAGGTACTTTTAAAAATTCTAATAAAATAAAAAGCACAAAGGCTTTATCCTGTCAGCAACATTTAAGTAAAGCCTTCAATCTTGCCAACTCTGTCTCACTCTTTGATAAATGACCTGATAAATTGATGAATGTTACCAACCCATATATGCATTTCTTGTGCTAATAAATAAATAAATAAATACATAAATACTGGACTGTCCTGACAAAAGTGTAAAAATAAAGTCCAAGAAGCTCATCAAAGATCTTAGAAAGATGAATCAATATAAAACAAAAATATCTTTAAATACTCCAACATGCTTAACATGTACTTTGTACTTCACATGTTCTTCTTTCCCAGCTTCCTTTAAAACAGATTCTGTGCTTAAGTCTACTCCTGGGTTTCTTCATGAAGTTTGAACCATGTTGCTGTTGCTTGCTTTGCTTTGCAGAATCAGAACTGTTACTTCCACAAAATCAAACCATTAGCCCTGTGGTCAACTTGGGCAAAGATTAGCGTTTTTACAGAGCAATGACCTCACGCACATCAAACTGGTTGTGTACAGATAACATGTTTGTGGGAGGATAAAATATGCAGCACTTTAAAACAGAAATCACATAAATTAAAACTTGTTTAAACTCCTACCTCCTCTAATAAAACACACTCATGTCCATGTACTGTATTTAAACTTCCATCTGGAACTGTAATTCTTATTTGCTTGTTTTGTTGATTTATTCATTTGGTCAACTATCACTTACTATTGAACATAAAGTCACTGTGATTGCATAGTAACTAGTTTCCTTTTTAAAGTAGTGTACAGCAATGTTAAAAAGGCATTTGTTGGTTGAAATAGTTTGTCTCTAAACCTTATGCAGGTTTTGTGAAAATTGAAACAAAAAAAAATATTTAATGAGGGGAAAATGCATGAAGCACACATTTATGCTAAACATAATCCGTCCACATTTCACAGATTCTGTCTAACACCCACTCTAGTGAGTTTGTTGATCTGTATGAACCGAGTATTTGAATTTAGTGTTATGCTGAAAAGTTAAATCCTTCTCCATTTTCATATTTTAGGGAAACAAACTGGCAATTTGAACGGTTTAAAATATCATCTGCCTTGACAAAAACTGTTCCATCTTAAGAAAGGTAACCCCATAGCATGATGCTGCCACCATGTTTCACTGTCATGGTGTTCTTTTTGTTATGTGCAGTGTTTTTGATTCCTCTCTTGTTGAACTTTAGTTTTAGTAGGCTATAACACTCTCTTGCATAATGTTTTTGTCAATTGCCAAAAAAAAAGCCTTCCATCTCCAAATTCTTAGTCCAGACATAGAGGGAATATAAGAAATTGTTGTCACATGTAGAACACAACCAGTCCTTGATGGAAATTCCTGCAGCTAATTCATTGTTGATGTCAGCCTCCTTGACAAGGTTCTGATTGTCTTTATATCCATTTTGGAAGAATACTCACTTTGCGGTAATGTCATAATAATCCCACATTTTTTCCCACTTTTAATGACTCGTCACTGTGTTTCAACCGCCAACAAATATTTGGGAATTTTCACTCTTCTGCTGACTGATACCTGTCAACAATGAGATCCTTTGTAACCTCTCTCCAAACTATGACTATAGCTACACGGTGCAAAAGGGTAAAAATATTTAATAAAAAGCACAGATAAGCTATGTTTCATGTTAGATCATAGAAGGCTGATGTGTATTTAAGAAAACACGAAACAAAAAAACAAAAAAAATCAAAAGGTTAGTAGTGGTTTAAGATGTGCACACCTTTGCAACAAGGGCATTACATGTTTTTTTATGTCTTATATTCTTTTGTCTAACTAATTTGTTTGTTTTTAAAAGGTGAAATTTACAAACTATGACACATTTAAAAAAGGTAGAAAAGGCAAAAGAATTTATTACAATCTAAATTGTCAATCATCACAGAACCTTGATATTGTACTGGGGTGGGAAAATGTATATGGAATAGTGGATGATTTTGAATGTGTGGGAATTTACCTGTGGGGGTAAATAGTGTTGATGCGCGTTCCATGGCTGGGGCAGGTGGAAGGCAGTGACAGCGTGTCGTCGTGGTAGCAGCAAGGGCGGTCGAGTGCCCGCAGATGCAGTAACTCATCAGAGCGCAAGAAGGCAGGGTTGTCCAGAGAATCTGCAGATCCTGCCCACGAACGCAGCCAGAACCGACCCGACAGCTCGTCAAAATGGTTGAACCTGCGGTAGCTGAACACGCATAAATCATGAGAGGTCTTGGACATTACAGGATACAATGTAAATTGTAAACACTTCAGTAGGATGGTGGTTTGAGCATATCATTGTTTTTTCATTATATTTTCATTGTTTTCATTTTGAATGTCTCAACTGAACTCAATCACAACCAGGGGCAGGTCTTTAAAATGTTAAGATTTTTAACATTAAATGTCAAACATTTTTTAAAAGAAGAAAGTATTTTTTTCCTTGAAAGACATTTATTAAATGAAACAACACAATGACTTTGTGATTAGCCCTGTTCTCTCACAGCATTATGGTCCTGGTGCCACATCCCAATTAGGGCCTTTTGTTTAGAGTTTGCATGTGTGGCTTTTCTCCAGGCGGTCCAGTTGCTCCTACAGCTCAAAAACATGCATGTTAGATTAATTACCAACTATAAATTGCGTTTAGCTATGGTGCAGGGTTATTTCTCTACGTTTCTCTGTGTTGGGCCAGTGATGAAATGGTGGCCAGTTTATGGTACACCCTGCCTGTTGACCACTACAAAAAGGCACGACCCCCACAATTTTAGCGTCAAATTGAGAAAAATATTGTCCTGTTTTAGATGTCGTAGTTTTTGGAAATTAAATGAAATAAAAAAAATAAAATCTACTTTACAGCTTTGTTCTGCTTATATGGATTAAACACATCCCTGACACCTGGGTTAATGTTCTTTTCAGTAAACTGATTATTATTGCAATATATCAGCTGTAATGGCATATTGAAGTTAATCAGAGCCATGCATCCGGGGATGTGAAGGGTGGTTTAAACTATTTAAAGCAGTAATTTCCAGACCTTTTAGCATCTGACCCAGAGAAGGACTTTACACCGAGACTAACCCAGATTAAAGTAATTAAAACAAATTTAATCTGTTGTAACAATTTCAATATCCATCAAGATTAATTTGTGGTCTAAAAATCTACTTCAGAACCCTTACCTACCTTTAACTCTTCTAAGACTTTAGGGCTTTGAGAATTAAGTCCCACACTGAAATCCAGCTAATCTCAATAGCAGGAATTATATGCTACCCCCACCCTTTTTAAGCAGTAAGTCTAATCTTAGCATGCTGGAAGCTGCCTTTAGCTTTTCTTTTAATTGTGTCTGGGCAGAAGACTCAATACTTTTTAAGTAAACAGTCTTGGCTTGCACAGCCAACAGGTGTAAAGGTTTTCCATTTTTGCTTTAAATACCCCCCACTGATGACAACATACAGACGTGACAAAACCAAGCAATAGTCAGTCACTCAGTCATTTTCTACCGCTTCTTCCATAGAGGGTCTTTGGGAAACTGGTACTGGAGATAGGCACCAGTTTCCCCAACCAAGCAATAATCATGATGAATTATTAACGCTAAAATAGACCAGACCACACTATCATCGAGAAGCCACAGCATTTTATATAGAGGTTTATAAATTTACTGAAGATGTTCTTGAATAAACTGCACATATTTAAGGAAATGATGAAATATACATCTCCTCTCCCTGACTTCTTAATAACATATTAAGGGACATGCCAGTGTGGATTAGTGACAGCTTTATGCAAAACTAAAGGCTAGAAATTCAGATTTGTAAAAAATTTTTGTTCATAAAAATAATTCAATACCATGTCCTTCTAATCTCTTGTTTAGAGTTCGATAGCTAGATTGCGACACTTACTGGACATCCCTGTTTACAATCACGGCAACAAATGCGTTTCACTAAGTGTTTGGATACAAAAACTTTAATCATTTGTATCCAGTTAACCACTTTTCATGCCACAGATTCTCTATTGTTTTTAGGTCTGGGGTTTGACTGGGCCATTTAAACATGTACATACTTTGATCTAAACCAGAGAACGATGGGGTCATGACCCCTACTGGGTCTGTGGATGTACTGCAGGAGAGTTGTGAAATTTTTGGTTAAACTTTTTTTAATCCTTTTTTTTTTTTTTTAAGGTTGTCTTTAAAAACACACGTTAACACAAATCCAACATGCTGTAGCAGATTGATAAATGGAAGAATAAAATAATTATTAGTATTTCAGTGAGAAATGCACATATTCATTGGGCTCAGCAGCTGAACTCTGCTTCCCTCACAGGCTGGTCCTCCTGTCTTCATGATGCCACTTGTTCACTAATGCTCTCTAACAAACTTTCAGTCCTTCACTGGACAGCTGATGTCGAGATTAATTCACAGTTGTAGTGAAAATAATGTGTGTTTAAAAACGTGAGCAAAGCTCAGAAACCTTAGAACAGTTTTTGTTGACATGTACTGGGAACACTGCACATTATATTCTAAATCAAACAATGAAGAAAAATGCATAAATCTTTTAATCACATTACAGAAAAGAAAAACGAACACTGGGCTGTTCAACAAACAGCAGTCTCTGCATTTTTCTTTGAAAACTCAAATATGTACTGTATAAACTGAGAAATCATGTCTCTCTCGTTTTGATTTCTATTTTATAGCACTAGAGACCATATTAGCCGAGCCGCCAATCATTTTCTGCACTTCTTCAAACATTTTCCCCTCTCTAATTAATGTTTTAATTAAAGTACGCTGTCCTTCTGAACAATGCCTGAAATGACCCATTGTCAGTGCTGGCGTCATCTTTAATAAAGGGCTATCTGATGAACATCTCTTTCTTCACAGAATGAAGGACTCTACTACACCCACTAGTAAATTAATTGCCCTGTGGTAATAGGATTTCTACCAAAAACAATGATTGATCTGGTAAGTCTAGTTGGATTATTTTGAACAAAACTGTACAAACATACTAATTACTAAACTGTGCAATGGTTTAGTAATTAGGTGACTCCTGAAGGCATTTGGGTGCACTGGATTATCTTTAGATGCATCAAAGTAAAGGTGTTGGATAAAAAAATAAATAAAATCAGATTCCTATTTGTAAAGACAGTGAAAGGAACAAAAAACTACCAAATTTACCATCTACTTTAATTACATGTGACTTTGCGTTGGTCTATCACATAGAATTCCAATAAAATACAAAGCTTGGGGTTTTAATGTAAGAGAATATGAAAAAGTTCAGGGGATAAGAATTTATTTCTAATGTATAATTTACTTTGCATGTTGGCAAATGCTTTTAGTATGCTCACTAGCAGAATCCCAACATAAAACTGACCTTTTTAATTTATTATTAACATATTTATAGCAATAAAACTCCCCCTTTGAACTCTGACATGTTAGTTTAGATTATAAAATGTGATTTACTGAAGTGTGTAACCGGTGCCTGAGTACCTGCTGCGAGTCTGGTCCACTTTTGCCTGGATCAGAATGGTTCGATAACGTCGCACAGCCAGACAAGCCAAAACGCCAATAACCATCACTATGATGATTAAGATGGCAAGGCTTGCACTTATCAGATGAGCTCGAGTCATCTTCATGTCACATCTCCGTCCCATGTACCAGAAGTCATCACCTACAAGACAACTAAAAGAAACACACCTCACTCAGACCGTCAGGATATTTTCTAACAACTGGAAGCTGTTTTGCCTGGATGTTGGTACCGGCAGACTGGAAGTTGGCCTGGATGGTGTGTGCAGATGCCGTGGTGGTGGCAGTAGTCAAAGCGGCAGGCGGAGGAGCAGCTGTGGTTGGTGGTGCTGGGCTGGAGGACACATTTGTACCCGGAGGGGCACTGCAGCAACCAGTCGCACACGTCACCCTGCAGTCCTGAAATGAACATATTTAAAAGAAGGCTGGAGATAAATATATGTCCACGTATGAATACTTCATATAAGCCACAAAACAAAACCAATGCTGTATTTTTAAACTGAGTCCCCCGTCTGTAGACTGATACATATCATACTAATGGTTGACAATTTAGATTTTGATGTTTGATCCAGTTTGAGCTAGTCTTAACATCTTTTTTATTGATCAAAAACAGTTTTCATATTTTCTTACAGTGGCTCACAAACATGTAAACACCCGTTAAACTTTCTGATTTTTAGAATAAAAAAAAAAAGACATGATATATAACAAAATAATTACATGATATACATAAAATAATTTTCAAACTTTATCCACTTTTAATGTGATATATACCCTGAGAAATTTAAATGAAAAAACAAGGGGGACATTAGGGGACATAAAAAAGTTGCAGAAACCTGCATAAGTGTGGACACCCTTTAACTTTGTTGCACGAACAAGTGCAAAAATGTGTGCATGAAACAGCTTGCTTGGTTTGGAAATTTACTGACGGTCCTCAAGTGAACCAGCGTCTGCAGAAGGAGGGAGCAGGCAGAGGGCAGCTGCCTGTAATCAGACTACTTTCATCAGGTCAAACGGGAGGAAGACCCCCGGTGAATCCTCAGCGCACAACTATCCAACCTTAAACTAACTTCACCGTGGACAGAAGTCCATGGTTTTGCACTTTAAAGTCCTTGCCCTCGTTATTGCGATGGCTGAGACAAAAAGTTCCTCAAAAAGCTCAAAATGTTAACATCTTCAGGCACACTTTGAAGCTTCACCATCCAGACAGCTGAGTTTCTCCTCTCTGTTTCTCCTGCCCGAAATGCATGCTGGGTTGCCGCAGCCATTTTGTAAGACACACTAACAGAAGCTAGCATAAATAACCATGGACTGTGAAAAGAGCAAGTCCAGGATTCCCTACCGCAATCTAGGTACACTGCTTTGTACTTAGCACAAGTTTTACAAGTGGTTCACAAAGCTATTAGGTTTTACACTTTTGAAACAATACTGGGGCACATATTGGTCAGAGCACAGCACACTATCACAGTTTTGTCCTGTAAAGCCACATCCTCATCTTCACATGGCAGCACCATGCTCAGTGGTATGTTACCCCGCCAGTGTATTTGTTGCGCACACTTCCAATCACTCTCTCCACATGGATCCTAAGACGTGCTATCCATTGTGTCTCCCCAACATCTTTTGCATCCAGTTGGGATCATCCATTTGTGAATGCAGGACTTTTCACTTCTGTACACATTAGTCCCACACCGTCTCTGATTTCATATCCCCGATCTGCCAAAACCAAGTTTCCTGGCAGTAATTATTGTAGGAGCCCACAGTTCTCACTCACTAGCACGTCCTCTCCAGCCTTTATAAATAAAAGAGACTGCTTCCTGCAGTGGGATGCCAACCAGATACTTTAGAATATGCTTGTAATGTGAAAATGCTTGGGCTCTAGCTTTCAAATTTGATCCTCTCTCAATGCTTATTTCAAAGCAGTCCACAATACAGCAAACGATTGCCAAAGGCCTCCACATGTGATGTGGCATGCTGCCTTGCAAGCAATGTCTCTGTTGCCAGGGTACCAAAGGGCTGAGGTGTGTAAAGATGACATCTATGGTATTTGTGAACATGGTGGACACCGTCGATGTTAGATATCTAAACAAAAAGTGTAAAGGACGCTCAACAGGATGTGGTGATCGGAAATTACAGGCATACTTGAGCAACGTTCATCATTGTGACACAATAAAACAACAATGTGGCTCACTGACATTTCAGTCATCTTACAAATATGTCCGATTGGATGTTGGCAGGAACGCATCAAAAGAAAAAAACAACAGTATTGCTGCTTAAGCAGGAGGGGCAGGAAATTAGAAAATGTTCAGGCACATAATCTGAATGACAACTAGCAAACCGATACCAACACACTGCACCTTTTATTAGCATTCACAGCAGTGATGAACCACTAGAAAGAAGTGCCTCATGTAGACCAGCTGCAGTAATAAGATTTTCATAAAATAACTGTGAGCATATTCATGTTAGTCCAACTGAATTGACAAGTTTGGCTGTAACTTCATTCAGGAGGTTAAAGGATGAAGTTCTCCAAACTATTTTCCCTTGACTGTAAAGAAAACTGTATGTGGACGACAACTTGCACAGAGTTTTAGTCAGTGGTCTGTTTTCAAGCCTGGGCTCACCTCCAACAGTGATATTTGTGATCCTAGATGATCTAAACATCTTCCCTTGGTGAACAGCTTGAGCTAGTCCTGTTCGTTCCAGCAGTGATGTGGGTCCGCTCACACTGAGCCACTGCAGAGCCTCACTAGTTTTAAACACAACCAGGCTCTGCACTGCATGGCCGCTGGAAGAAAAGCATAAAACATTATAATCAAACTTTAAATACAGACATACTCCATTAGCAATGCTGACGTAACATTTTCTGATCTATAATTGGTATAGCCTTACCGCAAGATTTGGATTTGTAAAATACACAACCAATAATTTAGATAAAGAACATTTTCATTTATTTTTACTTGGAATCATACAGATTGAATGCCCTCTAACTAAAACTTGGACATAATGAATCAATCCATCCATTTTCTACACTTGGTTATTCTTGCAGGACTGCGTGGGTGGGAGGCTGGTACCTATCTCCAGAGGTCAATGGGCAAGAGGTGGGGTACACCTTGGACCAGTCACCAGTCCATCACAGGGCAAAACCCACTGGGAGAACCCACCCATGCAAAGGGAAAACATGCAACCTCCATACAGGTAGACCACTGGTCAAGATTTGAATTAAAGACCTGCTGCTCCACTCTGCACCCCCGGTCATAATTAGGTCTTTTATAAAAAGATCTAATGACAACAACACCTGATTTCTGTGTTGATATGGCCGACAATGCAATAATGGTTCACCAGACACAAACATCACCCTTCCATGGCCATCTTCGCTCCCAGACACAAATTCTATGTCAAGAATGTGTGATTAATCTGCACAGTCAATATATATAGGCATTAGCAAAACTAAGCAAGACAAGGCACAAAGAATGTGGCGTCCTTTTAGATCATTTGAGGGGGACATATTGCGTAGAACCTTGAAGTTGAGTTACGATGCTGATTAATACTAAACACTGGCACACCATAATGAATTGTAATGCTAAATCTGTTTACATCATCCTGGTAGAGGCTGAAAGGGGTGTATCCTAAGAGTGATAAGGCAAGAGGCTGGTTTCCAGAAGTTTTAACCTGTATTTGAGTAAAATCAGATCTTGAAAAGTTTCGTAGCAGCTCACCTGCTCCAGACTCCCTGCAGCTTACTAAAGCCTGGTGCTCTCTGCAGGTAGGTCTCCAACTAAAGATAAGGTGTGCAGATGCAGAAAAAAGAATTAAAATTTGTACCTTGTCATATAACTGTGTTCATTTGTGCCCTTTGCTACATTGTTTGTGTACAGTTCCTCACCCATGCCATTATGTCTTCCTCCAGACCAGCAGTTGAAGCAGAATGAGACTCTTCTACAACTATCTGCAGTAGCAACTCCACTGACTCCACTAGACAGAATAAACAAATGTGTTAATGAAAACACAATGACTTGGACATTTAAAGAAAAATAAAATGTGTACTGAGCTCCGATGGCACTGCTTTCCAGTTCATAACTGCATTTCTTGGTTAGGTACAGTCATTTTGTCCCATCCTATTTCCTTCCATACTTTGCAAACAGTTTATTTTGCTTTGTAGTTAAATTCCATGAATTGTAGAAATAAATGGTCAAAAATGCTAAAATCTCAGGCATAATTTAGCAATCTATTATTTTCAGAAATCCTGATCCTCTTCTTACACTGATTGTAGTTATGACCGTCGTTTGGGCCAGCTGACTCCTGATCAAACCAAAATAACTAAGTGATGCCCCTGGGCAAGGCTCTTAACCTCAAGTTGCCTACCAATCTGCGTATCGGTAGGCAACTTGAGGGACGTGTGAGCGCTAGTGAGTGCAATTGGGTGAATGTGGCTCTAGTGTAAAGCGCTTTGAGTGGTCTGTATGACTGGAAAGGTGCTATATAAGTTCAGTTCATTTACCATTTACTATAAAACAAAAAATAATCACCCAAAGAAACAAAATTAAATCAAAATAACCCCCTTCAACCAAAATCTAAAAATGTATGAAATGTTAAAGAGGCAAACTAAACCAGAACCCACCTCTGATAGTAGCAGGCTGGTTTGGTACAATGTAGTAGATGGGGCTCGTTGTTAAACTTCCGTTGGGTGTTGGGATTAGTTCAGATGTGACACCAAAATGGTTCGGTTGGCTGGGATGAAAGGCTTGAGGAGGTCCTCCTGGAGCATTAGGCTTCACTGTGCCGCTTGGAGACCACTGCCAGACTGCGGTGCCCTTCACATCTCCATCTGATTTCACCGGCTGCAGAGGCGTATTTGCAGTGGTAAAAAGGTGTTTATTTGGAGAGACTGTAGCAGAAGATGGCAGAAGCTGATGAGATGTTTGTGAGGATTCAGACATAGTTTTGGGCTCCATGCTGCTCGTGTCCATGGAGGATTCAGTCACAGAAGAGGCTAAAGTTGTCTGGGTATCATCCAGAAGCTCGTTTTGTGTTTGTAGCACATGTAAAGGAGTTAATGAGGCGCTTGGTGAATCACTGGTTGATTGTGACATTTGAGTAAATGGGGGCGTATGTGTTTCTCTGATGGTTGTTGTAGCCGATGAGGTCTGGACCCTGATGGTCTGTGCTGGTCTGGTTGTAGCAAAAGATCCATCCTCTGTAAATAAAGTTCGGATCATGTTTGTGGTCATGGAATAAGCCCCACTTGATTGCATTGTTTGTGTCTCTATACCGCCTGTTGGTGTCAGGACAGAAGATGAATGCAGGGAGTGTGAGCGGCCCTCCGTGTTTGGAGGATAGTTTGTCTGACTCTGTGTGGAAGGCAAGACTGTGTGAAACCCTTCTGTATTTTCAAGCCCATCAGAGGACTTCAGAGCAGCACTCTGAGTGTTAACATTAGAGACAGAGGAGTCACTCTGATCTGTTTGTGGATGAAGTGAAGCAGCCTCCACAGAGCCCACAGCAGTGTGAATCTCTGCCATGTGGGTGGTGGGTGAAGAAGGCCTGCTGGAGCTCTGTGTAGAAGATAGTGATGCCAGAGTGGGCTGTGTGTTGCTTGAGTCATGGTGGGAAGGTTTGATGGAAGATTTTAAATGTTGAGAGGTGGGGATGAATGTCAGAACTGAGTAAAATCTGTCTGAGCGAGCTTGTTTATCTTCAGGAGTTTGACCAATAGCACCACTGTGTGGATCTATTGAGGTATTGCTGTCAGACATCAATATCCCAGAGAAAGAAGTGTTAAGAACACTGAAACTGGACAGACTTTGGTTTGTCGGCATAGCTGTAGGTTCATCCATCTGTGTTACAAGTTCCTCTATCTTTATTAATGTCTGTACAGATGTAGATCTTTGTAAATCTGTGGTAATGGAAAGATTGACTTTTGCATCTGTCCAGGATGTCTCAGTTTGCCCTTGGGTGAAGCCAGTATATTTTTCTGTTTGGGATTTGGTGTCTGTACTGACTGCAGGCTGAAAGTTTGGGCGTGTTATGGCAGTCATGGGATTGTCAGCGAGGTGAGCAGCTCCAGATGTATCCGCTCCATTGTTCCGTTCTTCCTCAGGAAGAGGGAGAGTTTCCATATCAGTTCTCCCAGCGACTGGGAGTCCCCACCCGAATGAGGTCGGCTGCAGCAGCACCTTGTCCTGAGAGGTGGCGCTAGACACAGACTGAGGGTTAAAACTCCACAAGACACGACTTCTGTCCTCCTCTGTGTCCCTCACCACCTCTTGAGCAACTGTTGCAACGCTTTTATAGGTAGCTTCTGTCTCAGACCAACCAGTAGGGTCCTGGTCTTGTTGGTAAGTAGACCGTGCCTCCGAGGAATTTCTCTCATCTTCCTGAACTAGATGACCAGGAAGAAAAATGGTGGCAGTTTGTAATTGTAGCACATGCAGTCCACAACAAATTTCCCCCATGGGGAAAATAAAGTATATATGTATCCATCTACTTATCTATCTAAAACAGAAAGATAGAGAGGTACACAGGGATTGAGGACAGAGAGTTGAAATCACAATATTTCTTCAAAACAACACAGCGAGTGAGATACGTTTCCAGTGAACACATTAACTGAAGACATTTTCATTGCATATTTGGCTAAACACCCAGATTAAGCCTGAAAAAACCTGTTTCATCTCCACTATAAACAAGAAACACATTTCATGTGAGCAAAGCATGAAATGTGAAAAGTAAGTAAGAACTCCTCAAACTCCATTAGTACCAGATAAAACTCGGGAATTAAAAAATTGAAGGCAAGTGCGTATACAGTAACTGAGGAATGTGTTTTCTCACCATAATAAGCCAGCTGAATTGAATTTGAGGAAATTCCCGGTCCTGTCCAACTGAGGACAGCTTTGTTCTTATCACAGTCAGAGAGCAGCGCTGTTTCCCTGTGGCTGTGTAAGATCTGATCTTCTTTAACACATCTCAGCGAGATCCTTGAATCATTTTCCATCCACATTAACTTTAAGAGTACCGTCCTCCCCAGAGGAATACCTAACACCCAAGTGCAATTTGAAAGTGGTAAACTCTCCCTAGACTGCTGGCTCATGGGGTTGAGCCCCCTAGTGTGATTAAAAAGTCCAGGTAAAGAGAGGTTGATGAGGCCTGCAGGCTCTTGGTCCAATGGGACATTTCCACCACAGTGTTTGTGCAGCAAGGCCAGGGTTTTATCTGTTAAGATATTACAAGACAAAAATCATAAATAAAACAAAAACAATTGTTAATGCGATTATTTACAGTCTACAATCATTAGGGGAACTAAAGCTCCCCTAAGATGTTCTTCAGCCCACAATAATTATAGTTTATAATAAAAAATAAAAAAAATGTATAAGGAGGCAAGTCTCCAAGTTAAAATAAATAATATAGCATTTTATTATTTGATGCTGGTGGTTGTTCAGTTGTTTCCCCCTGTTGGACTACATTACGATCCAAGAAGAAGCTGTGTGAGGTCAAAAAAATATTAAACAAGGACAGTGGGAGCTGTAGCCCACTTTGCACATTTTAGTTTATATTTGAGTTATTTTAGAACCTCGTAAGTACCCCCTTAGTTTATTTTGGTCCATATTTGAAAAACACAGAAGAAAAAAAAAAATTTATTCAAACATTACAATCAACAACATGTAACAACATATGTTTCGGCTGCTCCAAGATCCAAGATTTAGCAAATAAACAAAAAAGCTGTTACTGCTTGACTTATTTATAAACCATGACTGTGTCAATAAATTGTTTTCCGAGCTCAGACCTTGGCAGAAATGATTAAATTAACTTTCAATTATTGACTTGAAAGAAAAAGAAAAAAAAAAAAAAACCTGTAAGAATTCAAAATCCCTTGCGACTCTAAGCGGTTACACATTTCACGTATACCTCTGGCTGGCCCTGCGTAAAATCCTTGAAGTGTAAAAAGACAGTCTGTTATGCAGATATTTAAATAATACAATCGCACAAGCTGGTTTAAACTGTTTAAATACTAAAACCTTGAAAGAAAAAAGGCAGGGGAGCCTCCAGAGTCAGAAAAAATAAAGTAGATGTTAGGTCCTAACCAATACTCTACAGCTCATAATAAATACATTATTGAACCCTGTCCACTGAGCAGGCAAACGGCTTTCAGCAGCCCTGGAGGGCTAAGCTACCCCTGTGCTTTCAGTTTTAGCGACGTCCCTGACTACAGCAGTATTTCAGAAAATGCTGAAAACTGCAAAGATAAATTTTAAAGAAATAATATGAGAAATAGGCTTAATTCAGTCTTCCTTTGTCGTTCTTTTGGTTATTTTCACCTTTAAATGGTTAAATAAAACATCAAATTAAGGCTAAATTGAAATGTTTAGGCTACCAAGGAAAGAAAAATCAGTATACATTCCTACAAATTTCTATGGATATTCGAACAGTTGTAGTCTAAAATGGCATAGCGAATGCTGCAGATACGCATTAGATACGTTAAAGCAGACTGTAGCTGCTTTTCTTACCTGTTGTGAACATAAAAAGCAACAGACAGGCGTGGAGCTGCATTTCCAACGCTGAGACATTTCAGAGTCAAACACGCGTTTAATCTCTGGTCCTTGCAAATCTCTACAGAACCAGCTCGTTTCTCTTTACGTTATGATGAGGACGAACAAACTGCGCAAAACCAGAATCATATCCATCCAGTCTTCCTGCGGACAGAGGGCAGAGAAACGTCACAAACTTCCCTCCTCCTCCATCATCATCACCATCATCATCATCGTTTCCCCTGCAGGGAAGCCGCCCCCTGTCATCTAAATCACATACACGCGTGTCAGTCCAACGCAGGGTCCTGCATGATCAGGGACTTCTGCGTTAATGAGAGTTTCGCAGCGCCTCTAGGCAACGTCTGCATCGTTAAAGTCAATGGAGATTTCCAGAGATGAGAGGAATGGATCCTGTGGTTGCTGCAGGAGCTGCTGTTTTACGCCAGAGTGAACTTGTTGCAGGAAGCCTGACTTTACAGCAGGAAGCATGAAGATTGTTACAGCAGGGAGTTCATTAGTGTCTTTGCTCTGAAACTCCTGTGTCAAGAGCTACCCCAAACTTAAAGACCTATGGTCTGCATTTTTGTCATTTTAATTTATGCTCCCCATGTCTGGAACCTCTAATCTGGTTCCAGACAGTCTTCAGCAACGTTTAGGTAGGGTCAGTGAAGAACATGTAAACCCGTCTGCTGTCACTTCTTTCAACAGGGTAATGCCCCCTGTGACAAGGCAAACAAATTGTTCTGGAATGATTTGAGGAGCACAACTGGTTTGACATGCTGATTTTGCCTCCAAATTTCCCAGATCTGAGTCTAATTGAGCATCTGTGGGATGTGGTGAACAACAAGGCTCATCTACCTATTTACAGGACTTTATGGAACTGCTGCTAATATCTTGGTGTCAGATACCACAGCACATTTTCAGGGATCTTTTGGAATCAAAATACTAATAGAAAGTGGTCATAATGTTCTGCTGGTATATATTTTTGATCCCATGTAAATGAGAGAAAAGTCACAATAGATTAAAAAATCACTGCAACAAATAAAAAATGCAAACTAATGACATTCATGCCCATTAAGACCAAGGTGTTAAAACCTCTCACAGATATATCTTTGATTTTGGTTTCACAAAAGCAGTGACAAAAAGGTTGCCATGGCAATTTATTTTGAGAAGTCTGTGTTTTGAAACGTCTTCTTTCTGTCCTCTCAACCAATGCCAGTTGTAGCAATTTGCTGCACATACTGAGGAGGTTCCTTCCTGTTAAAAGATGTTCCTCTGCACTGCTGTCACATGCTTGCCCAGGATGAGGGATTGCGGCAAATTCAGAGAGTTAATGCAATCAGATGGACTTCTTGGATAGATAACGTTTGACCAATTTGCCTTAAACGATCAGATGAATTTGATTATATTGTGGTGTTGTGATGTGTTAATTGACCCAAGACTTATCTCACTACAACAATGTAGGAATCACACAACCCCTTCCACTACAACATAAATTTACTTTTATTAATCCTTTCATTCTGTGAAACAGCACATCAGGCTTCATCAACAAGGAAAATATATGTACACGGTATTTTACAAAGAAGGTGATATACAGGGGTTGGACATTGAAACTGAAACACCTGGTTTTAGACCACAATCATTTATTAGTATGGTGTAGGGCCTCCTTTTGCGGCCAATACAGCGTCAATTCGTCTTGGGAATGACATATACAAGTTATGTTTGAAGCCTGAAATGTGGCAAGAGGTTGACCAGTTCAAGGGGGCTGAATACTTTCGCAAGGCACTGTATATGCAGTATACAAAGATGTAATACAAGACAGATCCACAACAGTGTGTGGATCTGTGTGTGCTGGATATTCTGGGTTGTTAGTGTAAATTGGCTCTAAATGAAGTAAACATTAAAGAACTTCATAAGAGACAGTCTTTTAA
Organism: Girardinichthys multiradiatus; assembly: GCF_021462225.1. NCBI lineage: Eukaryota > Metazoa > Chordata > Actinopteri > Cyprinodontiformes > Goodeidae > Girardinichthys > Girardinichthys multiradiatus. The sequence goes on along the minus strand of NC_061798.1, from coordinate 40,716,150 downwards.
ATGACATACTTTCAGTTTGGGGTAATATATCAATTTATTAAGACTCAAGTATCATGACATTACAAGTCACTGTTATTCATACAAGACCTGAGGTCCAAGTCTTGTATGACATCAAATCAAGTCTGAAATCATAAAATTTGTGATTGGAGTCTGATTCAATACCAAGTCATGTGGCTGAATCCCGCACCTTTGAAAACAGGTGATAAAGTAATCAGAGGCAGCACAGTTTATAGAGAATATCCATTACAGAGAGGATACAGCTCAATAATAGATGAGAACAAAAGCAAAGAGCTGTCTTCTACTGGAATTTATAGAAATTTATTACGTCAAGACCTCAAGATAACAAAACTTGTTTTCTCAAAAAGTTATTTTGTTGCAGTAAAGGGTTGCTGGAAAACGTTTTAGCTGTAAATGACCAATAAAGGCACTTTTTTTGTAAAATGCCTCAAGACATTTGTTTTTTCTTGCCGCTATATAAATAAATTCAGCTGAACTGAATGGAAGGAGCATCCATCTGGAATCACTAGAATCACTCTGTTTTACATCATAATCATTATATAATCCTAAGAAAAGAAAGTTTGTCAATATTAACACACAAAGTTTGTTTTGTCAAGAGATACATACAAACATACAAATTAGAATACAATAGCAGGTATGACCATTTGTAACTTCCATCACCTTCAACTAGGCTGAAAACCTAGTTATTATATGCTATATTGCCAGAGGTATTGGGTGTATAAAGTTTGGTGTGGAGAAACTGACCTCAGCCTTCTTTAAGACCTTTGGGATGAATTAGAACAGAGACTGCAATTCTGTTTTTTTCATCTAACTTTAAACGTGCTCCTAAGTTTGTGGAAGATGTTTACAGAATAGTTAAAGTTGCTATTGCTGGTAACAGTTGGTCCATCAACAAACTGGACCTTATAGATTAACAATAAGATGTCAATAAACTATACATGTATGAGTAGACAAATACTTTTGGCAATATATTGTACTTCCAGTACTGCTGACTGAACAACCCAAGCCAGTCTGAAAGTGCCAGTATGTTGTTTAGGTGGGAGTCTTTCCATCAAAATAACCTGTAAAAGAAACATAATTCAAACACTGTATCTGTAATTTCATACTCTGGTGAAAGAGAAAATTGAAGAAAACCAAATACCCAAAACAAGGACTTCATCCAGTCACCAGGAAAGTATGAACCATTTCTAATGCAGCAGATTGTCCAGAATAGAGAAACATGTAACATTACACACAGCACCAGGGTGAGTGATCAAGACCCAGAGCCTGAAGCCTAAACATGTTACTATAAAATAAACAGCAGCCAGCAGAACAAACATTTATTAAAATAATGGAACAAGTAGACTGAATTTAAGTCCACATGTTGGTGCCCTGTAAAATAGCGATTTACTGTTCAGTTATTTAACATACAGTTTTATAAAATGTTAGTTACTGTTGATAAAGTCATGATAAAATTAATAAATTAGTAGATTAACTTTTGCAAAATTATAGCACTCGCACTCGTTGTCTTCCGCTTTATCGGGAACCGGGTCGCGGGGGCAGCAGACTCAGAAGAGACACCCAGACATCCCCCTCTCCAGACACCTCCTCCAGTTCCTCCAGGGGGAGCCCAAGGCGTTCCCAGGCCAGCCGAGAAACATAGTCCCTCCAGCGTGTCCTGGGCCTCCTCCCGGTGGGACGTGCCTGGAACACCTCCCGAGGAAGGCGTCCAGGAGGCATCCGGTATAGATGCCCGAGCCACCTCAACTGGCTCCTTTCGATGTGGAGGAGCAGCGGCTCTACTCCGAGCCCCTCCTGGATGGCCGAGCTCCTCACCCTATCTCTAAGGGAGTGCCCGGCCACCCTACGGAGGAAGTTCATTTCGGCCACTTGTAACCGGGATCTCGTTCTTTTGGTCATTACCCAAATTTCATGGCCATAGATGAGGGTAAGAAGGTGGACCGACCGGTAAATTGAGAGCTTCGCTTTTTGGCTCAGCTCTCTTTTCACCACAACAGACTGGTACAGCGCCCCCATTCCTGCGGCAGCTGCACCGATCCATCTGTCCCCTCACTCGAGAAAAAGACCCCAAGATATTTGAACTCCTCCACTTGAGGCAGGAACTCCCCTCCAACCTGAAGAGGACAAGCCACCCTTTTCCGGTCGAGAACCATGACCTCGGACTTGGAGGAGCTGATCTTCATTCCAGCCACTTCACACTCGACAGTGAACCGCGCCAGCGCATGCTGTAGGTCTTGGCTAGAGGGGGCCAGCAGGACCACGTCATCTGCAAAAAGAAGAGACGAAATCAACTGGTCCCCAATCTCACAAGCTGTGAGAGACAAATTCAAGCTGTCCTACTAACCTTAATAACAACCTCCCTTCGAAACCTCGGAGTCATAAAGCCAGAGAATCCCTGCAGAGCTCCATTCAATCACATACCATAAAACAATAAAACAGCTGTAAACACCTTCAACTTTTGTTAGGAAAACACTCACAAACAATAGCCATGTATCATATCTTCCCATTACAGTAAGCATCCGGGTTTTGCATCTTTTTAATTTTATTTGTTCATTCTAACAGCTTTTTTTTTTGGTAAACATATCTGCTAACCTTTGATTTTGAGAAAAAGACATGCATTTTCAAAGTGATCCTATTTTAGATTAATCCAATTATTGAAATTAAAATATTTTATTCTATCACCCAAAACCTTTTGATTAAGCTAAGAGAGATTGACAAGAAATACAGAAAGAAATTCAAATCCTAATCAACAACACAGTGTTGTAAGAATTATGATTATTGATAATAATTCCTGATTAATATTAATTAATTTAAAATCATACTTAGGAAAAATCCCGGATACAAGCAGCTGAAATGAGCTTCTTCTGTAGGGTGGCCAGGCACTCCCTTAAAGATAGGGTGAGGAGCTCGGCCATCCGGGAGGGGCTCGGAGTAGAGCCGCTGCTCCTCCACATCGAGAGGAGCCAGTTGAGGTGGCTCGGGCATCTATACCGGATGCCTCCTGGACGCCTTCCTAGGCACGTCCAACCGGGAGGAGGCCCAGGGGACGGCCCAGGACACGCTGGAGGGACTATGTCTCTCGGCTGGTCTGGAAACGCCTTGGGCTCCCCCTGGAGGAACTGGAGGAGGTGTCTGGAGAGAGGGACGTCTGGGCGTCTCTACTGAGTCTGCTGACCCCGCGACCCGGTCCCGGATAAGCGGAAGACGACGAGTACGAGTACTTAGGAAAAAATTAATTTCTTAACCAAAAATCATTACTTATGAATCGAAATCAGAGATGTCCTCTGGTGCTGTACTTATGGCTCAAGGCCCTTGATAATTACAATTATTAAGTTCTCAGTAATAATTGATAACTATTACTAGATGTCACTGTTTAATCAACCGCTTCACTGAAGGTGGGGGAACGTTGAGCTTATTTTGACAGACAAATCACTCTTGATCAAAATAAACACTTTCTCTTTATCTACGTGAATATTTATTAAATCAACAGCTCTGATACACCTCGCTATTCTGATTCAATAATCTTCACCTAATCAAGCATGCAAAAATTCTACACAAAATGGGTAAAATAACTAACTAAACAAGATAGAACAACATTGAGTGTGTATGAAAGTCAAACCAGCAGTTATGGCAAAAACAAGGGAAAATATGGTACTGAGCAAAGCTTTGAGGGCGGCCTCCACCAGGCTGCAGTCATAAAACCCCCAAAGTTGGAGCTCAGTGAAACACAAAGGGTCATAAAACCTTTAGGCGGCAACCAGTGGAAAAACATGAAGAGTGAAGACAAAGTAACAGTGAGTTTTCCACCATGAGGTTCTAGCAGTCCAACTTTAACTGAGTCTGCGCTCAGATGTTCAAACACAGTGAGACACGCACAACTTCAAAGCGCGGCGGCTTTCAGAGTCCAACAGCAATGAAAGTTTTAATAAGACATTGCATGCACATACAACTTAGAACACATTGGACTATAAGTGGCGATTCTAAATCGCTCTAAAATCCTACTCTATCCTGGCCAAGCTATTTCTAATAGAAATAAAACAAAACGGGATTACTTGGTGTCGTCTTCTCTGGAGCAGAGGGAGTGAGGTGTTGGACCACTTGTTGCTGAATATTGGACCATTTGCACGTTGTTGGACGTCACTACGCCTTTCCAACGGCATCGGCCATTTTGTACCGCAGGATAGTCTGTCCTACAAAACCCAGCGGCCCTTGCGGCTGATAAGACAGGGCACTGAGGCCACCGTCAACTATATAACAGAGGATGAGACGACTCACCATTTGCTTTTCAGCTGGAGGCCGTGTCCGGTCACCAACATCTGAAGCATCATCTGGAGAAGAGTCCCGAGTGGATTTCATTTATTCTCCTTCGTTGGCCAACGAAGAATTCATAACTGAGGTTTCTGGACTAAGAAGGCCGGAAATTTCACTTTGCCGATCGAAGACGTGAGTTTAACACGTAACTAAAAAATCACGGAGTTTCAAGGAGACAAATTGCCACCTTGTTTTGTCCTAGTCGACTTTGATGGTCAGATCATATTTTCCATTTCGCCAAGGAGGCCAGAGGACGAAGATTGACCGCTTTTCCTGAAGTTAACTGTGGACGCACAGTAACTTCTAGATTCCACCCATTCTCTCTCACCTCCGCTCAGAAGGAAGCCGACAAGTAAAACCCATCCTTTATTTTTTATTTCTTTCTTAGAAAGTCTGGGCAGCGTACAGGAGGTTTTAATGCGATGAGATTAGCTATTTAATCTAATGTGTTCTGAATGATATGTGCATGTAACCCTTTTTATTGAAACTCTGATGTGCCGTGTTTGACATCTGGAGGCCGCTGCGCTCCCCAGCTTTGTGTGTGCGTTGCGGGGTTATTGAACACCTGAGAGCAAGCGCAGGTGCGCTGTGAGACTGGACTGTTAAAATAACCTCATGGTGAAATTCCCCATTTTCTTTGTCTTCAACCTCACTGCTTGCTAGCTTGCCGCCAAAAGTTTTATAACCCTTTGTCTGCTCAAGAGTTGGGGGAGGTTTTATGACTGAGTATAACTGAGTTACAGTGGAGCTGCGCCCCACCTCCACTCACAATCATATCCCTTTTGTCATATTATCATTTTTGCCATAACTGCTGTTTTGCTTTATTTTGTTTAGTTAGATATTTTACCCCTTTTGTGTAGAACGTTGCATGTTTGAGTAGGTGAAGATTATTAAATCGGAAGAAAGGATTGTATCAGGCTGTGATTTAATAAATGTTCACATAGATAAACAGAAGGCGTTTCTGGGTTTATTCTGTGTAAGAGTGATTCGTCAGCCAAGATAAGGTTAAAAGTTCCACACGTTTCGGCAGAAACGGTCGATTAAACAGTGACATCTCCGGTAATAGTTATTAATTATTACTGAGTATTTAACGGTTGTAATTATCAAAGGCGTTGAGCCACAATTACAACACCAGAAGACATCTCTGGTCACGATTCATAAATGAGGATTTTGGTTAAGAAATTGATTTTGTCAAATTATGATTTTTAATTAGAATTATTGATAAAGTTTAATCAATCTATAATCATAATTCCAACAGGGGGGAGTTTGTTACGCGTCCGTAACAAACTCAAAGACGGCCGGCCTTCCTCTTTCGGCAAAAGGGGAAAATATGACGGACCGTCAGCAGTCGACTGGAACAAAAAACAAAGAGAAAAATTTTGTCTTCTTGGAAAACCTCCGTGGGTTTTTCTTGGGTTACGTGTTAAATCCACGCCTTCGGTAAAGTAAAGTTTACTGGTGTTCTTATCCCAGGAAACGTAGCTTGTTGAGCTTCTCATTGATTTGGCCAGTGAGGGGAATTAATGAAAACCCACGTGAGGTTTCTTCTCCAGAATGATGCGCCTCTGTTGCATGGTAACCGCGGCTCCGTTTGTTTGTGGGAGAAAAGCAATAGTGGGGTGTCTCCCGTGTCCTTCTATAGCCCACTGTGACATCAGAGCTGCGAAGCCCATTCCTATCTGCTGCAATTCCTGCTGGGAGTTGTGGTAGCAGACCATACAGTAGCAGATGACACCAGGAGGTATAGTAGCAAACAAATGGTGCAAAAGTGTCACAATCCTTAGGTGCTTGGATTTTGGATTTGTTTTGTGTGTATTTTGACTATTTATTTATTGTTTATTATATTATTTATGTCTTACTTTCTTGAGTTTTTTTTCTCTGTGCTTTTAGGTGTTTTCCTTAATAGTACATTATTTTGTTATATTGTTCATTCTACTTCTAGACTTATATACTCTTAGGTTTCTGATGTATTAGGTTAATTGGTTCTCCCACCTTCAACCTCTGTCTCTCTCCTCAGCTGCAACTCATTCTTTCTGATTTGCTCTTCTGGTTTCCCTGGCATTTCTCCTACCCTGCCTCAGAGTATTTAGGCTTCTGGCCTTGTATTTCCAGTTTCCAGTTGGGTTTTACTGTTTGCGTGCTCCATGCCTGTAACTCTGCCTATGTTAGATGTCCTGTTTCTCCTGTGAAACACTTGTAAGTCCACATTTGTCTTCATAAAAGAACTCTTTTTCAATGCAGACAAGCTCTGCGTTCGGGTCCTTCATCAACCAAACCATGACGGAGATTTATGCAAGCAACTTTTCTAAACATAAGAGAAAGTTGGACAGATTTTCACATAATATAAAATGTTAGTTTAGTTAGTGCTTTTACATGTATATTTAACATAAAACATGTTTAATTTTACAGTATATGGCATTTAATAAAAAACACTGAAGAAACACCAATGTGGTTAAAAAGTACTCTATGTTGGAAACATACTTTGGCAGACATGTTTGTTGGGATCAGCAGCTGAATAATTTCAGGATTTCCCACAAATAACCTTTTTTTTTTTGCTAACCAAAGAAAATGTTTTTTTTTTTCTAATTTTAGGTTTATTAAACAACCAGATATTGCCATTCATTTTACTGTTATGGAATTTGTAAACATTTATTGACTTACTACTTTTTTACTTTCTTAAGAAGTTATTTACATCCTTTCAAACTAATCATATTCATTTATTTTCATTTTAATCATTCTTTTAGGCCTAGAATTGTTAAAAAGTGGAGCAGAACCTGCTTTATATACATCCCCATGTTATCTGTTTGCAAAAAAAGTGTATGACTCTTTAAGAAAATTCCCCAGGTTGCATACTTCCACAGACACACCCTCTACCTCTTTAAAACTGCCCTGTTTCCCACTACTTTCAATTTCAACAGACAGACAGACTGGGAAGCTCATCCAGCTGCTCCAGAAGGATGTTCCATGTAAGACTCAATTTCTACTATGGGTTCACAGAAATGATTTACAACATTAAATTAGCTTCACTCAAATAACATAAACATTGTTTGTAATTTTAATCATTTTGATCTGCTGATGCTAAATCAATGCAATATAAACGAAATTATGCTGTTCTAATATATACAGTGGGAGAACAGCTGCACGTTTTTAGAGGACCTCTGTATAATCATGTAGATGCAATAAGCATTTCTTTAAATGCCTTAAACTTTTTTGCTCAAAATTAAACAATTGTGTTGATTTTATGCTTAAACTTTATTTTCTATTAAATGTCAATGATGATGGTTTTTATTATAGTTTTAACGCTAAAATCAGACTGTCCCAGTTCATTATTAAAAGATGTAATCAAATATGGTTGGTGTTATGGTGTCACTGGTTGTTAGTTACTCATTAGCAGGAACCTCAGTGAACATTGGTCACTTGCTTTCAGACTGGAAATCCTCTGTAAACAAACAGCCAGAGCGAGTTGTTTGGGGACACATTTAAAAGATATTTTAGAGTTTAGGATCAGAGAATTTAATTAAAGCACGGCTGTCTAATCTTAGGCTCCAGAGATTTTCTCTTGTTACAGCCTTTCCTCCAGGGAAACCCCAGGTGGTGTAATAACTGAGTGCACCTGCTGATGTAAGAGTTTGTTCCTTTTACTTTAGACTGCGCCTATTTTTGCTAAATACCCAGAAGGAATGTGAAAATCATATAATTGGAGAAGAAGCACGGTTTGGAGATGAGCAGTAAAAGTTAGCAAGTACATAAAGATAACATAAAATCTTTCTTCTCTCCAGGTGACATTTATTTTAGCTCAGCTGCTTCTTGCAGTCTCAGTTCAGTCCAACTCCCAGGCTTACCTGCCGATTGACTGTGATGACATTTATCAACATGACAACAAGAGCTCCAGTGGGGTTTACACAATCTACCCAGGAGGTCCAACCACACCACTGCATGTCTACTGCGACATGGAAACTGATGGGGGGAGATGGACTGTGAGTATTTCTAAAGTGGCCCATTTTCAAGGTACAAATATTGAAAAACTATTCACACCCTAAACTTGTTCACATTTGTCTCTCATTACAACGAACTTCAATGGACTGTATGTACCAGACATCACATAAAATACTAATAAAATACAATAAAGTATGGTTGTAACATATCAAAAATATTTAACGGGTATAAATGGTTTTTAAGGCACTTTATAGATCAGCCATTAACTATTGATTATGTTGTAACAGCCAGCTTCTTTCAGGTCTGACTTCTGATTAAAGTTAAACCCTTTTTGAGTCAAAAGGACCTTGAAATGGCTATGCATGCATTATTCAGTTCCTGTGTTGAAACCAGGGTTCCCACAATCATCTCCAATTGGTCCAGAATGCTGTTGCTCGCTTTTTGATAAACAGTAGGAGACACAGTCACACTGGTACTTTACTCCCTCCACTGACTCCCAGTATGTTTTAGAGTTAATTTTAAACTCTTAATGTTTCTTTTTAAAATTAAATTAATTAAAGCTGTTAATGGTATTGCATCTTATCTATGTGACCTTTTACAAGCAAGAGTTCTTTAGTCTGCTGAAACAACATCTTCTGAAAGTCCCCAGGTCAAAGTCCAAACAGTGGGATGATGATTAATTTGCTGTAGCTGGTCCAAAGCTGTGGAATTCATTACCTTTTAGATTTGTTTAAAAACTGCTTTTGGCAGCACTGTGAGAGGTATTTTTTATTTTTTACAAGCTTTTACTAATGTTGTGAAGTTTTTGTATTTGTCTCTATTCTAGTTTGTATTTTTATTCTTGCACTGATGGAGAGCATTTTGGCTAAGTGACTATTGTAAATAAAATTTGAATAATTTCCTGTTGTATTATACAGTTTAGGTACAATAGAGAGACATAAAAGTAAAGTAAGAGTAAAAGGTTTATAAAGCGCTTTTCGCAGATAAAAATCACAAATGCTGTACAAGGAATAAGAATAGGGCAATAAATTGACATGCAAATGAATACAAAAGTAACAAAAGTTAAAATACATCAGGCAAAGGCTTTCTTAAACTACAAAGTTTTCAGTTGCTCTTTAAAAGTTTCCACGCAGTCAGCCACAGGGGCAGGTCTTTCCACATTGTGGGGGCTACAGCCTAACAGGATGAGTCTCCCCGGGTTTTATAACGTATCTTTGGGACCTTCAGGAGATTCTGGCCTGAAGATCGAAACTGTTCTTGGTCAGCTGATGGGAGTGACCCTCCAAGGACATAGCATGATCAAACATGAAACCGAGGTTTCTGAGGCTGGTTTTCACAGATGTAAGGATTATGATTATTAATCAATATTCATCAAGAATTATAATTTAAAATCATAATTTGAAAAAAGTTAATTTCTTAACCAAAAATCATTACTTACGAATAGAAATCAGAGATATCTTCTGGTGTTGTGATTATGGGCTCAAAACTCTTTAATAATTACAAATTATTAACCCAAACCACCAACTGCCACTTCACTGAAGGTGGGGAAACTTCGACCTTGTTTTGACAGATAAATCACTCTTGCACGAAATAAACACAAACGCTTCTCTTAATTATATATATGAAGATTTATTGAAGCCAAATAATCCTGATATACCATTATTCTGGTCCAAAAACCTTCACCTAACTAACAAGCACCGTTCTACACAACGGGAATAACAATGACTACCTAACAATGATAATAAAAGAAAAATATATATGCACATTTGATGTCTATGAAGATCAAACCAGTAGCTTTATGGACAAAATGTGTAATTTGGGTTACATGTAAAGAAATCCTCCTGGTGCTGATGTCTCGATCGCAGCGATCAGCTGATAAAACGGTGGAGCCACGCCCCTTTAGCCACAACCAGCTGATCGCTCCAAATGTTGACAAAGAGTCATAAACTCTGAGGCGGGAACTCAGTGGAAAATCTCCAGCAATAAAACTGGAACAAAGAGTGGTCGGGCTTTGAATGAAAAACTTTTAAAAGTCCAACTTCTAACTCCTGACTGATTTGGGATCAGCCAGACAAACATGAACCACGATTCAGCAGCGCTTGGATAAATAAAAACACAGCTCAGCATAAAACACTTCAATCAGTATTGAATGCAACAAGTTAATACCTTAGATTAACTACTGGTGATTCTACATCACCTTCACTATGCCTCATCTTGCCCAGACCTCTAAATGCATCTATCCGGTTTATTATGAAAAGAATGAAATTACTTTGAAGTTGATTTCTTCTTTCCATTGGTTGAGTATGGATTAGGTCTGAAGAAAAATGGACAGGGGAAGGAGGGGGGGAATCACGCGTCCGTGATCAAATTAAAGAAAAAAACCGGTCATTTCTCAAACTCCAGGAGGGGAAAAGATGAACCGTTAGTCGACTGCATTACACAAGGAGGAAAACTCATCTCCTTGGACATAGAACCTCTGTGGGTTTCCACCTGCGCCGGGTGTCGGTGCGGTCTTCGATTGTTAAATAAATCTCCTGGTCTTCTTGTATCAGATTTCCAGGTTTCAAGCTCTTCCGGGAATGGCCTTGTGGAGCAAAAGTTCACCTGCGAGCTTTGTTTCTCCATATATGTGCTTCCGTAGCGCTGTCCTTTGAGACAGGCGAGAAATGGCCACGAAACTCTGCATCCGGTTTATGCTCCCAGTGACGTCAGAGCAGCGACGTCTGTTGAGCTGCGTGTGTCAAAATGTGCGACCAAGATGGATGGTTCCAAAACAGATGAGCCCAGAGCACCAAGGTGTGCTTGAATCAGGGGGATTTTTTTTTTCTTCCTTCTCACGATCAGAAGGAAAACGCAAGTTAAGAAGACAATGAGGGGAACACTTAAACAACACAATATAACTTCAAGTAAGTCAAACGTCTGTGAAATCAAACTGTCCACTTAGGAATCAACACTGATTGACAATCAATTTCACATGTTGTTGTTCAAAAGAAATAGACAACAGGGGGAAATCTTTGGCGATTAGCAAGACACTCAATAAAGGAGTGGTTCTGCAGGTGAGGACCACAGACCACTTCTCAGTACCGATGCTTTCTGGCTGATGTTTTGGTCACTTTTGAATGTTGGTGGTGCTTTCACACTCATGGTAGCATGAGACGGACTCTACAACCCACACAAGTGGCTCAGGTAGTGCAGCTCATCCAGGATGGCACATCAATGTGAGCTGTGGCAAGAAGGTTTGCTGTGTCTGTCAGCGTAGTGTCCGGAATCTGGCGGCGCTACCAGGAGACAGGCCAGTAAACCAGGAGACGTGGAGGAGGACGTAGGAGGGCAACAACCCAGCAGCAGAACCGCTACCTCCACCTTTGTGCAAGGAGGAACAGGAGGAGCACTGCCAGAGCCCTGAAAAATGACCTCCAGCAGGCCACAAATATGCATGTGTCTGCACAAATGGTTGGAAACCGACTCCATGAGGATGGTATGAGGGCCCGACGTCCACAAATGGGGGTTGTGCTCACAGCCCAACACCATGCAGGACGCTTGGCATTTGCCAGAGAACACCAGGATTGGCAAATTCGCCACTGGCGCCCTGTGCTCTTCACAGATGAAAGCAGGTTCACCCTGAGCACATGTGACAGACGTGACAGAGTCTGGAGACACATGGAGGGCACATGGAGCGCATGGCCCTCCATGTGCTCACCAGAGGTAGCTTGACTGTCATTAGGTACCGAGATGAAATCCTCAGACCCCTTGTGAGACCATATGCTGGTGCGGTTGGTCCTAGGTTCCTCCTAATGCAGGACAATGCTAGACCTCATGTGGCTGGAGTGTGTCAGCAGTTCCTGCAAGATGAAGCTATGGACTGGTCCGCCCGTTCCCCAGATCTGAATACGATTGAGCACATCTGGGACATCATGTCTCGCTCCATCCACCAACGTCATGTTGTACCACAGACTGTCCAGGAGTTGACGGAGGCTTTAGTCCAGGTCTGGGAGGAGATCCCTCAGGAGACCATCCGCCGTCTCATCAGGAGCATGCCCAGGCGTTGTAGGGAGGTCATACAGACACATGGAGGTCACACACAATACTGAGCCTCATTTTGACTTGTTTTAAGGACATTACATCAAAGTTGGATCAGCCTGTAGTGTGTTTTTCCACTTTAATTTTGTGTGTGACTCCAAATCCAGGCCTCCATTGGTTAATAAATTTGATTTCCATTGATGATTTTTGTGGGATTTTGTTGTCAGCACATTCAACTTCTACAGAACAAAGTATTCAATGAGAATATTTCATTTATTCAGATCTAGAATGTGTTATTTGAGTGTTCCCTTTATTTTTTTTAGCAGTGCATATACATATAATATACACACACAGATACATACATGGAGGTTACATGCAGGTTATGATGCTGCAAAATGAAGTTGACACAAATCTGCTCCAAAAATCATGCATTTATAATTTTTGCATGATGAATGATAAGCTAAAATTTTCAAGCCACAAAGGTGCATCATATTAGTGCTACCAAATCTCTGTGACTATGCTATAGTAGTTTTTACCCTTTCAAAATGTTGGCTTTTAGTCTTAATGGTAAGATTAGTGCTTACCTTTCAAGTGTCATTCCCTATATGCTTAAGTGAGGATGTAACCCTATCATTTAAGAAGAAGCTGGCTACATCCGTACAAATTTTCTGACAAGTTGGCCAAATTTTATAATTAAAAAAATATTGTTTGCTGAAAGCACAGTTTTGTATCTTGATAAACTTTGAACTCATGTTTTTAGGTATTTCTTAGGAGGATTGATGGGACTGAAAACTTCTTTAGACCCTGGAAACACTATAAGGCTGGCTTTGGGAATGTAGCTGGCGAATACTGGCTGGGTAAGAAGAGAAACTACATTAATGACACTGTGGGAGTGCTTTATTTTATTTAAAGATAAGATGCGACCTGTTATATCAGAAATAATTGGTTTAATAGGAGTTGATTAATAAACAGTTTCTTTTAAGGGCTGGAAAATATCTTGCTATTGACGATGAGAAAGGAGAATGAGCTTCGTGTCGACATGGAAGACTGGGAGGGAGCTCAGGCCTTTGCTCAGTATTCCTCCATCTCCATCGACTCTGAGAATGCCGGCTATCGGCTTCACCTGGGCAGCTTCACAGGAGGAACAGCAGGTGATTGTCACTGTGTAGGCCTTAATTTGTAGGAAGGTGAATGTCTGAGCAAAAAAGGGAGATTTTGCTCATTATAAGATTCTCTTTTCCTCTTTAATGTCTCATTTATAATCATTCAGTAATTTGCAATGAGGCAGCAACTTCTTAAAACATACTTGATCTGTTCTACACTATAAGGCTTGTTTTTCAATATATCTAGGTAGAATCGCTTCTCTAGGACATGAAAAATAGCTTACACAACTGTAGAGAATATGGAGAACTAGTATTTAGGTTATTTTTAAAACAGGAAGCCAGGTACAGCCTAGGTTAACACAACAAATAAAATATCCTTAACTACAAAACCCATGGTGAAACTGACCAGTGGTTCGAAATGCACACATTTTTTTTTAACAAAAACTAGGTACAATAATAAATTTAAGATCTACACAGAGAGGGCCATAGTGTAATGGCTACCCAGTGCTGAGGCCCAGAATGAAATAATGGAGGAGTGGAACATTGCCACATTGTAATTTTAATTAAATTGGGTGCAGCGGTAGAGCATGCGACCCCATGTATAGAGGCTTCAGCGTGACTGTCCCCTGGGTCAAGTCCTGTCTACGGCGAACTGTGCTGCATGTCTGCCCCCTTCTCTTCACCCCATTTCCTGTCTGCCTACTTTCAGAAAAATAACAAAGGGCACTAGTTTCACAAAACAAATCTTTGAATTAAACTGGACTGTTGCATTGGGCTTTATGATCATGTAAGAAACTGACAACTTCTTCAGAAATGTGAGAATTACTAATATGTGAGAATTGGTAAATGAAATGCATTAATGTGTTTTTGTTCCACCTTGCGGCTACTAATAGAATAAAGAATATGAAAATTTATTGAATGCACTGCCATCAAAGCAAGTTTTCACCTTGCAATACTTTTTTCTGCTTTCTTCTTCTAGGCGACGGTCTGTCAAGTCAGAAAGACGTGAAGTTCACGACCTTCGACAAAGACCAGGATCAGTGGGACAAAAACTGTGCTCAGCACTTTCTGGGTGGATTCTGGTATAACGCTTGCCACATGGCCAATCCCACTGGGATGTATGCACCTCATGGTGCCATCGGGTTTGAAAATGTTCATGTGATTTGGCAAACCTGGAAGGGCTGGAACTACTCCCTTAAGACTATTGCGATGAAGATACGACGAGTGGCCAAGTGTTCATGCACGGTTTAACTGGATTAGTATTAAATATACAAGATGAATGTAAAATAAAGGATATTTCTCTTCTATTCTAAAACATTTATTAGTTGCATTTTGTAACACTTCCAAGATAAAAGTAGTGCTAATAGATAATACGTACATTTGTTTTCAACTTCTGTTTCACACAACCAGTCTTAAAGTTTGAAAGCGTGTCAAATTCGTGTCATACAGTTAGTTTTACTATTTGGTTTCTTTCATGTTTTGTTAGATCATGTTGGATAACTAGTAAGATTAAAAGTAATATTTGTGATAGTATACACTAATGGTAATCATGGATTTGCTGGTTTCAGTTTATTTATATAGCGCCAATTCACAACACATGTCATCTCAAGGCACCTCACAAAGTCAGGTACATACATTCCAATTAATCCTATTGAACAGTGCAGTCAGATTCAGTTATTTATTCAAATTGGATAAAACGTTTTTTTATCTAAGGAAACCCAGCAGATTGCATAGAGTCAGAGATTTGCAGCATTCACTCCTGGATGAGCATGTAGCGACAGTGGAGAGGAAAAACCTCCAGCAGAACCAGGCTCAGTGTGAGTGGCCATCTGCCACGACCAACTGGGGGTTTGAGAGAACAGAGCAGAAAAACACAAAAAGAACACAGAAGCACTGATCCAGGAGTACTTTCTATGGGAAGGAAAAGTAAATGTTAATGGATGAATCTCCTTTGGTCGTTTCATCTAGAAAGAAAGAACAGATAAACTCTGAGCCAGTTTTCAAGGTTAATGTCTGAAAGAGAGCACATATAACTAGTTACAGTAAAAGCTCAGTCAATCGCCATGTCTAGGAGAGAGAAAGGGTTAAACACTGAAAGACAGGGCTATGTGAATCATCAGTAGAGGGTGAGCATTAGTTGTTGACAGCAGAAGCTTGGACGATGCCCCCTTCCAGAAAGGTCACAGGTACACACAGAGTCAGGCCAGGTGTAGCTTCTAGAAAGAGAAAAGAGAGAGATCATAAAGTTAAAAACTAAAATAACAGCAAATAACGCAAAATTGGAGAGTAGTGTGAGAATGTAGCGAAGAAGGTGAAAGTGGTCATTATGTCCTCCAGCAGCCTAAGCCAATAGCAGCATAACTACAGAGATAGCTCAGGATAACCTAAGCCACTCTAACTATAAGCTTTATCAAAAAGGAAAGTTTTAAGCCTAGCCTTAAAAGTAGACAGGGTGTCTGCCTCACGGACTAAAACTGGGAGCTGGTTCCACAGGAGAGGAGCCTGATAGCTAAAGGATCTGCCTCCCATTCTACTTCTAGAGACTCTAGGAACCACCAGTAAACCTGCAGTCTGAGAACGAAGTGCCCTGTTAGGAACATATGGAACAATCAGATCTCTGATGTATGATGGAGCTAGATTATTAAGGGCTTTATATGTGAGGAGGAGAATTTTAAATTCAATTCTGGACTTAACAGGGAGCCAATGAAGGGAAGCTAAAATAGGAGAAATATGATCTCTCTTTTTAATTTTCATCAGAACTCTTGCTGCAGCATTTTGAATCAGCTGAAGGCTTTTAACTGCATTTTGTGGACATCCTGATAGTAAAGAATTACAATAGTCCAGCCTTGAAGTAACAAATGCATGGACTAGTTTTTCAGCGTCACTCCTGGACAGGATATTTCTAATTTTGGCAATGTTCCGAAGGTGAAAAAAGGAAATCCTAGAAACCTGTTTAAAATGGGATTTAAATGACATGTCCTGGTCAAAAATAACACCAAGGTTTTTTACTTTATTACCAGAGATCTATTTAATGCCATCCAGGTTAAATGATTGACTAAGCAGTTTCTTTTTTAAAGACTCCGGTCCAAAGACGACAACTTCTGTCTTGTCTGAATTTAGAAGCAGAAAATTTAAAGCCATCCAAGTTTTTATGTCTTCAAGACATGCTTGTAGTCTATCTAACTGGTTGGGCTCATCAGGATTTATGGATAAGTAAAGCTGAGTATCATCAGCGTAACGGTGAACATTTGTCGTATGCTGCCTGATAATTTGACCTATTGGAAGCATATATATAGTAAAGAGAATTGGCCCAAGTACTGAACCCTGTGGAACTCCACAATTAACCCTGGAGTTTAAAGATGATTTATCATTTACATGAACAAACTGGAATCTGTCAGACAGATAAGATTTAAACCAGCCTAGCGCTGTTCCCCTGATCCCTACAGCATATTCCAGCCTTTCTAAGAGAATTTTGTGATCGACTGTATCAAATGCAGCACTGAGATCCAACAGAACCAGAACAGACACAAGTCCATTATCTGAGGCCATAAGAATATCATTAGTGACTTTCAGCAGAGCTGTTTCAGTGCTATGATGAGCTCTGAAACCTGACTGAAACTCTTCAAACAGGTCATTGCTGTATAAATGTTCACACATTTGATTAGCAACAATTTTCTCAAGAATTTTAGATAAGAACGGGAGATTGGATATAGGTCTGTAATTTTTCAAGTCATCTCGATCAAGCGAAGGTTTCTTAGGTAAAGGTTTAATTACCACTACCTTAAAAGCCAGTGGTACATATTCATTTACTAAAGATAGATTAATCATATCTAAAATGGGGCTGGTAATCAGAGGGAACACTTCCTTAAATAATTTGGTTGGGATTGGGTCTAACATACAAGTTGAAGGTTTAGATGAAGCTAATATTTCTGATAACTCAGGACGCTTCACAGGATCAAAACAGTCCAAACACAAATCAGGTTCTACAGTTATTTCCAATGTTGTCTCACTTGCTGAGGCTGGTCTCCAAGTTGTTGTGAAATCTTAGTTTTATTTAAGAGTATCTGATATAAATGGTAATAATTACTTATCAACTACCCTATCTACCCAAACCTTATCTGGGTCTGATATTGTTTGTTCATGAAACATGTTTATTTAGGCATCTGATTACATTAGAGGAGCAGATTATTTAAAGCAACATGCTGTAGTCTTAAGATCAAAGTCAAATTCTTAACCTTTTCATTGAGTGTTAATCATCGCATATAAAAGAAAGGACTCTCTGGTGGTGGATTAAGATTTTAGAATCACTGCTAACATTTACACTTCAACTAAAGATTATCGGAATCAAAGAGCTGCTCATCAATGGAATCAAAGCAATGAATTAAATTCAGACAATTCACTGATGGCTGAGCACAAGACACACAAAACAAAAACAGACTAACTTTAAACGGCAATAAATGCAATTCAACTTTTCATACTTGGATCTTTCCCCCTGTAATATATATTTGTTTTAGTTCTGGAGATTTCTGCAGTTCTTAGATCCTCCAGCCAGGGTGCTTTGGTAGGTGAAGACTCCTTTTTTGGTTAACATTTCCAGTAGTGTTCAGCTTTGGATGGATCAATTTTCATAGTATGGTATGCCTAGCCAGAGAACCCAGTTTGACGTTTTTTGCGTCAAATAAAATGCCTTCATGTTTAACTTATCAAGGCTTTTGATTGGAGCTTGTCCTAATATTTAGATGAGGAGGTCATGTATCAACTCTGAGCTGTTGTCCTGACTCCCCATTGCAGTAACAACTTTATTGTACCTCATCAGAATCTAGCTTTGATGCCAAAATCCTCTTGCAAATATTAGAACAGTTTGTCAAAAGTCAATTTGAATGTTGAGTGTTGAAATTTCCATGGGTTCCATAATACCTTCTGTAGTACTCTATAAAACTCTTCTTATTGGAGCTGTCTGTTTTTAAGAATTTCTTATAACCTTAACACCTAAATATTGTTCTAGGGTTCTGTTGAGTTTGTGCATTTAAATGCACTTTGCATAAAAACAAAACTGTGCAATACTCCTTATGCTGCATGAAACCTGGCAAAATATTGTGCTGACACTATTTAAACAAGATTGGGTAACTCTCAAAAATGCAGAAAGTTCCCCAAGATGTTTGAAACAACCTACCAGCCGAGTTCCTTCAAAAACTGTGTGCAAGTGTACCTAGAAGAATTAATACTGATTTGAAGACAAAGGCTGGCAAAGTGTGGTCACACCAAATATTAATTTGATTTGGATATTCTCCTCTGACCTCTGGCATCAACAAGGCATTTACGCCCACAGAACTGCCGCCCACTGGATATTTTCTTTTTTTTGGACCATTCTCTGTGAACCCTGGAGATGTTGAGGTGCACATTTAATTCTGCCGTGATTTGGGCAGCCGTGGTTTTATGTTTTTTGAATACAATCCGGGTTAGCACCCGAACATCCCTTTCAGACAGCTTCCTCTTGCGTCCACAGTTAATCCTGTTGGATGTGGTTCGTCCTTCTTGGTGGTATGCTGACATTACCCTGGATACCGTGGCTCTTGATACATCACAAAGACTTGCTGTCTTGGTCACAGATGCGCCAGCAAGACGTGCACCAACAATTTGTCCTCTTTTGAACTCTGGTATGTCACCCATAATGTTGTGTGCATTTCAATATTTTGAGCATAACTGTGCACTTACCCTGCTAATTGAACCTTCACACTCTGCTCTTACTGGTGCAATGTGCAATCAATGAAGACTGGCTACCAGGCTGGTCCAATTTAGCCATGAAACCTCCCACACTAAAATGACAGGTGTTTCAGTTTCAATGTCCAACCCCTGTATGTATACAGGTCCTTCTCACAAAATTAGCATATTTCATCCGACCAATAAAAGAAAAGTGTTTTTAATACAAAAAACGTCAACCTTCAAATAATCATGTACAGTTTTCACTCAATACTTGGTCGGGAATCCTTTTGCAGAAATGACTGCTTCAATGCGGCGTGGCATGGAGGCAATCAGCCTGTGGCACTGCTGAGGTCTTATGGAGGCCCAGGATGCTTCAATAGCGGCCTTTAGCTCATCCAGAGTGTTGGGTCTTGAGTCTCTCAACGTTCTCTTCACAATATCCCACAGATTCTCTACGGGGTTCAGGTCAGGAGAGTTGGCAGGCCAATTGAGCACAGTGATACCATGGTAAGTAAACCATTTACGAGTGGTTTTGGCACTGTGAGCAGGTGCCAGGTCATGCTGAAAAATGAAATCTTCATCTCCATAAAGCTTTTCAGCAGATGGAAGCATGAAGTGCTCCAAAATCTCCTGATAGCTAGCTGCATTGACCCTGCCCTTGATAAAACACAGTGAACCAACACCAGCAGCTGACACGGCACCCCAGACCATCACTGACTGTGGGTACTTGACACAGGACTTCTGGCATTTTGGCATTTCCTTCTCCCCAGTCTTCCTCCAGACTCTGGCACCTTGATTTCCAAATGACATGCAGAATTTGCTTTCATCCGAAAAAAGTACTTTGGACCACTGAGCAACAGTCCAGTGCTGCTTCTCTGTAGCCCAGGTCAGGTGCTTCTGCCGCTGTTTCTGGTTCAAAAGTGGCTTGACCTGGGGAATGCGGCACCTGTAGCCCATTTCCTGCACACGCCTGTGCACGGTGGCTCTGGATGTTTCTACTCCAGACTCAGTCCACTGCTTCCGCAGGTCCCCCAAGGTCTGGAATCGGCCCTTCTCCACAATCTTCCTCAGGGTCCGGTCACCTCTTCTTGTTGTGCAGCGTTTTCTGCCACACTTTTTCCTTCCCACAGACTTCCCACTGAGGTGCCTTGATACAGCACTCTGGGGACAGCCTATTCGTTCAGAAATGTCTTTCTGTGTCTTACCCTCTTGCTTGAGGGTGTCAATAGTGGCCTTCTGGACAGCAGTCAGGTCAGCAGTCTTACCCATGATTGGGGTTTTGAGTGATGAACCAGGCTGGGAGTTTTAAAGGCCTCAGGAATCTTATGCAGGTGTTTAGAGTTAACTCGTTGATTCAGATGATTAGGTTCATAGCTCGTTTTAGAGACCCTTTTAATGATATGCTAATTTTTTGAGATAGGAATTTTGGGTTTTCATGAGCTGTATGCCAAAATCATCCGTATTAAGACAATAAAAGACCTGAAATATTTCAGTTAGTGTGCAATGAATCTAAAATATATGAATGTTAAATTTTCATCATTACATTATGGAAAATAATGAACTTTATCACAATATGCTAATATTTTGAGAAGGACCTGTATTTCTAAACTTGTAAAATACCTTATGCATCAAAGAGAAGTGCATAATGAAAAACAAAATTTCCTATTCTCTTGGTACCAATATAGATTTTCCTGATGCATCATTTTAAAAGAGCTTGATGCTGTT
The DNA here is from genome assembly GCF_021462225.1 of Girardinichthys multiradiatus. Lineage (NCBI taxonomy): Eukaryota > Metazoa > Chordata > Actinopteri > Cyprinodontiformes > Goodeidae > Girardinichthys > Girardinichthys multiradiatus. The sequence continues at coordinate 40,695,334 of NC_061798.1, read as the reverse complement.
TCAAATCCTGAAAACCTTACTGTTGATGAGCCACTTGCAGCAATTACAAGCAGATTCAGGAGCTCAAGCAACACCTGAGCAAGATGAGCTGGGTTTATAAGGAGATCAGAAAAGCGTCATCAGCTTTTCCACGAAGAGAAGCATGGTAAAAAACGAGTTAATTAATTCATGTTTTAATTAATAATTAACTAATATTTAAAGATGATAAGCTACTGAGTAAAGGTGATGGTTACACAACAACAAGGTTTTAATGCAACATCCTAATATTAGTTACTATGAGAACATATTACCAAATGTTATAGTTCAATGTAATTATTTTGCGATAAGAAAGTATGTTTGGACGAATTCTATGTGATGCCGTTTCTAAAGCTACACAGTCAAAAAGTGACAGCAGTATCTAAAGGGGGTTCATTTTTTAAAGCTCTATTTTTACCATGTCATTCATACCTTTCTAAATTTTACAGTTCCAAACTAAATATTTAATTAGCTGTTTAAATATTTAGCTTGCAAATTAAGCATTTAGCTTTGAACTTAATGTTTATTTTGCAAACTAAATATTCAGCTCAGACCTAAATATTTAATTTGGAGTTAAATATTTTGGTTACAAACTAAATATTTAGCTCCAAAATTAATATTTAGGTCATAGCTAACTATTTAGTTTGCAAAATAAATATTTAGTTTGAAGCAAAATATTTAGTTTGTAAACTAAATATTTAACTTGCTAAGTTAAATGTTAAATTGTTTTAAACTGTGACATTTATAAATGCATGAATGACATGGTGTAAATATGAATTTGAAAAATTAACCCCAATTTTGTTTTCTCTTACAAAAGGGTAAATAACTCAAAATATTGCTGTCAATTGTTGACTGTGCAACTTTACAAACGGCACCCCATAGGATTTAGAATGTTCAGCATTTACAGTTAAGGAATTACATTGAAAGCATTTTTGTTGAAAAGAGTTACATAAAACTATCTTACATGTTGCCATGTCTCTGAGCACTGAACACCAAGTAGTACTTCTAGACACTTCAGGTTTAAGCTCCATAAAATGACTCCACTGGAGGTGTATATCCTTTAAGTTATCAGACACACAAAGTTTTTCAAAATATACCCGACTTACCAACGCCAGCCCGTCCACCTTTGTCAGTGGTTTCACCAGGTGGGAAGTAACATGTTCAAATCACGGTGTTCACTGAGGCAGTGTTATTTAGACAGGTCAACGCAGCCCCCTGCTGACGGCTTGTTGCTGAAGGATGTTGCTGCAGTGTTTAGTGCTTCATACTCCAGGTGTGGGAAAGCAAGACACACCCCTCATCCCAGTTCAAAGATGTGTGGGCTCGCTTTATTATCTTCACTGCCTCTATGATCTAACGCTGATGCCTGCTGTTTTCTGTGTGGATGACTTTGGCTTTTTAACATTATTGCTGATTTCATATTTTCTTGTAATGCCTGTTCTTTCCTTGATTGTGTTAGTATTTTTTCCTATGTTTTTCACATTTGTTTTTAAGTTGTTTTTTTGTGTGTTGAAAGAATTTCCTGTTTGTCCTATTTATGTGTTGTTGCAGGAGTGACATGGTATTTTGCACATGATATTTATTGCTTTGGTCAACTTCTATCTTTGGGGTGCTCTAGGAGTTGTGTGGGTTTTATGTGTGGTTCGAGCAAGGTACGGATGTGGTGTTTTTTATTGACCTGGTGTGTGGTGTGTGGTGGGATGTTCTTATGTCCATAGTAGATTTTGGTTTGCTTGTGCTGGTTTCCTGTGAGGTTTTATTTTTATGGCACCGTTATTATTATGGGTGATGTTTGTGAGAGAAGAAATAAGACATGTTGTGTCAAAATGTGATTTATGCCCCCCTGTCAGATGATTTATGACTCCTGTCACAACAATAAAGGGTTTATGACTTCCAACCATCAGCAGATCATATGATCAAAGGGTTTAATTGTTATTATAAAAGTTTGTGATAAGCCTACATTAATTTATGACCTCCACCAGTCAGGACATCATAGGGTCTTTTTAGGTCAATAGTTTAAGGTAGGTCAGTAGGGTTTATGGTAGGAAATCAACTTCCTCTGCAGCAACATATGGTTGTCTGACCAGAAAGCAACCTCAGACTTTTTGGTAACTTCCCCATGCCATCTGTCAGGACCCTCCTTGAATTGCCCTTCCTTGAACCGCCACCTTAACGTGGTGGAGGGGTTTGAGTACTCGAATGATCCTAGGGGCTATGTTGTCTGGGGCTTAAATGCCCCTGGGAGGGTCTTCCAAGACAAACAGAATCTAGGTGACAGGTCAGACAAAAAGCGGTTCAAGACACCTTCATGAGGACCACAAATCAAGGCACGTGACATCGCCCGGTACAATGGCCTGGGGTTGGAACTTGTCAGAGAGCGCCTGGTGGCTATGTAGCTTCTCGCAGGACCCGGCCGGGCCAAGCCCGAACGAGAGACGCGAGGCCATTCCCCAGTGGGCCCACCACCTGCAGGGGGAAACATGAGGGACCGGTGCAAGGAGGATTGGGCAGTGGACAAAGGTGGAGACCTTGGCGGCCCGGTCTCCGGATGATTAGGCTGGCTCTAGGGACGTGGAATGTCACCTCGCTGGGGGGGAAGGAGCCTGAGCTGGTGCGGGAGGTCGAGAGATATTGACTAGAAATAACTCTTGACACCCTAATATTTTGAGAAGGACCTGTACATGTTTCTTCTGACCAGAGGCACTGTCCCCGAGACCACTGGGACTCCTCAGCCTCCCTGGTAAGGCCTACACCAGGGTATTGGAGAGGAGAGGTCAGCCGATTGTTGAACCTAGGCTTCAGGAGGAGCAGTGTGGTTTTCGTCCCGGCCGTGGAACACTGGACCAGCTCTATACTCTCTACAGGGTGCTCGAGGGTTCATGGGAGTTTGCCCAACCGGTCCATGTGTGTTTTGTGGACCTCGAGAGGCATTCGACTGTGTCCCTCATGGTGCCCTGTGGGGGATGCTCCAAGATTACAGATTTGGGAACCCTTTATTAGGAGCCATCCAGTCTCTGTACAAGTGGAGCAGGAGTTTGGTCCGCATTGCCGGCACTAAGTCGGATCTGTTCCTGGTGCATGTTGGACTCCAGCCGAGCTGGACGTGATTTCTAGGTGCAGCCAAGGGCCAGAGGGCGTCTGGTTTGGGGACCAGTGGGCTTCGTCTCGTCTTTTTGCAGATGATGTGGTCCTGCTGGCTCCCTCTAGCCAAGACCTGCAGGATGCACTGGGGCGATTCGTAGCCGAGTGTGAAGCGGCTGGGATGAGGATCAGCTTCTCCAAGTCCGAGGGCATGGTTCTCAACCGGAAAAGGGTGGCGGAAAAGGGAGTTCCTGCCTCCAGTGGAGAAATTCAAGTATATCGGGGTCTTGTCCACGAGTGAGGGAAGAATGGAACGGGAGATCAACAGACAGATTGGTGCAGCCGTCGCAGTAATGGGGACGCTGTGCTGGTCCGTGGTGGTGAAGAGACAACTGAGCCGAAAAGCGAAGCTCTCGATTTACTGGTCGGTCTACGTTCCTACCCTCACCTATGGCCATAAACTTTGGGTCATGACCGAAAGAACGAGATCCCAGATACAGCGGCTGAAATGAGCTTCCTCTGTAGGGTGGCCGGGCACTCCTTCAGAGATAGGGTGTGGAGCTCGGCCATCCGGGAGGAGCTCGGAGTAGAGCTGCTGCTCCTCCACATCGAGAGGAGCCAGTTGAGGTGGCTCGGGCATCTACACCGGATGCCTCCTGGACGCCTCCCTCCGGAGGTGTTCCAGGCATGTCCCACCAGGAGGAGGCCCAGGGGATGGCCCAGGACAGTCTTTCGGCTGCCCTGGGAACACTTTGGGCTCCCCCCGGAGGTGCTGGAGAAGGTGTCTGGGGAGAAAGAAGTCTGGGTGTCTCTATTGAGTCTGCTGACCCCACGACCCGGTCCCGGATAAAGCGGAAGACGACAAGTACGAGTACGAGTTTCTTCTGACTGGAAGTAACATCAATGTGAGAGTGCTTTTTAATCTGATAAATATACTCTGTGGAGGGAGCTAAGAATTAGATGATGGAAAGGAGCCCATCCAACCTCAAAAAGCTCATCACCAAAGAGAAATTGTCCAGATATTGGTGGAAGCACCAAAAAGTTGGTCAAGGATGGCAGAAGGGGTTGATTATGCCAGTAAAGATTTTAATTAAATAAAAACAGATTATGTTTTTCAACATATACTATATTGCCTAAAGTATTTGCTCACTTCACCTTGACTCACATAAACTTAATTGACATCCCATTCTTAATCTGCAAGCTTCAATATGAAGTTGGTCCACACATTGCAGCTATAACAGCTTCAACTTATCTAGGAAGGCTGTCCACAAGGTTTAGGGGGGTGTTCCGGGGAATTTTTGACCATTCTTCCAGAAGCACATTTGTGACATCATATACTAATGTTGGAAGAGAAGGCCAGGCTCTCAATTTCCGCAGTCTCATCCCAAAGATTTTCTATCGGCTTGAGGTCAGGACTCTGTGCAGGGCAGTCAAGCTCATCCACGTCAAATGCTCTCATCCATGTCTTTATGGACCTTGCTTTGTGCACTGGTGCACAGTCATGTTGAAAGAGGAAGGGACCATCTCCAAACGGTTCCCACAAAGTTGGGAGCATAGAATTGTCCAAAATCTCTTGGTGAAGCATTGAGAGTTCCTTCACTAAGGACCCACAACCAGCTCCTGAAAAACAACCCCACAGCATGATCCTTCCTCCACCAAACTTTACACTTAGCACAATACAGTCAGACAAGTGCTGTTGTCCTGGCAACCACCAAACCCTAACTTGTCCATCAGATTGTCAGATGGAGAAGCACGACTCAACACTCTAGAGAGCATGTCTCCACTGCTGTAGAGACCAGTGGGGGCACGCTTTACACCAATGCATTAAATGCTTTGCATTGCACTTGGTGATGTATGGCTCGGATGCAGCTACTCAGCCATGGAAACCCATTCCATGAAGCTCCGTACGCACTGTTCTTGAGGTAATCCTAAGGCCATATGACATTTGGAGGTCTGTAGCGGTTGACTTTGCAGAAAGTTGGCATGCTCTGCTCACTTCAAGTGTTAGCATACGCTGCCCCTGCCCTGTCAGTTTATGAGGCCTACCACTTTAGAGCTGAGTTGCTGAGTTCCCAATCGCTTCCACTCTCTTGTTATGCCACTGACAGTTGATGGTGGAATATTTAGGAGTGAGGAAATTTCATAACTGGACTTGTTGAACAGGTACTTATTACAATACCACGCTGGAATTCACTGAGCTCCTGAGAGCGGCCCATTCTTTGACAAATGTTTGTACAAACAGTCTGCATACTTAGGTGCTTGATTTTATACACCTGTGGCCATGGACGTGATTGGAACACCTGTTTTAAATTATTTGAATGGGTGAGTAAATACTTTTGGCAATATAATGTTAATACTCCTTTTTCATTGTCTTGTCTTTTGAGAGATGCCAGTCTCATATACTATCATCATATAGTATCTGAGGCTGCAGCAACTTGATATCTCTTTGCAAGAGATCAAGTTTAACTTGAAGTTTTACATGCTAAAAAAAACACTTCAATTGATTTAATGTTTACTTACATACAATGATTTGTATTAAAATCCCTAATTGTCTTTTGATGTCTGTCATGTCGTTTCCAGATGATGAAGGTTTTTAGTTTTTAATCAGGTTTAACCATGCATTTTTTAATACAATATCAGGGATTTAAACAACAAAAATAAATGATGAAGAATTTCATTTTAATCAGTCGCAGAGTAGTGAAAGTGATCCCCTTATATTGTCACAGTTGATTCAGAACTCTATCGGCAAAGCTTTAAAATCCGTTACCTAAATGGTGTAAGTAATAAATTGATTTAAATTACAGCTTTTGTCGCAAGTAGTTATTTCCCACTGTGGTGAATTATAGGCAGATTGAACTTGCCACAGAATGCTTTTAAATCCCTGGACACGGTGTTGGTTTGTTAAGTCGGTAACAAATTACACATTTAGAAATATCACATTTATCACAAGCTTGCATGTTATTGCATAGAATACCCCCCCAAAAACATTTCAACATTTGAAATCAATGTACTGTTTTATAGGAAATTAGGTATAATTTATAACCATAATTATACCTAATCATGGCTATTGAACAAACAGCTCATATGATTTTTTTTTTGTCTATGTTTCATCAGTTTGGGCTGGATATAGCACTTAATGTCGCTGGCAACCTGCAGATGGGAGGAACCCGCTCCTCCGTCTACAACTTCGCTTCTGAAAGGATCATAGAGGATCGCTACACTTTCAGCATGCACAGTGTCACCTGTGCCCATTATGGGTAGAATGGAAGTGAGATTTTTTTTGTCAGGTTCTGAAAAGTCATGTCTATTTATAAAATGGTCTAATTTTTTCTTGGTGTTCAGTTTTTGTATATCAAGCACACCATCCCTCAGCTCAGAGTTCAAAACTCATTTAAGCTCACTGCCAAGTCAGTACACTTCCACCACTGCTGCTGCGTACAAGGATGTCTTAAACACCTACGGCACACATTACATCAGACAGGTGAGAACTCACACAAACAGACACTATTTAAATTGTTCGATTCACTAGTTAATAAAGGAAACCTTTTTGAAGTACTTAAAACTGTGTTTTAGGTTAATCTCGGGGGCCAAATGAGAAGAGTCACATCTTCGCTGACTTGTTTGTCCTCGTTAAATGGGCTAACCTCAGATGCGGTAACAAATTACACATTTAGAAATATCACATTTATCACAAGCTTGCATGTTATTGCATAAAATACCCCCCCAAAAAATGGCAGCAATGTCTGGTAGATGAAAGCACTGAAGATGATCAAAGGTTTTATTCTTGCCTCCACCAAATCCTGCATGATCCTCCTTTTTCACCTCGAAAATAATATCCAACACAAAACCAGAGCAGAAATTATAACCTTTACCTAAATGGTGTAAGTAATAAATTGGTTTAAATTACAGCTTTTGTCACAAGTAGTTAATTCCCACTGTGGTGAATTACAGGCAGATTGAACTTGCCACAGAATGCTTTTAAATCCCTGGACACGGTGTTGGTTTGTTAAGTCTCCAAGTTACTGGTCTCAAACATTATTTTCCTGACTGCACTGGACAAATCATCACATTCATCATCACTTTCTGCGCTCAAATTTAAGCTAGAAGCAATGATAGCATTGCTTCTGTCTTGGTTAGCCATAGTTATACATTTTTAAGCATTTCTTTTACACAAAATCTTCAATGAATATAAATAATAACATTACTGTTACTTTTGTTATTCAGGTCCACTCCTGTTTATCGAAAGGTATTGCTGTCGGCCTGGGGAAGATTAAGCTCTCTAGTGTCTCTACTTCCTGCAGTAATGTCTTACAAAACTACAACTCTTCCACTGGCTATGCCTCTGGTCTCCATCAACACTACACTGAAGTATCAGGAGGAAACGGTTGGTCGGGGGAGTTTGCTATTTCCCAAAATGATTCCACGGGTTTCTCAACTTGGCTGAAAAGCTTAAAAGACCACCCAGATGTTGTTTCTTACTCCCTCCGCCCACTTTATGAGCTCATGCCAAGCAACTCGCAAAAGTCAGGGATGAAGGTTGCCATTAAGCAGTATTTGGAGAGCAACGCTGTGAAGATCTCACCCAAAGAACCATTCTGTTCGGGTGTTCCTAACCTGGGCACCAACTGCTGCCCCGTGGAGGCCTCCAAGGGGACCTTGAGTGTGACCATTGTCCAAGCCTGGGGTCTGAACAGAGATAAAATTGGAAAAACTGATGCGTGGGTTGATGCACTGGTCAATATCTGGGATCTTACTGTAACTGACAAACAACACTATTGAGGCATTGTTGTGTTTTTTTTTTTTTCTCTCCTGTTCAGTTTTGTTAAGATGTGGTATGGCCCCATATATCAAAGGACCCACGACATCAGTTCAAGCAATCCAACGTGGAACACTGTGTTTAATTTGGGCCATGTAAGTACAATTTCTCATTATAGATCAGCTAAAAAATGCTTTTTGACAGAAAAAACCAATCCCTGTACCTTGTGATGTATTTGCTCTCTGAATTCATAGCAGTTTTAGTGTAGGTTTAGAGTAATTGCAAAGTTTAAGGTAGTATGTCATCCCCAGACTTTAGTAAAAGCAGATTACTGGGTTTACATTTCTCTCATTTTAGGGTTTGGTTAGGACAAAAATATTTCTCTGTTAATTTTCACGTGAAACACTTTGACACACTACGAAAAGCAGGAATATCAAAACAGGAACACTCTGGCAGAAATTCTACCTTTGTACATTTTCCAAATGCAAAGGTGCAGAAATGCAGTCCACGCCAGTACTTTTGTTGTCATTTGGACTCAAAATTAATAACTGCAAAGAATAAGTTCGGCTATGTCTTAGGATGAAAACGTTTAGATTTGAGAAAGCGGTAGTGATTTTTTTCATAGAAATTTAAAAAGTGGAACAATACCTCACCTTCGTTTTAATTAAACCTTCAAAAGGTAAAAATGAAGACTGGATCTGAATTAGGCCCACTGCTATTATATTTTTTGCACACATTAACTCAACCTAAGTGGAGTAACAAAATGGAAAACCTCCTAACTTTATTTCAAATTTTGTTTTATAGTTGGACACACATCATACCCTGAAAGTTGAGGTTTGGGACCAAGACAGAGTGAGTGATGACTGTCTCATATCGTGCTCGAGGGAGCTGACCGAGGGTAGCCACTCTTTCACCTGCTCGGGAAATGGAAACCTAGAGGTTAAATACACTCTGGTATGTGACCCCTACCTGACTGGAGATAGATGTGCCTATTTTAAACCAACTCTGTAGTCGATTTCGATTAATTTCATGAGCAAAATGTTTCACTTTAATCATGTGTGACAGTAGCTTACTGGATCTGGTAAAAAAAAAATCAAATTTCAGACTTGATCTTTTATGTTAAGTTTCAGTCCAACATCCGTTGACCACAGACGGATTAGCAAGCATTGTGAAAAATCTTTGTTCTTGTTTTCAACAATTTTGACCATGGACAAACATAACCTGCTATTAACTCACAATAAATCAATTTTTGTATTAATGGTAAAACTTCTGTTGTGTGAAAATTTGTGTAGCCGTTTTGCCAACCAAGATTTTTAAAATGTCTTACAAGATTTTGACTTAATGTATCAATACCCCTTGGATAGTTAGAGATAATATGGCACATATGTTGTTCCTATCTAATCACCTGTGTCTCTTAATATATGGTAACCCCATAAAGGCCAACATTCATCAGCTAATTCACTGACCATAAACAATGTACTACTCAAAGTACCACCACAATTAATTTGTCTTCAAAAGATATATCACCTAAGGAATTTTGCTATTATCTGTAATGTTACAAAATATTTCACCAGCACTCCTTTTTGTTTTTGTTTGATTTAAGTTTTCACAATTTGTAACTACGCTTTGCAGAATGTTGATAATCTTCTTTCCCCTTGGATTTAATAAAGGCACATTGAACTAACCTGGTTTTTAATTAATTATTTAATTCTTTTAAGTTGTTTCTTTTTTGTATCCACACTGTCAGGTAGAACAGCAATATTAATGTTAGATTATTTTACATTAATTTTATTGTAAATATTATAGGGTGAACCGGAAACTTTCCTGATGGTGAGGCCGACTTGTGAGACATCTTTTTCTTATAATCAAATGATCACACTAACAACAGTTATTGATAAAGCTACGCACAAAGTTAACTCAATAACATAAATGGATGAATAAGCAGCAAGACTTTTTTTAACACTGAAAATGTATTTGTACTTACCATGCCAGGCTGGTTCAGGGTATGAAAAGAAAACTTTATTTTGTTGGTTTGTGGGTCTGGTCTTAATAATTTTATGTTTTTACCCCTTTTGCTGCGGTATATTGGGAATATCCCCACCAAAGGACATATGAAGGGTTATTTTATCCACTTCTATTCTATAAGGAACATTTATAGGAAGGGCTGTGTAGGTGGGGGAATTTGTTGTATCAATTGAAAATTGGTGCCATAAAAACATCATAAAAGGAATGATGATGATAAAAATAAAATAGAACTCAACAATTCATTAGCAGTTTTGAATTGTTGTTGTTCTGCACTGATGTTGACTTGAAGGTCTTGGCTGGCACTCTTATGAGGTGTCCTGAAAGGAGCAGTTAGAGGACCCTCCTAAAAGTAAGATAGTCAACAAGTTTGTATGGCATATACCTGAGCAACAGGTTCATGTGCTGGGCAGGTTTTCAGCTTTATGAGGTCACCGGAGATACTGCTTTCTTTGTGTTTGAACTGTGTCCATGAAAAAAATATTCTTTTGTCAGTGCACATCGGTAAAAGTAACATTGCTCTCCCCAAGCATTGGTCAACTTATTTGGACTACATGTCCACCATTACAAGACCATATAACTTACCTCCAGAAGGCATCAGTTCAATGAAATCTATTAAGTGTTATTAGATAGGTTGTGCCAACAGGCCACACACATACACGTCACACAGCAGAACTTGTCAGTGAAAGCAGAAATCTCTCAGCTTTCTGTTAGTATGCCCATCATTCCATACCAGCAGACATAAGAAGTTTTTAGATATTGCTATATCACTGTAAATAGGCTTTACTCTGCACCATGTTCACTTGATTCCTGGTTATCTCACACTTATGTGTGACAGCATCCTGTCATGAAGTGGCTGTTTCCCAAAGTGACTACGCTGTATTTGTAAATCTTAAAGACTAAGATTTAATAGACTGAACAGTTACCTTAATAATACATACAGATAAACCCTTGTTGTGCAACAATATATTTAAGTTTGGGTAGGTAATATTTAACCAAACAACTTTCCGCCTTTCAAAGACTGTCCTGTCAATACCAGCCCAATATGGCAGTGTTGTTAGAACAATATGAAACAGAGTGATTGCTATACTTTTGGAATTATTAACTTTGGCAAAACTCTAAAATTGGAAACTCCAGCAATGTCACAAGATATATTATTCTCATATATATAAGCAGTGATGTCATGAATTCTATTATTTCACTATGGATCAGTGACAGCTAATGTTATTGCCATCACACAGTGCATCGATTGTCATGTATAGGCAGTGTACGCTGTTTATGTTAATGCTCACGGCAGGGATGTCAAACTATGCTGTGCAGTAATATATTGAAGTCCTGTGAATACCAGCCCAGTATGGTGGTGGTTTTAGAACAATAGATGAAAGAGTGATTTGAGCACTGGCATTCTGCACACATATGGAATAAATTCACGACTTCAAAGCAAGCTTCTGCTCGGACTGTAAATTTCAGGCATGCAGGGCTGGTGTTTCGATGCAGTCTTCTTCAGAAGTGGAGAAAACTGCTTCGTCCTCTCTTCTGATGCAATCTCTGGTTCAGATTCCATTTCTGCAGAAGCTCACAAAGAAAGTTTAAAACAGCTTGTCTTAACGCTCATGATTTGCTGGACGTACATACGGCAGATCATAACTAAGCTTTTGGTACTTCGATCGTAGTCAACTTTGGATCCAAGGATTCTTCGAAGTAGTTATTCGCCAGCGGGTTTCAAAGATGCTGCCTCCCTGATGTGGTCATCTGTGCAATCGCAGGTAAGAGAGAGGTGTGGCTGGGAGAAGTGTTTCTTTAGTGACTCCATGACATCACGGGTATTCCAGCTGTGACTCCTACATTCTGGGCTGTACAAAAAGTAGGTTGATCCAAGGATTCAGAGTTTTTACCAGTCTCTTTGTGTACAGTTCAGTCATGTTGCCGCACGACACCTTTTTTAAATTTAATAAGGCATGAGAAGGCCCTTTTGTTTTGAAAATGTCCATAGCTAGTTAGAGTGGAAGAGAGTTCCAGAGCCTCAGAGCCAGCGCCTGAAAAGCCGGATCTCCACGAGTTTTAAAATGAGTCTGGGGATTTAAATTTAACAAGCTGGAACATAAAATAGACAGAAAATTACAAAGAAATCGATGTGTTTTAACTTTATTCCTCAGTTACAACAGTGCCAACAGTTCATATGAATATTGATGCTTTTAAAAGCTGTAGGACCTTGTTAAAACCTGCAAGCTTTCAATGGTGCCATTTTGGAATTAACCATGCTCTTTCTGAAGTCATTTTTATAGATAGATTCTTAGTTTTTTCATAATTGAAGTCAGAAAGTTTAGATTGTTGTATGAAGAACCCAAAATAACAGCTCATTCTCCATCTGCACCGATATGCAGCATCTTGAACACGTTTTAAACATCCTTCCCATACATGTTGAAAGAATCGTTCAGATAAAGGAAATGCTTTTGCACACAGCAGGAGCAGAGAAGAAAAAACAAAAAACAAAGCAAACAATAAATGGTCCATTTTGAAGTCATGCACGTCAGTTACAAGCTTTTTTGCATCTTCTTTTACGGGGGCCAGCCACAATTCCAGGCACTAATGTTTCAATGTTTTTTATCATGGAGTTGCTGTGGTAGATAAAAGCTTAAGGTCTTCAGAAATAGTCCATAATTTTCAGAGTAATTTTAATAATCATACCTTTGTTTACGTAAGGAAACAAATAACCCCATCTAAAGTATTAACAGTACAGTTTGTATGCTTGACTTATTGGGGGGATGAGTGAAATTTAAACAAATGGCAAGCCTGCTTGTGTTAGTTTCAGTAAATGACTGATATAATAGAGAGGGAAAGCACGTGGTGTCCTTCTATCACCCAGTGCGTAAGATGATGTGGACTCCAGAGTCGGTAAAAACAGGTCCGCTCATGTCTCCCACTTTCAGAGCAAAGGAGGCGTCTTCAAAAGGCTTCTGCATTTGACCTAAAACACACAGATACTCGGTGCAATAAAGACTTTCCACATCTCAAAACAAAGTTGGTCATTCTGTTCATGACATTTGTACTGCAAATCGTATTACAGTTTTTTCTTTGAAAGAGTGAGGCCATAAAGGGTTTACCTCTTCCAAACACTCCGAGGTCTCCACCATTTTTCGCTGAGCTGCAGTCGCTGAACTGAGAGGCTAAGCTTTCAAATTTCTCCTCTCCAGACTTGATCTGTTCAATGTACTCTGCACAGACACAAAAAAGGCACATACAAGTGCATCTCAAAAAATAAGAATATAATTCAAAATGTATCCGTTCCAGTAATTCATTTCAAAATGTAAAATTCATATAATTATGTAGAATATTTACACACAAAGTGATTATACTTCAAGTGTATATTTCTGTAAACGTTGATGATTATGGCTCCCAGCTAATAGAAACCTTACAATTTAATTTTCCATTATACCAATAAATGCCAGTAAAAGCATGCCCATGTACTGTACAGTATATGCACTCAATACTTGGTCTGGCCTCCTTTTGCATTAATTACTGTGCCAATGCAGTGTGGCATGGAGGTGGGGCTGAAATAATTAATTGGATTAATCGCTTATTGAAACGATCGTCAACTAATTTTGTAAGCAAAAAAATCGTTATCTGCAATATACACTCTAAAACCTGCCATTTGCTGAATGAACAATCAATTTAGAGCAGTTTGTAAGGCAAAACTGTACAAAAAAATATATACATTTTGCATTTAAGATGAAAAACCTTCTTTGTCTGTAAATATGCTCTATCCAGAACTTTTTAAGTGGCATAGTTTTAGCCTCAACTGGTACAAATCCTGTAAAATATCTACTATTAATTTAAAAACAAATAGTTGACAGATTAATCGATTCGCAAAATAATCGTTAGTTGCAGCTCTACATGGAGACGATCAGCACTGCTGAGGCGTTAAGGAAGCCCGGGTTGCTTTAAAGGCATCCTTCAGCTCATCTGCATCGTTTGCTCCGGTGTCTCGCAGCTTCCTCTCGACAATACTTCATAGATGTTCTATAAGGTTTAGGTCAGGTGACTTTGCTGGCCAATCAAACAGTGTTATCATGGCCATTCAGGTATTGATACTTTTGGCAGTGTTGACAATCTCTTTAAGGATGTGGGTACACTGTTGCTTGTGCACCTTTTTTAACCACACTTTTTCCCTCCACTCAACTTTCCATTAATATGCTTGGATATACCATTCAGTGAACTGACAGCTTCTTTATCAATACGACTTTTGTCAGCAGTCATGATAGTGAAAGCCATAATGTGACTAGCAAAATTCTGTATTACATTTTTTTCATTTTGTCTTGTGTCAAGAATCTTTATGAGTTTTACTTTTGAAATCAACAACTGAAATATATCAACTTTTCAATGTCATCCTATCCTATTGTTGGTGTGCCTGTATATTGCTCATGCTTTACACAGTGACTTTCTGCTACATCTCTGATCAGATCATCTCTACTTACTTTGAATGAGGTCCAAGGCTTCATCTTTAGATCGTGTGATATTTTGTTCTCGCCAGGAAGATGGACGACGTGAGTGATTATGTTTCACCAACAGGTGAGAGCAGCGTACCTGCATGAAAGAAAAAAAAAATATCACAGATCATTAATAATTGATTAATCTTGAAAAGAAATCCCTTATAATGGTTATTGATCAGAAAGCCTAACCAAAAACAAACAACCAGCTAATGACCCATTACAGGTCTAAACATAAAATTGTTGACCAAATGGATTAGTTTTATTAGTCATCCGTGTTGCAACATAACTGGACAACAACATAGGTTTTATTTTTAGAACTGAGCCATAGTTTACTAGTTTAGTAGTAGTAAATATCGGGTATGGGGCGACGTTGGCAGCAGTGGTAGGGGTTTGTCCTGTAACCTGTGGATTGCCGGTTCAAACCCTCGCTCTATCTGTCTTAGTCATTGTGTCCTTAGGTAAGACCCTTCACCTGCTTTGCCTGCTGCTGGTGGTCAGATTGTTTGTGATAGTCTGTTGATTGTGACATGGAAGGAAAATGATGCATGATTTTGACTTTCTGAACAGTGTGGCCTGTATTCAGTGGTGGTTCTGACAAAATTGGTGGCATTGGTGAGCCCCTCCTTCTGCACCTTCAAAGGAGTCGGATAAATTATAGAACAGAAGAAAAGTTGCGTCATTCTCAATCTGCACTTTAATGAATCTCTGTTCAGAGTAGAATTATCCAGTTCAGGTTTGATCCATCTGAGTATTTTAGATGATGAACACATGCTATTTGTATTCCTTTAATCTAACAGAGCCAGAAGACGCTCGTTAGATAACTTCAAAACACAAAGAGTAGAACACTTGTTCTGGGCGGATGTGACAGATGACCTCCCACTGACACTGTATTAGGGGTGTAACATACATGCATTCATTGTGGCAAAAATTTAGTACAGCTCTATTGGTTCGGTACCCACTTGTACCAAAGAAATGTTTATGTGCGCAACTAAGTGCAAATTGCAGCGTTCTGTAGGGCAACTTTAAGAGTGACACCAAAACAAGACACAGAGGACTCCCTGCTATCACTAAACTCTGCTATTTGGGAACATTACGGTTTCTCATGGAGCTACAGTGGAGAAGAAAAAGTGGCCCGAACCAAAACTTACATATCCATACATTTTAGACGATGTATAGAGTTTGTGCTGATTGGATGCTATAGGAAGCCATTTTTCGCCATTATCTGTGATGTTTACATTCTTCTTGAAGTTGTTTCAGGTGAGTTTTAAGATCAGAGTAGGTTGAGCTACTGTTTTTACCTCATCGCTGTTGAAAAATGCAGACAAAGTTTTTGTTTTGTCCACCTTACCTTCTCCACTGAAGCGGCATGAGAAACCTTAATGTTCCAGTGATAGCAGGGAGTCCTCTCGGTCTTGTTTTAGTGTCACCATTTAAAGTTGCGCAACAGAATACTGCATTACGCACATAAACATTCTGCATGTGTTCGGGTATAAAACAACGCTGTATGCGTTCGGCACATGTACACACTGAACCGGCAGGGCTAAGGATACGTGACACCCTTACTTAATACAAACCACTTTCTTTATAAAGCACTCTAAAAACAACAGCAGGGCCGGCCAAAGTGCTGTAAAATAAAACTGAACATACAAACAAAAAAAAACACAGGCCAGACAATAAGAGGTACACAAATAAAAGAGCTATGAATAAGGAACATCAAAAACAAGTACACGCATAAAAATGGTCACTATATTATTGATACAATAAACTTTTTTTTTATAATAATGTACATTTTTTGCCATTAGTTGTGTTGTGAAATTGGTTATAGTGTTACAATCGATACTATTAATTCAGCTCAACCTTTTCAGGCTCTCCACGGCCGTCTCCCACTGGACGTTCCCACTGGCTGGCATTGGTGATGTGATTGAAGTAATACACTTTGCCTGCAGGAGCAAACACAGACACAGCCAAATTGCTTTTTGTTGAATGCTTTTCAATTTTCAACATGAACTGGGGATCAACTATCCCATGTGTGTGAATCAGTCTCATAACATTACAGTAAGTCACGCTTTGGCTACAGGAAAAAAAAAAAAAAAAACACCAAAAAGAAAGAAACATAAATACAGTTTGTCAGTTTCATTATACAAGGCTAAAGCTCTCTGTGCTATGTTGTACCTAACTGGTCTAAGCAGGCTGCAGCATCAGTACCACAACAATGGATCAGTAGAGGGGTGTATAATAAGGTCACTGTGGTAAACATTTAAGAAAAGCACTAACCAGAAAGGAGAAAAGCCCCTTTCAGATCTGGCATAAACATGTGAACTCGCCACTTTAGGTTAAAAGTACAGGTACATCTAAAAAAAAAAAAATTAGAACATCGTGAAAAACTTTGTTTTTTCACTCATTTCAGGAAGTTAAACTCATTCTATAATTACACAAAGTGAAGTATTTCAAGTCTGTATTTCTTGTATTTTTGGTAATTATGGCTTACAGATAATGAAAACCCAAAATTCAGTGTCAGACAATTTAAATATGACATAAGATCAATAAAAAGTGTATTTTAAACAGAAATGTCAGGCTTCTGGAAAATATGTTCATTTCTATGCACTCAATACTTGGTTGGGGCTTCGTTTACATGAATTACTTCATCTATGTGGCGTGGCATGAAGGAGATCAGCCTGTGGTTCTGCTGAGGTGTAATGAAGCCCAAGTTGCCTCTCATCTTCTTGAAAATACTCCATATATCTTCTATGGGATTTAGGTCAGGCCAGTTTTCTATCAAGCACTTTACCACTATGGTCTTTTGAGCCAGCTCTTGGTAGATTTGGCAGTGTAGGCAGGTGCCAAGTCCTGCTGAAAATGAAATCAGTTTCTCCATAAAGCTTGTCAGCAGAAGGAAGCATGAGGTGTGGTCAGTGTGTAATGACTCTTCATGAGCTGACTCCAGCCTTAGTCCACTTGTGGTGAAGCTCCCCTAAATTATTGAATGGATTTTACTTGATAATCCTCTCAAGGCTGAGGTTATAGGTTATCGCTGTTGCTACTTTTCCTACCACACTTTTTCATTTAACACAAATTTCTATGAAAATTATTGGATACAGCACTCTGAACTTTTTTTTTTTTTAAAATCAATTACCTGTTATGGCTTAACTTGCGTGTTGAGGGTGTCAATAACTGTCTTCTCTAAATCTGTCAAGTCAGCAGTTTTCCCCATCATTGTGTAAGCCATACTATGGCCATTACAAAACATTTTTACATTAAAAACATTTTTTTTTTTTTATTACTGTTATGTCATTTTTTTTCTCTGAGACACTGAATTTTTCATTATTTGAAATAAATGCTTAAAATATTTCACTCGTTGTACGAGTCTCACTTTCTGTAATAAGTATCAAAAAATACAGAACTTTTCACAATATTTTAATTTTTTTTTAGATGTACCTGGAGATGTGTTTTAGCTTGACCTTTCACACCTGGCATTATATCCTTTCTCTGAATGATCAGATTCCGGTTCCCCTCTAAGCTTGCAAATAAAAGGGTGCTTGTCATTTCTCATTAGTTTGTAGTTTTTTATGGAAGTAAATCGTTACCATATTTCAAATGAAAAAGCATTTTCAGAAATGCTTTTTTTAACAATTTGCTTCCATAGTTTTTGTCTGCCACAAGACGTTTTGCACTCCTTCTGAAAACCAATAATTTAAAGTCACTTCCTATAATCTACTCAGAGACTAATGCACAAAAAGGAGGTCATGTGATACCTGTAAATAATCCCAACCAGCAGGAGATTGATCTGAATTATTTTTAGTTTGATCTGCGCTCATTATCATTCTTATTTTTTAAGCCTCAACTGGCCCAAAAGGCATCAGAATCTCAATCAATCAAAATAAGATGCAATATAAAATCTTCACATGATAAAAAATGAGGTCATAGAAATGAAAAAGCACCATTAAGTCAGCCTAGGTTTTTAGATCATGACAGATACATTCAATCAGTTGAACTACCATATCTTTTTAAACATTTAACACAATTGATATTTACCTTAGTCACTTTTTTATATTTGCTACAAAACTCTTGCGGTGCTTTATTAATGATCATTATGGTGCAATATAAGAAATAGAGAACAAATAATGCATGACTTTACAGCTGAAACAATTTATCAGATTAATCTTGATTAATCAATTACTGAAATAAATGTCAACTAATTTAGTCATCGAATAATCATTAACCGGAGTTAACACACTGTAAAACATGTCATTTGCTCAAAGAACAACCTACTTAGAAAAGTAATTAGGCCAAAACTGTACAAAAATATTTACATTTTGCATTAAAGATGAAGAACCTTCTGTCTGTAAATATGCTCTATCCAGAACTCCTCATGTGACATAGCTTTAGCTTCACCTGGTTCAAATTCAGTAAAGAATCTCCTATTAAGCACCTTTTGCTATTCAATTACTAGTTGATTATTTGAAAAAAATAATCCGACAGGTTAATCGATTATCACAATAATCATTAGTTGCAACCCTACATGACTTTAATTAAGGTAATCAGACTGCAGGAAATTGAAAACAACCCATACAATTGTAGGTGTCCAGCTTTATGAAACTGTCACTTCAAATTTTAACGTGTTTTTATAGCAACTAAATTTATAATCCATGTTTTATCCAGTCTTATGCTGATTCATCAAAATCTATAACTACAACAGAAAAGTTTAGTTTTTAAGACAACTATTTAGTATTCCTTATTTTCAAAATTAAACTAAGCAGTATAGCCACAGCTAACATTGTTTTATAAAGGCAAGTCTTGGTGTCATATTTGAAAATATGTCTGAACAGCATTTCTGGGGTTATTTTGAAAATATAAAGACAATTGCTCCTCTGCAACCCGGCTTTGCGTATGTAAAATCAGTTAAGACAAGATTGTCTGAAAAGGGTCTCCATATTTTAGGATTTATTATTAAATACTACACGGTGACGTCATGCGTGGCCCTGCAGCAGCAGACCTGAATGAATTAGCTCCTCGTGTAACGACACAACCACAAAAGTCAAAACCCATCTCTAAAAAAAACAATATTAAAAGCACATTTATGGTTTATACGTCTACATCACTTATTTCTGCCATTCGTTCTGGAACAATAGGGTTTGCATTGTTTGTTTCTTTAATGCACCACCATGCACATGCAGCTAGCTAGCAAACCAAGCTTACTTGCAACAGTTTATAAAGCTATGTGACACTTTAAGCACACTGCAGATTATGGGTCATTACCTGAACTACGGCTCATTCTTTTCTCCCATCCGGACGGTAAATTCTCTTCGTCTGCCATATTAGTTTTAGTAGTAACGTTTTAAAATTTCAATTCAGTGTTGCAGCGAAGCAAGACAGGAGTTTACAGCGCAGCACACGACAGTTGGCAACTTGTTTTCGACACAAGTTGGTTTCAATTTATGTCCCGCCCTGGGTTAGACTTCCTTCTCTCCTATTGGTTACTCGTTCTCGTCAGTTGGTAATTAGTTGATCTTATTGGTCTAAAGGCAAAAAAAAAAAAAAAAGAGCGATAAATCTGCTTTACGGCAAAGCGTAGCGAGAGCGTTCCAGAAAATACCAGCCAGGGAGAAATATTTTTCATTCTCCTGCAATTTTATACGTATGTGAGAAATATTTAAATTTGGTAAATAAATAAATAAATGTATATTTAAGTGACTGTCTTGGTAATTGTATTGGTTGTTTACGTGCGTATTTTTATTCTTATGTTTATACGATGATTTAGCGACGGTATTGTTAGCCTGTTAGCTAACTCACAGTTAATGTGTCTAATTTAAAGATTTACGTAAAGAACTGCTCCATGTTTAGTCTCATTGTTTAATCAAGTCCAGCTCTGTCAGACGTTGGTCTAATTACGTCTCTCTTTTTTTTTTTTTCTGACAGAGCGAAAATGATTGAGGTGGTTTGCAACGATCGACTTGGCAAGAAAGTCAGAGTCAAATGCAAGTATCCTTCTGTGGCAGCATGTGGAAAGCATGGTTTGTTGAAAAACAAGTTATAATTATTCCGTTTCTGTCCAGATCTTGTTATATGATTTCAGATTATTCCCGTTTTCCATTACCATCCTTTTAACCTTACTTTGCACGACTATATCTTTTAAACTTTGTTTTGTCAACCCCAAATTGCAGTTCACTTTATGTCTTTAGTTCCAATTAACAATAAATTGCCATCTCAAGACATTTGACAAGACAAACGAGTCCAGTTTATGTCGAGAAATGTGTCACCAAATTAGTCCAGTCTAATACAGTGCAGTGGGTGAAAAGCGGAATGGTTTTCTGTAAAACGTTTTCTGTCTAAGGAAATCCGGCCGATTGTGTTGAGTCAGTTGCTTTGCAGCAATCCATCATCCCGAACAAGCATATGGTAAGAGTGGAAAACAACAACTCACTTTTAAGAAGAAGAAACTTGCAGCAGGACCCAGCACAGTACGGGCAGCCATTTGTCATGACCGACTGGGGGGAGGATAGAGAAGACACAAAACAAAAAGCAAAAGAGAAGCACTGATTCGGTAGTACTTTCTATGTGAAGAAAATGTACACACAGTAAATGGCAACAGCAGCTCCTTTTAATTGCTCTATTTAGAAGAAAAATGTATCTAAATGGAGACATGCTGAACTAGTAGCTCTAAGAATGGAATAAAAAAAGCGAATACATCATTTTAGTTCAGTTTCTTCATCCCAGGAGAGAAACAAGGTTCGACACAGGAAAAGGCCAAAAGTATCACCTTTAGAAAGAGAACATGAAGTTTTTGGCAACAATAGCTAAGCCGATTGCTCCTTACAGGAACATGACACGGATAAATAGAAACACTGTTTCAAGTGTTGCTTCTAAAGAGAGCGAGTTAATGTTAATAGCAGCTATAATGACAGATAATGCATACACAGAGAGGAGTGGGGAAAAAACATAGTGAGGAAAGGTGGTGAGTATGTCTTTCATCAGCCTCAGCCTATAGTTGCATTATCACAGAAATGGCTCAGGATAACATGAGCCACTCTGACTATAAACTTTATTTAAAAGGTGAGTTTTAAGCCTAGTCTTAAAAGCAGGAGAGGATTCTGATAACTGAAAAAGATCTGCCTCCAATTCTACTTTTAGTACCTCTAGGAATGTCCAGGAAACTGCGTCATATATAAAATCTGTGATTCATGGTGGATCTTGGTTATTAAGGGCTTTTTAAGTAGAAGGAGAATTATACATTCTATTCTGGTTTTACAGGGAGCCAAATAAGAGCAGCTAAAATGGGGTAATATGCGCTCTATCTTTTAACCTTTTCATTATAGTTCTCAATGCAGCATTTTGGAAAAATTCAAGGCTGCTCAGGACATCCTGATAGTAAAGTATTACTGTAAAGTATTTCAGTATTACAGTAGTCCAGCGTTGAAGTAACAAATGAACTAGTTTTTCTGCATCACCAGATGTTTGATTTGGGCAATATTGCAGAGGTGAAAGAAGAAGGTCCTATAAACTTGTTTTAATATTGGATTTAAATAACATGTCCTGGTGACACCAAGGTCCTTTACTGCGTTACCAGCGGCCAGTTAATGCCATTCAGAATAAGGGACTGACAAAGCATTTTTCTTATAAAATGAGTGTTTTAACAAAACTAATCCATGCATTCGCTACTCTGTGGCTGGACAATTGCATTTTTTTATTATCAGTAGAACCTCTTCACACTAAAATGCTACAGCGTCAGTTCTGATGACACTAAAACATCATAGCACTGAAACAACACTGATGATAGTCACGAATGATATTCTCCTGGCCTCAGATAATGGTCTTGTGTCTGGACTCGTCCTGTCAGATCTCAATGCTGCATTTGATACAGTCGATCATAGTATTTCTTACAAAGGTTCAAACATGCTGTTGGGATTCTTTTAAATTCAGACAAGATTGAAGTAGCTATCAAGAAAAAAGATCATTCAGTTATTACGGTCTTGTCTGTTTTCTGCATTGCAGAGTAACTTTTAACCCAACAGAACGTCAACATAAAGAATTTCCCCAATTCAAAATTGAATCTGTTTGTAGACTAAGGTTTTATTAGCTCATTGAAGCCCATTTTGCATAAGTCCCATCACGCTGCCTCTTAACTGCCATATTCAGCTCAGAGGATACTATTGGAGATCTGAAGAAGCTCATTGCAGCTCAGACAGGCACACGATATGACAAGATTGTATTGAAGAAATGGTAAGCTGCTCATTTGAGATAATCCCACATCTTCTCACATTTGCTGGAACATTTCCTCACATTTTGGTTTGTTTTGTTTTAAAGGTATACCATATTCAAGGACCACGTGACTCTTGGAGACTGTATCCTTAAACCACTCTTTTCTGTCTTGCGCTGATCGGTGATCCTGCAATAGGTTACTGTCAATCACAAACAACTGTTTACTTTTTCAGAAAGTTAATTTTGTTTGTTGTATATGGGGCTGTAGTTTGGCTGGAACTAGTATTTTTGTTGGCCTATTTTGACTGGATTATGTACCCTGCCACGGAGCAGAAATGGTTTGAAGAGCACAGTAAGTAGTTTGCCGTGTTGCTTTGGCCCACGCATTGCATCTGGGGGATGCAAATCCGATCCATATAGGCCCCTCCTTCCACCGATCAGGACTTAAAAGATCTGGAACTGACATCTAGTTTGAACAAAACGCAGCACATCTTCAGGGGTTTGATGGTGTCCATGCCTTGACATGTTAGGAGATGTCTGGGCAGGAAAAGGGGGCCGATGTCCTATTAGAAGAGTGGTCGCATTGTTTTGCCTGATTGCTGGAAACCTTTGTGGTTGTAGTTTGTGAAGCTTCTGTTATTTCAGTGTGTTCACTCTTTTTCCTGATGTTTAGGCATGTACTAACTTAAAGTGTTGAGAAGCATGCAGGCAGCTGTGTTACAACAATGTTACAAACATGTAATATCATACACTCAAATTACTAATCTGTTTATTTGTGACTGTTTAACTTGTTTTAATAATATATATTGCTGTGAAAATGGTTTCGCTGCTTTTCAGATTCCTTCTGTTTTTGCTTTTTTGTAACTTAAATGTTTCGGATCATCAAACAAATTTCAGTATGGAAGATAACCTAAGTAAATTCATAAACCAGTTTTCAAATGACGATTTTATTTATTTAGAAGGGAAAGAACCCAACCTGTCCACATCTTGTTAGATCCTGAATGGTCTTTTGATTAACCACCGTTTTTGGAAAGCTGAGTTAAATTTCACAAGACACATCCAGGTCCGATTACTGCCAGACCCGTTGAATCAAGGAATCACTTAAAAGATCAGAAAAAGCGGCACATCATGCTCTGATCTAAAGACATTCTAGAATAGCTAAGAATGAAGTAATTGAAATAAGTCTGCAAAATGGCTGCAAAGCTAAGACTTTCGCACTCCAGCAGGCCACAACAAGAACCGTCATCCACAAATGGAGAAAAAGTGGAGAAAGTCTCCAGAAGTGGGCAACCTATCAGAATTACTCAGAGTTCATCAAGGACTCATGCAGGAGATCAAAACAGTCTGACTTGTCTCAGTTAAAGTTTGTGATCATGATTCAACAATAAGAAAGAGACTTGGCATCAAATGGAGAGTTTATAGGTCAAACCCACGGCTGAAAAAACAAAAATGAAGGTTTTGGCTGGCTTTGTCAAAGTCTGGGCTTAATTCTGATTAAGATGTTGTGGGATGACCTTTAATTTATTGTTCATGCTTGATTAAAGCAACTCTGCAGGAGGGGGTCAAAATGTCTCCACAGTGATGTTAAAAAACCCATAACTACTGATCACAAATATTTAACACCCGATTAGGTTTAGATTGCAGTTAGTTTTACACATAGGGCCAGGTTGGCTTAAATTGCCTTTTTCCCCCTTATTATTATAATCTGCATTTGAGAACTGGATTTTGTGTGCAGTCAAGTTATTCTTTTCTGATATTGAATTTTTTTGCAAATGCAAGACATTCAAGTTTGACAAAAAAGCCAAAACCGAAGTACGTGTAACTATTTATTGGTAGTTATTTTACACTTGTGCTCTTAAACTCAAACTGTTGTTCTTAACTGTTGATCCTTCAGATGAAATCCATGATGGAATGAACCTGGAGTTGTACTACCAATAGATGAAAAGAAGATGAGAAGGAAGACCACAAGTCAAAGACGCTTAAACACACACTTCAGACGCACACACACACACACACGGATGCAGCAGAGAGCGACTATGTCCTCCATCTAGAGGGCGGAAAACACACTGACATCACACATTTTAGTATAACCAGTTATTACGTGAAAGATATGTTCCTATCAAAATACATTTGTGTTGATATTTTGTAAATAAATGTGGTTTTACCCACAAGACAAGTTTCTGGTCATCGTTGTACATTTGAAGGAAAAATAAATTGTCTTTAAATGTACCCGGTTAGATTGAAATTGTTCCGTCACTGTCACTAATGCAGTGTTTTTTATTAACAGTTCATTTCTGTGGTGAAAATTAATGGTGAGGAAAAAACACAGCTATGGTTGTACAAAGTGATCAAATAATTTGAAGTGGAAGTAAGGTTAAGCAACTAGAAGGATACTTCTGTCGAGATGTAATCAGCAGGGTTCCTTTGCATTTTTATGGAAATTATAACATTTCCATTATTTATTAATCCAAAAACATTAACTTGTTGACAAATGGCTATAATTTGGGTTTTGGTCTTTGATTTTTTTTTTTCCTTTTCTTTTCTATGTAAGTTCAGGTCCACAGCTTCATTTAAATTAGCTTCTAAACCGTCTAGTTCAGGTTTTAATACTGGTGCTGCCGTTCTGAAACTGGGTCCAAATAATTTTTGAACATTTTTCCAAACAGAATAAAGCTGTGATAGATCACTGTGACCTTAGAGGGATTTAATGTAGATTAATCGAGTGCAGATGTTTCTCTGTAGTACAGATTTTCAGATGGAACAGACCTAAATATGTCCAAATGCAAAAAAAAAAAAATCTGAATTTTTTTTTTATTGTCACACTGAAGAAGACAACTTCAGGAACTGTTCCATTGTAGAGGATCGGGATTTTTTTTTTTTTTTCGAGATAAATTTCCAGAACAATTTTATACACATAGCTTTATTCACATATTTTTTATATGTAGCCCTTTAACAAGGTTTAGGCTGGATCTTTTGACCTCTTGTGTCAGTATGGTACATTGTTTTGTTAAACCTTATCCTTTCTGTCCTTTAATTCTTCCACATGCTTTTCCTTCCTCCTTTCTTTTGTCATCCTTTTGTTCCTCCCTCATGGCCTTCCTTCTTTTTCTGTTCTTCCCGTTTTCAGTTCTTACAGGTTCCATAAATACTCCTGTCCACTGTATAAATTTCTACCCTAACTTCTTGCTGAATCGAGAAGTCTGGAAAGTTCAGGAAATTTTAGATTGAAAAATGTGTAGAACCCTTTTTGTAATAATTCATCAAAAATGACCCCATTATGATATGTGACCAGTAAGGGTCACCCCAACTGTGTAGTCTACCATCACTGACTGTGTTGACTGCAGGTCTGAACTGGTTGTTTGTCAGTGATAATTGTTTCTCTTGACTTCAAAAGCCATTACTAACAATTCAAGATCTTCAAGTTTCTCTCTTAAAATAGTCTGTTTTCCAGAGTGCATTCAGTTCCAAATTAGTTCTCATAATGTTGTCTATACAGGTCCTTCTCAAAATATTAGCATATTGTGATAAAGTTCATTATTTTCCATAATGTCATGATGAAAATTTAACATTCATATATTTTAGATTCATTGCACACTAACTGAAATATTTCAGGTCTTTTATTGTCTTAATACGGATGATTTTGGCAAACAGCTCATGAAAACCCAAAATTCCTATCTCACAAAATTAGCATATCATTAAAAGGGTCTCTAAACGAGCTATGAACCTAATCATCTGAATCAACGAGTTAACTCTAAACACCTCCAAAAGATTCCTGAGGCCTTTAAAACTCCCAGCCTGGTTCATCACTCAAAACCCCAATCATGGGTAAGACTGCCGACCTGACTGCTGTCCAGAAGGCCACTATTGACACCCTCAAGCAAGAGGGTAAGACACAGAAAGAAATTTCTGAACGAATAGGCTGTTCCCAGAGTGCTGTATCAAGGCACCTCAGTGGGAAGTCTGTGGGAAGGAAAAAAGTGTGGCAGAAAACGCTGCACAACGAGAAGAGGTGACCGGACCCTGAGGAAGATTGTGGAGAAGGGCCGATTCTAGACCTTGGGGGACCTGCGGAAGCAGTGGACTGAGTCTGGAGTAGAAACATCCAGAGCCACCGTGCACAGGCGTGTGCAGGAAATGGGCTACAGGTGCCGCATTCCCCAGGTCAAGCCACTTTTGAACCAGAAACAGCGGCAGAAGCACCTGACCTGGGCTACAGAGAAGCAGCACTGGACTGTTGCTCAGTGGTCCAAAGTACTTTTTTCGGATGAAAGCAAATTCTGCATGTCATTCGGAAATCAAGGTGCCAGAGTCTGGAGGAAGACTGGGGAGAAGGAAATGCCAAAATGCCAGAAGTCCAGTGTCAAGTACCCACAGTCAGTGATGGTCTGGGGTGCCGTGTCAGCTGCTGGTGTTGGTCCACTGTGTTTTATCAAGGGCAGGGTCAATGCAGCTAGCTATCAGGAGGTTTTGGAGCACTTCATGCTTCCATCTGCTGAAAAGCTTTATGGAGATGAAGATTTCATTTTTTAGCAAAACCTGGCACCTGCTCACAGTGCCAAAACCACTGGTAAATAGTTTACTGACCATGGTATCACTGTGCTCAATTGGCCTGTCAACTCTCCTGACCTGAACCCCATAGAGAATCTGTGGGATATTGTGAAGAGAACGTTGAGAGACTCAAGACCCAACACTCTGGATGAGCTAAAGGCCGCTATCGAAGCATCCTGGGCCTCCATAAGACCTCAGCAGTGCCACAGGCTGATTGCCTCCATGCCACGCCGCATTGAAGCAGTCATTTCTGCAAAAGGATTCCCGACCAAGTATTGAGTGCATAACTGTACATGATTATTTGAAGGTTGACGTTTTTTGTATTAAAAACACTTCTTTTATTGGTCGGATGAAATATGCTAATTATGTGAGATAGGAATTTTGGGTTTTCATGAGCTGTATGCCAAAATCATCCGTATTAAGACAATAAAAGACCTGAAATATTTCAGTTAGTGTGCAATGAATCTAAAATATATGAATGTTAAATTTTCATCATGACATTATGGAAAATAATGAACTTTATCACAATATGCTAATATTTTGAGAAGGACCTGTATATGTATGTTATCATTTTAAAGATAAGAAACATAAGTATTGTCCCACCAGAGAGCACACTGATGACTTCATGTCGCATCCTTTTCTTGCCGTGTCACAAATTCTAAGCCCTGAATTTAAAATCAAAAATGCTGTGGCAATCACACATACAGTACATCTTCAATCTGTGAAGAGTGCCTTTATTTCTGAATCAAGTCTCACAGCAAAACTGAAATTTGTTTCATGAAGGTACCTTGCAGAAGCATTCGAGCAGATCAGTGTTGGGCTTTTCCTAACAGACGTTTTTAGTCTGATCATATAAAAAAAATAATTACCCTTAAACATGAACAAGCTTCAAAGAACTTGTTCTTGCACTATGTATCCAGTGCAATCAAAAACCCTTCAAAAGTCACCTACTTAGTAAATAGATTTCACATTTGTGTAATTTAACCTGCTGAAGGCCTCAGAGGTTAGTTAGAGAACATTGGTGAACTAACAGCATCATGAAGACCAAGGAACACAGAAAACAGGTCAGGGATAAAGTTGTGGACAAGTTTAATGCAGTTATAAAATAATATCCCAAACTTTGAACATCTTACGGATCAACCATTATTGGAAATAGTTTGTTAAAACTGTTAACTGCTAAGATGTGGTTGTCCCCCTAAACTGACAGGCCGGGCAGAGGAACCAAGGGGGTCATTGTAACTAAAGGAGAAGTAAAGATCTACATCTTAGGTCAGAGAAAGTCTTAGTGGTGCTGGTCACAAATGTGGCTTATGAGTTGCAAGAAGAAACATATTGGTAAATAAATCCATATGAACTTCTGTTTAATGTTTGCCACAATCCTTGTAGAGGATACAGCAAGTATGTGGAAGACGGTTTTGTGGTCACAAACAAAACTGTATGTGTTTAAACTAACGCGGACCCCATGCCCACAGTGAAACGTGGTGGGAGCTTCATGCTGTGTGGATGCTTTTCTTCAGCAGGGTTGGGGAAGATAGAGGGAGTTAATAAGAAGACGGATGGAGCTAAATGCAGGACAACACTGAAAGAAAACCTGTTAAGAGTTTGGAAAAGGGGTGGAGGTTCATCGTCCAGCAGGACTACGGCCCTAAACTTGGAGCCAGAGCTACAAAGAAATGATAAGGTTTAAAGTACATTCTTGGCATTTAAATGGCCCAATCAAACCTCTGACCTAAATCTTGAGTTTAAGTTTGCGATACATGAATAAGACAGGTCAATCCAGCTGAACAAAAGTTTTATTCACATCACTGGACATCCAGCAGCAGAACCACATTTCCTTTCACACGCACACATCACACTCATGCATATGTCTTAATGCAGTCGCTCACGAAGACCCTTTCACATTCAGATCGGGTTAAAAGATCTCATGTAGGTGGAAGTCAGCAGTAATCAGAGTAATCCTCCTCCACATAATTGGATGGAAATAAGCCCACCTGGAAGTAGAGGTAAAAATTAAGACAAGATGTCTCCAGATATTTGAGTTTTTTGTCGTCATGTGTAGATCTCTCGATAATCTCACCCGGCCGTAGACTTCTCCCTTCCACCAGCCACTGTGGCCCTTCTTGGAGAGGATCTTGATGGTGTCCCCCTCTCGCAGGGACAACTCGGTGCGGTCCCGGGCTGAGTAGTCATATCTGGCCCTCACTAAGCCGAAGCTCCTTATGCTACCCCCTGTGAGACAGAGCCCACATTGCAGCATGAAGGGGCTTGACATAACATTGACATTTTGAAACATTTATGTGGAAGAGCCTTATGAGAGTATTTGTCACCTATTTATGTCCGTTACTATGGTCTACATGAAGCCACAGCCAGGAAATAATTAGCTAATACAGGAGGATCTCAAAAAAACTGAATGTCATCAAAATGTTCATTTATTTTAGTAATTCAGATAAAAATGTGGTGGATTAACTATCAGAGGGACATGTTTTAAAAAATAGGACATTTCAATATTACATAACATGAATAAAAAGAATTTTTTTTATAATATAGACATTATGTTATGGCCAAGACAATCTTCTGTACACTATTAAAGCTGCAGAACTATAATCCATTGTTTCATTTACATTCATTCATCAAGCAAACACATTCCGATAATGAGAAACACAGATACAACTTCCTATTTATGTTTTTTTTAAATAACTGGAATCAGTTTGCCTGATAAATGTCTGTAAATGAAACCTTACATATACAATTTTGCAACATTAACATTATTTGTGAGTTCCGTCTTTTTGTTTTGGAGATTGGTCATTCATCGAGACACCATTTGAGCGATGACTGCTTACTTGACTGTTGTCCAGCAGAAAGTCATTGACACTCTACATGAACAGGCAGCCACAAAATGTTAATATTAAAGAAAATGGCTGTTTGCAGAGGGCTGTGTCCATTAATGGAAAGCTGAATGGAAAGAAAATAGTGTGGTTGAATAAAGGTGCACCAGCAACAGAGATGACCACAGCCTTGCGAGGATTGTAAAGTAAAGCATATTTAAGAATTTCAGGATGATTTATGATGGGTCTTCGCTCCAAGATTATATTATTTTCAGTATGATGACATTTCTGTATTTTTTAAATTGGTCTTATGTAATATTCTGGTCCTAGAAGCATTATTTGGGGTTTTCATTAGCCATAATCGTCAATATTAACAAAAAATAAATGTCCGAGATATATAATTCTGTGTATATTCGCTCTCTATGATATGTGAGTTTCACCTTTTGAATTTATTACTGAAATAATTTTTTTATGACAGTCTGATTTAATAAATACTGAAAAGGGCTAAAAATGTCTCTTGATTTTGACCGATATTTATCGTGGATCACCTCATCTGAGTAGCATAAAAGAGCAAACATAAATAGATCCCCAGCATACCCGAGTCTTACTTAAATGTGATCACAGGAAGTGCTTCTGTACCTGGTGCTGTGTTTGGTGTGTTATTAGATGAGTTGCTTTGCTCAGGCTGTTTAAAAGGGATGCACAGCGTCGTGTCCACATCCTTGAAGTACTCTTTCAGAGAATTCTTCTGGTAAAACTCAATCATTTCCTAATGAATTGGAAAAGGTTGATGAGAAAATAAAGATGGGTAATAAAAATGGAAATTATATCAATCAGAAATCCCCTGCATTGGAATGGCTCCATCGCCTGAAACTCACGATTAAACCTCTAAATGCCTTCTTGTCGTTGATGCGGTACAGGCCTTCACAGGAGGTGATCTTGATATGTCTGATGTCCATGTTGAACCTGGAGAGCACCCAGAGGGATCATTAGTTTAAACAGGAAAGAGAAGAACTGTCATGATCAGCGACGAGCTCGATTTTTAACAGCTCATTATGTTTACACATATAAGAGTAAAGCAAGGGGATTAAGTCACATTTTGAAACTATAGTCTAAGAAAAAAATTAGAGAGTTCTTCGTTAGAATGACTGACATTTAGATTATCAACAGCAGATGGAAAGCCCATTGTTTTAATTCACTCTGAATCTGCTGAACTTCTGCAAACAGGAGCAATGATTTCCAGTCAAACTGAGCAGCATTCCTTTGTTTATAAAGATTTTTTTTCCCTGCAGCTGAGAAGTGATATAAAACAGTTCATGCAGGTAGTTTACTTTGTTTTTAATTACTAAAGATTTAGTTATAGATCTGGACTTGAACTTAGCCATTTTAACGTATGAATATGCTTTGTCCTTTAATCTAAAGCATTCCATTGCTTCTTTGCCTGCATGTTTGGGCTTGTTGTCCTGTTGGAAGGTGAGCCTCTGGCCCAGTCTCAACTCTTTAACAGCCTCTGACAGGTTTTCTTTCAGGACTTCCCTGTATTTAGCTTCATCCATCCTCTCATCAACTCTGACCAGCTTCCCTGTCCCTGTCCCAACAGCATGATGCTGCCAACGCCGCATGTCCCTGTGTGGATGGCTCAGATTGATGTGCCGTGTTAGTTTTCCTCCACATATAGTGTTTTGCATGTATGTAAAAACCATAAACTTTGGTCTCATCTGAACAGAGCTGTTCCTCTACATGTTTGATGTGTTTACTACATGGCTTGTAGCAGAGTGCAAGGGGCCTTATTGTGTCTTTCCTTCATCATTGCCTTTATCTCATGCATAAAGACCATCTCTGAGCTGTGTTTGGCTTATTCCCATAAAGTTCCAATGAAAACATAAAACAATCTATGTGCTTATAAAATCAGTTCCAGGGGTGTAAAAGTTCAAGGCAAATGAACATTATTGCAAGACAATAAAAAAAGTTGCTTACACAAAGATTCCTACTCCTGCACTTACAGTAGACTTTAATGTCATGTAAATACTGGTGAAATAATGTTTAACATGACAAACAAACTGGAAAATACTGTTTGTTCAAATAAAGACGACTAAATCACTCTTTGTAACTGCACATGAAAATAACAAAGGAATATTAGACAGCTAACGGTTTCTTACTTGATGCTGATTGCAAACTCTCCTCCATCCTTTTGCCTCACAAGGAAAGTTCCATCAGACCGTGATATCAACAGGTTTTTGGCAGCGGTGCGGTCCATGTTCCCTGCAAACCTTTAATCAAAGATAAAATATAAAAGAAATAAGCAGGGAATGTTATTTTCAGGCTGTTATTTTAAGACTCTTTAGGGGTGGAGTTCCAGAGCTTGGCTGAATAATAACCTAAAAGTTGCCTCATTTCTCCAGGTTTGAGTGTTAGGTATCAGCTTTTAGATTAAATCTTAAAATCAATTATAAAAGCCACAGGAAGTCAGAGGAGGAATCTGAGTGTTGAAGTAATGTATATAATATGTTCTGGACAGTAATAGGAAATTATAGTAATATAATCTGGATAAAACTGAAATTCAGTAATATTGGGAAGGTAAAAAATATTCAACGTTTTCTTTTGAGTTTTGAAAGAAGATATTCTGCAATACTTCACAACTTTTAAAATAAAGCATAAAAACACACTTAGGCCCAAATCACTGAACTTCCCTGGTTATGAAATATCAGAAAACACTGCAGTTTTAATTCCCACGCTAATCTTCCAAATCACTGCTCAGTCACATTTATTATTTATGTCATGAAACTACTTTGTACCTGACCAATTTTACTATTTAATTGTGTCCTTCTTTTTTATGATTGATAGATAGAGAGAGAGAGAGAGAGAGAGAGAGAGAGAGAGAGATAGAGAGATAGAGAGATAGAGAGATAGAGAGAGAGAGAGATAGAGAGAGATATAGAGAGAGAGATAGATAGATAGATAGATAGATAGATAGATAGATAGATAGATAGATAGATAGATAGATAGATAGATAGATAGATAGATAGATAGATAGATAGATAGATAGATAGATAGATAGATAGATAGATAGATAGATAGATAGATAGATAGATAGATAGATAGATAGATAGATAGATAGATAGATAGATAGATAGATAGATAGATAGATAGATAGATAGATAGATAGATAGATAGATATTTCATCCAGATGGGATTTGTATTTGAGTACTTGAGTAATATTAACCACTAAGTGGGAGTAGTAAAGATTCTTTTGTCTAATTCACAAGTTGTCTTTGGACAATTCTTAAAAATATTATCTTTTTTAAAAATGTTAGTCATAATCTTGGGCACACTAGTACTTATTAGACAACAACCCCTGTAAGCTAGGGTTATTTATATTTTCCACAGTAGAAATCGTGCTGAGCTGTGTCATCCCATCAGTGGTGCGCAACAGTATCTTTCAAGCACAACTTTGAAAACCAGCATTTTTTCTCAGTATGTGCTTCTGTTTTTAAGGCTATCATTAGTGTGTTTTTCTCTGTGTCAGGACTATGGTGTTTCCCAGTCAATTCTGCTGAGGAGGAACTCAGACTACATGAGGCTATCTGTGGTTGGTAAGTGAGTAATTTCACTCAGTTCCTGTTCATACTCACCAGAGGAAGCCAGACAGGTCTGGGGTTGGCCTCTGGAAAACAGTAAGATCACACAGAGGTTACATGTAAGTCCACTGTTATGGGGATAATAATTCCTCACTTCCTAATACTGTGAATGTTTACTTAAATGCTACAAATGGTAGCAACGGTAAACAAGTCTAAAACACAATAGACTTCACAGAAAATGTTCTTTTGCAGTTTTGCACGTTTGAACATTTTCTGTTCCTGAAAGCTTAGGTTATGTTGTGCAGCAGTTTGTGCTGGCTGATGTGCTTACAGAGACGTAGGGCTGAACCTTTTGGCATGGAAACCACCCCACTTGACCAGTCGTCAAATTTCTTCCCTGAGAAACACACAATCAGATTGTCAAAATTGATGAACCAGGCTGTCCTTACAGCACACATGCTCATTTGAACATACATAAATCTTTTAGCTTCAGAAAAACTCTGCGGTGACACATTTAACATGGTATTTTTGCAAACGCTGCATTGATAGTGTAGCATTAAAAGTATGCATCACACCCATAAGTGAAGCGGGAGAAAATGGTTACTTGGAGACGTGGTAACACAGAAAACCACCAGACCATGACAGACAAATGATGTTTACAAACACACATATCCAGGAAGTCTGCAGGTCGGTCCAAAATTCCTCCATTTAGCAACGGTGGAAATAACGATTATTCAGAATTACTTTAATGCAGAACGTTTGTTGCATCCAACCACCTAAAGACTTACAATGCAAAGAAAACCCAGTTATCGTCATTTCTGTTCATCTCCTACTGATTGGTATATATAAATGAAACATGTACCTACTCCCTGACTTCAATAAAATACACTCAGAGGACAGTACATGCTTTGTATCTATGCATATTGAAGAGAATAAAACAGGTATCCACTTTATTGCTCTTGGTACTGTTGGATAATTGATTGTTATCAGCTTCAAGTATGACTGCTGCAGGGAAGTGGTTTGTTTTGGTTTGTACGGAGTATTATTTTTTAGGTAACTGGTTAGTTCAGTTACATTTCCTATTTTTTATTTCTGTTGTGAAAATCACACATCAGCTGGTGCTTTTTAAAGATAAATTATTCGTGCAATCAGCGGATTATTTTGAACGATTACCAACAGATGAGAAATAAGGACAAATTAAGCTGGAGAAACTGCATTTAAACTGAGTCTTTTGCCTCAGGGAGGATAGAAATTCTTATCTCAATGCTTGATCTACAACTGACCATCAACAAGGAAATGTTTGTGGCCAAGCTTGATCTTCAGTCAGTGAAGCCAATAGTGGCTGGAGCTCTGGGTAACGTCACTTCCTGTTTTCGCTGTTGGTGGATTGTTTGGTGTGTGAAGCTCTCTCGTTTGATCTGATTTCTCTCTACTGTGATATCTCTTACTTGTTATAATACATAAGCACGTTAAAACACTTACTTTCTGTTGCTACTTTTAACGTTTGGGGACTCTCCGTGTTTACACGGTTTTTCTAGTACTGGTAAGGGGTCGCTAGCTTAGCGTTAGCTTTAGCTCCACCATGGCTACCCGTTCTGCTGTTTCTCTGAGTCTTCTCCTCTCTCCTGTTCTCTGTGTCAGATGTTCAGTTACTCCTCGGCCTCCTTTAGCGATAATGGTACATGTAATAAATGTAGCATTTTTGTAGCTTTGGAGGCGAGGGTGTCGGAATTAGAGGCCCGGCTGCGCGCTGTTGAAAAACCAGCAGATAGCAGAGGCCCCTTAGCCAGCGCGGAGCCACCGAGGGTAGCTCCCCGTAGCAGTCCTCCAGCAGAGCCCGCGCAGCCGGGGCTTCAGGCCGGCTGGGTGACGGTAGAAATCATAGTCCTAGATCTCAGCCCACAGGTCACCACCAATCCGTCTGCATTTCTAACAGATTTTTCCCGCTCAGTGACACACCCGCTGAGAAGCCAATTCTGGTAATTGGCAGCTCCATAGTCAGAAACGTGGCACTAGAGACACCAGCGACTATAGTCAAATGTCTGCCAGGGGCCAGAACGGGCGACATCAAATCCTACCTGAAACTGCTCGCTAAGGATAAGCGTAAATACAGTAAGATTGTTATTCACGCTGGCGGTAATGACACCAGGTTACGTCAATCGGAGGTCACCAAAGTTAGTGTTGCTTCGGTGTATAAGTTTGCCAAAACAATGTCGGACTCCGTAATTTTCTCTGGTCCCCTCCCTGATCTGACCAGTGACGACATGTTTAGCTTCATGCAATTTGCTTGGTTTCCTTAGACAGAAAAACGTTTTATGCAATTTGAATAAATAACTAACTCTGACTGCACTGTTCAATGGTTAGGATTAATAGGAATGTATGTACCTGACTGTTGTGAAGTGCCTTGAGACAACATGTGTTGTGAATTGGCGCTATATAAATAAACTGAATTGAATTGAATTGAATAGGATTAACAGTGCTGCTGAGAGCTGATCTGGTATAATTTTAGGGTTAAAAAATAACGAGTAAATTTTTTAAATAATTAGTAATAATTCATTAGCACATTACATCCCAGTCTTTCACCTACAACAGGAAATTACCTAAATATAGTAAAAAAAAACAAAAACAAGTAGCTCAGTGATTTAAAAGCATTAAAAACACAAGATCAATACAGAATTAAATTGTGTTTTTTCCCGTTCTCTCCTGTAGCAGTTGATTTGACAAGGTAGAAAAATATGCTTGCTGATTCAACAAAAGTCAGTTTCTTCAGGTCAGCATGCCTAAACTTAAACTCAAGAGACCGTTTACATGTAAAAAGTCTGGACTGGAAGTTGCCAACAGAAATTATGCAATGTATCACATGACCTAAGAATAAGTTGGATAGGAAAAAAACTCAGCATAATAACAAAAGGTGTGTTTCCACTTCAGAAACCTTCAGGAACCAGGGTGATTTGTATGGAGCCATTCTTTAACCACATCTGTTTCCACTGCATCTACCAGGATCAAAGCCGATTATCCATGTAGAAATGTACCTCAGAAAATGGCCCTAGAAAATGGCCCTTAATATTAACCTGAACCTTCCGCGTTAAGCTTTGTGTAGGGAGCTTAACATGTTGGATTGCATTATGTTTTAGTCAGTTTAAACCCATCTTATACTGATTATACTTTCTGTTAACTTTAACTGTAACCGATTTTCAATCATAGACTTCTGCTTTTGGGAATATGTCAAGAGATAGAGACAAATTCTTTCAGTCGAAATGATATTTTAGCTTTTTAAACAAATTATTTTTGCACGCACCTTCTTAATTGATCATCTAAAATTTGGAAGATCACAAACTTCAAGCCTACGTACTACATAACATTCCACCTAAAATGGCAGGGAGGGAGAACATTAATCAAAAAAGCTAAGTAGCCTAAGATCTGTCCTTTAATAGAAGAGTTGCAAGAAGATCCAACAAGTCATTGTTGAGAGAAAGTCATGAGAAGACCCAAGTTTGCACAAGCCTTGTAGGGGACACTGTAAACATGTGGACGTAGGCGCTCTTGTCAGATGAGACCAAACTGAACTTTTTGGCCTAAATGCAGATCAATATGTTTGGAGGATAACTAACACAATCCATCTGAACACACCACCCTTATGTTGAAACAATGGTGGTGGCAGTTCACCATCTAGCTGGACAACAACCCCAAACATACAACTAGAGCTACGATGGAATGGTTTAGATCCAGCAATATTCATGTCCTAGAATGGTCCAATCAATTTTCAGACCTGAATATGATTTGTATTTGTAAAAAAAAAAGATGACAGTCATGAACATTTGTACCTAGTGCTGTAGGAAAACTATACTTTCATAAATGAAGCTTATCTTCTGGAGTTGCTCTAAAGTAAGCCAAACATACCAATTTTAATGAAAATATCTTAGCTTGCCATTTTAACAAGGCCCTCTGGCTTCATCTCAAATATAAAGTGACAAAACCTATTATATAACAATGTGCCAGGGCATAAAAAAGCAGGAACATCAAACTTACGCAGCTAAATGAAACTCCGTCTATTTATTTTTCAAATCCGCCTTCAAATTAATCTCACAGACTGCAATAAGCGCAGGAAGGAGTAGTGCAGTGAAGGAAACATCTCAAACATCTGAAAATTCTACAAGAAATAGAGTGACCTCTGAATAGCGATCCAGTCTTACCTCCCACCAGGCCAGGTCAACATTGGCCCGGCTAAGCTCAATAATGTCAAATTTCAAGAGCTGAAGAGGCTGGCCAAAGCCCACAGGGGGCGGCGGCAGGCCATAATACTCCTGACACACCTCCATCTTTGGACATCCTAGAAATATAGAGGAAATAGAGAGGATGCTATAATATTTGAAAGGGCATTTAAAAATAGCAGTCCTGGACGTTCAGTTGTATGATAAAGTATTTGCTCCATTACAGGAGTTTTTCTGTTTTTTTTGTTTTTTTTATGACTACAATATTTCAGATCATCAAACTTATTTTTAATATCGGACAAAGACAACATGAATAAATACAAAAAGCGGTTTTTAAATAATTTACTTATTTATGAAGGGTAAAAAACGATCCAAACGTGCAGCGTAACTCTGAATGATGGTCTGACATCATTTAGACAGAGCAGAATTCAAGGTTCCATCGATTACCTAAAGCAGCCCCAGACCATCACAATACCAGCACCATGTTTGACTATAAGTCTGATCTATCTTCTCTGAAATGATACGATAATTTTTACACCAGATGTAATCAGACGCACACCTTCCAAAAAAGTGCACTTTTGTCTCGTCGGTCCACATAACATTTTACGAACTGTCCCGGAGATCATCATGAAGTTTTTAGGCAAACGTGAAATGGGCCTTTGTGTTCTGTTGATCACCAGTGCTTTTAGGCTGGAAGTCTCCCATGGGTGCCATTTTTGCCCGGCCTTTTTCTTAGTGTTGAAATATGATCCCTGACCCTGATTAAGGCAAATAAAGCCTGCAGGGTTTTAGATGTTGCTCTAGGTTATTTTGTGAACTGGATGACCTTTTGAGGTGGTCCCAAAATCAGTTTTTGAAAGGCTGGCCACACCTGGAAAGGTTCACCACCGTTCCATGCTTATTCTGTATGTAGATAATGGCTCTCACTTTAGTTCGCTGGAATCCCAAAGCCTTAGGAATATAGGGTTTGATGATCTGAAACTTTTGAAGTGTGACAAGAAAAGTAAAACTATAAGAAATCTGTAGGAGGGCAAAATCCCTTTTCACAGCACATGATGCATGTATAAAAGATTAAAAAGTATAAACTGGAAGGTTAGGTTTATTGTATATGCAAAAACATACCAATGGTGGAACTCCCTGGGGATCTGTGTGTTTTATCCTGAGGGAGCAAAGAATAGTGGTAAAACGTTTTAAAGAGTGGCACAAATTAAATTTAACCAGCAGTATTGATTCTGTTAATATAAAACAATTTTGTACCTGTCTCCTAATATTGGCAGAACTATCTGTAAATTGCACAGGACAGTTAATTTAATAAGAAACACTTACCAAAACCAGAGTGGTTTTGCAACTAAAAAGGCATGGGTACGTACCTGAGTTCCGTCCACATGCCGGGACTCTGCCTAAACACTCTTTATGTGCCGCCATTTTACAACGAGTGCACTGATAGCCCTGAAAGAACGTCCCTCTGGAGACAACATGGAGAGAATCCACCCTAGTAAACACTTTTTAAATATAACAGGAGTTCTGGGAGGTGGGAATAAATACCTTAACAGCATTGAACAGGCTTTGCAGGAGGTTGTTTCCTCAAAGCAGTGCATCTGGAAGTCGTGGTTATTTGCGGTGGAGTTCTCAGGACACATGTTTGACCTGCAGTTATAGGCACAGTACAAGGCTTTGACCAAAGCTGGACACACAGCTAGTTTTCTTTTGTCCGTCAAGGTTAAATAAAAACTATAAAAATGAACAAATTTTCAAATAAGACAGTAAAAAAAAAAAGAGTGGGATTTAATATGGGGTTCAGTAATGACTATTGTTAAATAAGATGCAAATTCAGTAAAACCTTTCTAGGTGTGAGATGATACAGTTTTTTGCACAAAGAATTTTTCTTCTGTTAAATGTGATCAGTTATAAAAACCACACATGAAGGCATTGCAGCAACGTTAATGTGAGCCACGTGATGAAGTTTCATATCTATTTTGTTTGTCTTTAACAATTCCTCGGGGAAATACTTGATTGTTCAGCTGTGAAAGGTTGCCATATTGTTTTAACAACCCACTCCTTTTCTTCTGTTTTGCACATATTAGGTAGTTTGGTGCTGCTGTGTGTTTGTCCATGTGTGATAACTCACATAGCCATCTCAAACTGTTCCAGCCATTTTTTCTTCAGCTCTCTGGTTTTGAAGTAGAAATCGTAGCCGCACCTCCCATAGCAATCCAGCAAGAGGAACAGATAGGACCACTGTACGCACAGAAACACACGTAGTCTGTTTTATAGATGTCCTAAACATTTACAGGGCCTTGCAAAAGTGTATTTTTTAAAAAACCTTAAACTTTATATGTGAGGGTTCATCATATGTAATAGATCAACACAAAGTGGCACATATAGTGAACAAAAAGAAAAATGATACATGGTTTTTAATTTTGTTTAAACAAACACGATATGTCTTAGTGTGGCATGCATCTGTGTTCATCTTCCCTGAGTAATTACTCTGTAGAACCAGATTTAGTTCCAGTTACAGCTGCAAGTCTTATGTGTAATGTCTTGGTTTAGCAGTATTGGACATTCTTCTTTGTAAAATTGCTCAAGCTCAGTCAGATTTGATGTAGACTGTTTGAAAATATAAATTTTAGGTCTGGACTTTGACTGGACCATTGAAGCACATGAACTTAGTTTGATCTAAACCCTTCCATTGCAGCTCTGACTGCATTTTAAGGGTTCTTGTCCTGCTGGAAGGTGAAAATTTTTCCCAGTCTCAAGTCTTGTGCAGTTTCTAGGAGGTTTTCTTCTAGGACTGCACCGCATTTGCAGTTAAGCTCAGAATTATTCACACCTTTATCAGATTTAGATTGAAATATATTTGCATTCTAACAAGTAGTTTGTTTCTGATAGGAAAGTAGACAGGACCATCCTAAAAGAGGATAAGAAAATGTACAAGGGGTATTATATTTGATTTCTGTTTTTATTTACATTTTAATAAAAACTGGTGTTTTAAAGATTATCTATAACCAGTGAGAAAAGCTTTATAGGTATTATAGCAATCAAAAGCTTTATTGAAATGCTGACCAGCTTTGGTGTTCTCACGATTTATCTTCGGAGTTGAGCTCCAGGTCTTTGAGCTTGGAAGGCCTTCCTTCCATCCTCAATCAAATTTTCTACTATATTCAAGCTTGGAGTCTGGATGGGTTGCTCTAAAATAACTTTAAACCTAAATCCAGGGGTGTGAATAATTTTGGGCTTAGTTGTAGTTCCATCAGTTTTTACCATCAACTATGAGGAGCTTCTCTGTCCGAGATTAAGGAATAGATTCCTACAGCATGATGCAGTCATCATCATGTTTTACTGTGGTGTTTTCATATTTCAGTGTTAAGTTTGCTCCACCCAAGATGTTGTAGATGTGAGCCAAAAAGGTCACTTTTGGTCACATCTGATCAGAGCACTTTTTACCATATGTTTGCTGTGTGCTGAGCATGGGCTGCGTCCAGCTGCAAACTGGACTTTTTATGGTTTTCAGACAGCAATGACTTTCTTCTTGCCACTCTTACGCACAGGCCAGATATTTACAGTCCAGAAGTGTAAGTTCAGACTTTACCACCAGAGGTGTGGATTTCTGCAGCTCCAGTAAAGGTACCATTGGCCTTTTGGCTGCTTCCCTGGTTAATGCTCTCTTTGCCCGGCGAGTCAGTTTTGGTGGACGCCATGTCATGGTAGGTTTGCATTTCTGCTATTATCTTTTCATTTTCAGATGATGAATTAAATGGTTCTCTGTACAGTTTTTTTTAAAGCTTGGGATATTGTTTTATAACCCAACCCAGCTTTAATCCTCTCCACACTTTTACCCCTGAGATGCCTGCTGTGTTTCTTGAGCTTCCTGATGCTATTTGTCCTCTATTGTTCTATAACAAACATCTGAGGTCCTCACAGAAAAGCTGTAATTATACTGAGATTAAACTTACGCAAATTACAATTTATTTAGGAGTATTCATATTCCTATTTGTTAAAAGTTGCAGTTTGTGTTTAGATTGTAATGTAAAGAAAGAAAATGAAGATGTGTAAATAATTTAGTAAAATAATGAATCATACAAGCGTTTCTGTAGCAAAATGAGGATTACCTTCTTGTTGTCCTTTTGCCCCATGGTTTCATCTCGTATCTGGTAGTGATGTAGTTCAATAATATCCTTGAGCTCAAAGGTTTCTCCGCTCTTCTTTTTACAAATGATTACAGCTTTGTCGAAAAGGAACGCATATCTGATGGAAAGTAAAACATGGTGTCAAACAGAAAAAAACTACACAGATGATGATAATTATGATACCGACCTGTCCTGTTTGGACTTTTTCTCTGAGCTGCTGATCTTCAGCTCTCCGTCGATCTTTGGACGGCCGAAGAGAGCCAAAGACTGAGTCTAAGGAGCAAAAGATTATCAACATCACCTCAGGGGACAACTAAAGAACAGCCGAAGAGTAAGCATACAAAACCGAAAAGTGTGACCTCACCAGGTTTTCTATGGACATCTGAAAACTGGTGATTTGTTTGATGATCTCGTTGTCTCGTTTCACTTCATTCACACACTGAGCCAAATCCTGAGAATACACACAGAAATGAGTGACCATAAATAAAAAACACTTCTACTTATGAAATAAAAAATAAACTAACAGACACTTACTCTCATGGAATCTAGACCTGCTCGGAGATTTTCCTTATCCGTTGGGTCGGTGGTGTGTTTCATCAATTCCTAACATAATAAAACAGTATCACATTGTGTAAAACCATCCAGAAAACAAGCATACAGTGGGTGAATATATTATAAGTGTCCACACAGACCTGTAACAGCAGGTGGTATTTAAGGACTCTCTGCATAGGAACCATAAGTAAATCTCTGAGAGAAAAACGGCCACTATTTGCTCTCTTTGAACATTCCTGAGGAAGAAAACAAGAAGTAAATATCTGCTCGGTTTTGTGTCTTTCTTTGATCATGTCCTCAGGAATTTGTATCTTATTGTGGTGTTTATGTTTGCTCTGCATTATATTATACCTAATCTCTCACTACAGTGGTATCGCACACATCTGTCACTTTATTAGAATAATTTCCCTCTTCATGTACACATATATAAGATAAATTATTTTATATGTGTATTGTCATAACTTGGAATATATAGAACAAAAGTCTGAATATATGAAATGAACCTTGAATACGTTGAATGAATAGTCTGGATATATTGCATAAAAGTCAATCTTGCTCCATCAAGTAGGTGTGCCTTCTTGACAGAAATGTGGACATATGCTTGCTCTGTCACAGGAAATTTGCTCAACACATGGGACTTTTGACCATTTTTGTACATTTGTTTATGTCAGTGTTTTTTGAAAACTGCAAAACAACGCTGCATTTGAATCCAGCTACTTGAGAGAGACTTTAATTCAATTTCTTGAGCCTTTCAGGATATACTTTCACAGTTCATTCTACATAAATTCAATAATTCATTCTGGATTTTCAGACTTTTGGACTGTATTATGCATAATTTCATTCTGTCATTTTGCTGATTATCCAGATGTGAGATTAGTCTGCTCTGCAGTTACATATATACACTTGGGTTATATTAAAAACTAATTAAACATTTATATGTAGTGGGCTTTTGCACAAACCCTTTGAAACTTCTTGGTAAAAGCTTAAGAGAAATGAGTAATCTTTTAAATGGTTAGCAGGAGCAGACTCCTCTGGTTGGGTAAAGAGGCCATGCTTAATGAAAAGATACTGAAACCTTTAGTTGGAAGTATATGTATAGGAAAGGACAATGAAATGACTAATAAAATGTATAAATAATAGATCAAAATTGGGCACTCTGTTTTTATGATAAAGTGAAAATTAAGGAAATCAAACTATTAGTTCTCATTTTCACTTCTGAATGCATAGCTCAAGGATGTAAAAAAAAACCCAGAACCAATTTCAAAGGTAGTTTCCCCTCTTTGGATTAAAAATGCTTATCCAGCACAGTTGGACAAAAAAAAAAAGCAGCTTTCTGCCTTCTTGATTAGCTGTAATTGTTTCTGACTGTGTGGGGCGTCCTTACCTCCAGCTTCATCCTGACATCCTCTTTGTTGGTTGATACCTTGTCGAGGTGCTTCGTTGCTGCCTCCACCTGGCTGCAGTAGTGGCCGTACAGTAGAAGCCTGCAGGGAGGCCGAAAATAAAATATTCAAACAAATACATCTGCTGTTTTCCTGATCAGTAGAAACAGTTGGGTATTTGTAGGTGCGGCATACCTTTCTTTGTAGTTTATAAACACCTGGTAAAGATTCTTGGCTCCATGATTTAAAACTGAGTTTCGGACTTCCTCCAGCAAACAGCGATGGGTTTTAGCCAACTCCTGCAAATAAAAAGCACACAGTCAAATGTATACCATATAAACAATCCTTCAAATCTAAGATTTGAGTGGCTGTCTAGATAATCTCCCTTTTTACCTTTATGTTGATGAAGATACTTTCAATGTCGTGAGGGTGAAGAAACCTTTCAAGGGGCTTCATAAAGTGCTGCACAGAACAGGGAAGGTATTCATGAATGTCTGCTCAAAGACATTTTAAACGCCTTATAATGGACTGGCACCTTGTT
Organism: Girardinichthys multiradiatus; assembly: GCF_021462225.1. Classification (NCBI taxonomy): domain Eukaryota; kingdom Metazoa; phylum Chordata; class Actinopteri; order Cyprinodontiformes; family Goodeidae; genus Girardinichthys; species Girardinichthys multiradiatus. The sequence continues at coordinate 40,651,010 of NC_061798.1, read as the reverse complement.
TGGATCTTACCCAGCATCTCATTTAAAGACAGCAGGTGAAGTGAAATGATGCATGGGTGAAGAAATGTCTGAAAACCTGTATGTCATTGCTATAACTGATGTATTATATGTACAGTTATGTGAAATTCAAGTAATCTAAATTAACAACAAAAACAAAAGAAAAGACCTTTCAAACCTTTCTGTAAATCAAATGAAACATTTCTGTTAAGAAATACATTTGGACAACCCCATATTTATTTCCACTTACAATGGCTAATAATCTCACACTGGCCTATCACATCAGGCCCTCAGACAGAAGGGTATAGCAGTTCATGAGTCTTGTAAGGGGTTTGAAGGGTCAAACCAAGTGGCAACATGCCCAGATCTGGCAGTCCAAGCAAGTTCACCCTGAAACCGGACCGCAAGATGCTAGCAGAAGTGTCCAAAAACCAAATGCCATCGTAAGTTCTTCAGCTAACACTTGATACTATTGATATAAAAGTGCGTGACTGTACATTCAGAAAGAAACTGCACAAGTTTAACTTTCCTTTGCTGTCTAAGAAACACATGAAGGCCAGAGTAATGAGTCTAAATTACAGCATGTGGCACCAGAACAGGACAGAAGAGAACAAGTTTAACATAAACAAAAAACAGCATTCCTAAATAAAGAAACAAAAACAAACTCCTACTCCGAGTGCATTTGTCTTCTGCATAAACACAATTCCTATGTTTAGGTTGATGCATGTTAAGAAAGTGTTGATTTCTAATCTTATGCTGCCTGTTTCTTTGGGTTGTAAATATCACTTTATCTTAACTACTCTTCAAAACAGGAATGATGGGAGAACATGCTATAAATGTAACCCTTAGGTGTGTTGATTTTCATCATGGTGACAAGAAAACAGCTGCTTCCCTAGGTTTGCCTATATCTATAGTCAGGGTACAAATTAAAAAGTTTAAAACAAGTAG